>NW_027141031.1:327404-654808 GCF_036365525.1 Heterodontus francisci
TGGAGCCGTGAGACTGTGGCAGTAAACAGAACCGAACCCAGGTCACTGGAGCTGTGAGACTGTGGCAGTAATCAGAACCGAACCCAGGTCACTGGATCTGTGAGACTGTGGCAGTAAACAGATCTGAACCCGGGTCACTGGAGCTGTGAGACTGTGGCAGTAAACAGAACCGAACCCGGGTCACTGGAGCTGTGAGACTGTGGCAGTAAACAGAACCGAACCCAGGTCACTGGAGCTGTGAGACTGTGGCAGTATACAGAACTGAACCCGGGTCACTGGAGCTGTGAGACTGTGGCAGTAAACAGAACCGAACCCAGGTCACGGGAGCTGTGAGACTGTGGCAGTAAACAGAACCGAACCCGGGACACTGGAGCTGTGAGACTGTGGCAGTAAACAGAACCGAACCCAGGTCACTGGAGCTGTGAGACTGTGGCAGTAAACAGAACCGAACCCAGGTCACTGGAGCTGTGAGACTGTGGCAGTAAACAGAACCGAACCCAGGTCACTGGAGCTGTGAGACTGTGGCAGTAAACAGAACCGAACCCGGGACACTGGAGCTGTGAGACTGTGGCAGTAAACAGAACTGAACCCGGGTCACTGGAGCTGTGAGACTGTGGCAGTAAACAGAACCGAACCCAGGTCACTGGAGCTGTGAGACTGTGGCAGTAAACAGAACCGATCCCAGGTCACGGGAGCTGTGAGACTGTGGCAGTAAACAGAACCGAACACAGGTCACTGGAGCTGTGAGACTGTGGCAGTAAACAGAACCGAACCCAGGTCACGGGAGCTGTGAGACTGTGGCAGTAAACAGAACCGAACCCAGGTCACTGGAGCTGTGAGACTGTGGCAGTAAACAGAACCGAACCCGGGACACTGGAGCTGTGAGACTCTGGCAGTAAACAGAACTGAACCCGGGTCACTGGAGCTGTGAGACTGTGGCAGTAAACAGAACCGAACCCAGGTCACTGGAGCTGTGAGACTGTGGCAGTAAACAGAACCGAGCCCAGGTCACTGGAGCTGTGAGACTGTGGCAGTAAACAGAACTGAACTCGGGTCACTGGAGCTGTGAGACTGTGACAGTAAACAGAACCGAACCCAGGTCACTGGAGCTGTGAGACTGTGGCAGTAAACAGAACCGAACCCAGGTCACTGGAGCTGTGAGACTGTGGCAGTAAACAGAACCGAACCCGGGACACTGGAGCTGTGAGACTGTGGCAGTAAACAGAACCGAACCCGGGTCACTGGAGCTGTGAGACTGTGGCAGTAAACGGAACCGAACCCAGGACACTGGAGCTGTGAGACTGTGGCAGTAAACAGAACCGAACCCGGGACAATGGAGCTGTGAGACTGTGGCAGTAAACAGAACCGAACCCGGGTCACTGGAGCTGTGTGACTGTGGCAGTAAACAGAACCGAACCCGGGACACTGGAGCTGTGAGACTGTGGCAGTAAACAGAACCGAACCCAGGTCACTGGAGCTGTGAGACTGTGGCAGTAAACAGAACCGAACCCGGGACACTGGAGCTGTGAGACTGTGGCAGTAAACAGAACCGAACCCGGGTCACTGGAGCTGTGAGACTGTGGCAGTAAACAGAACCGAACCCGGGACACTGGAGCTGTGAGACTGTGGCAGTAAAAAGAACCAAACCCAGGTCACTGGAGCTGTGAGACTGTGGCAGTTAGCAGAACCGAACCCGGGACACTGGAGCTGTGAGACTGTGGCAGTAAACAGAACCGAACCCGGGTCACTGGTGCTGTGAGACTGTGGCAGTAAACAGAACCGAACCCGGGACACTGGAGCTGTGAGACTGTGGCAGTAAACAGAACCGAACCCGGGTCACTGGAGCTGTGAGGCTGTGGCAGTAAACAGAACCGAACCCAGGACACTGGAGCTGTGAGACTGTGGCAGTAAACAGAACCGAAACCGGGTCACTGGAGCTGTGAGACTGTGGCAGTAAACAGAACCGAACCCGGCACACTGGAGCTGTGAGACTGTGGCAGTAAACAGAACTGAACCCGGGACACTGGAGCTGTGAGACTGTGGCAGTAAACAGAACCGATCCCAGGACACTGGAGCTGTGAGACTGTGGCAGTAAACAGAACCGAACCCAGGACACTGGAGCTGTGAGACTGTGGCAGTAAACAGAACCGAACCCGGGACACTGGAGCTGTGAGACTGTGACAGTAAACAGAACCGAACCCGGGACACTTAAGCTGTGAGACTGTGGCAGTAAACAGAACCGAACACAGGTCACTGGAGCTGTGAGACTGTGGCAGTAAACAGAACCGAACCCAGGTCACGGGAGCTGTGAGACTGTGGCAGTAAACAGAACCGAACCCAGGTCACTGGAGCTGTGAGACTGTGGCAGTAAACAGAACCGAACCCGGGACACTGGAGCTGTGAGACTCTGGCAGTAAACAGAACTGAACCCGGGTCACTGGAGCTGTGAGACTGTGGCAGTAAACAGAACCGAACCCAGGTCACTGGAGCTGTGAGACTGTGGCAGTAAACAGAACCGAGCCCAGGTCACTGGAGCTGTGAGACTGTGGCAGTAAACAGAACTGAACTCGGGTCACTGGAGCTGTGAGACTATGACAGTAAACAGAACCGAACCCAGGTCACTGGAGCTGTGAGACTGTGGCAGTAAACAGAACCGAACCCAGGTCACTGGAGCTGTGAGACTGTGGCAGTAAACAGAACCGAACCCGGGACACTGGAGCTGTGAGACTGTGGCAGTAAACAGAACCGAACCCGGGTCACTGGAGCTGTGAGACTGTGGCAGTAAACGGAACCGAACCCAGGTCACTGGAGCTGTGAGACTGTGGCAGTAAACAGAACCGAACCCAGGTCACTGGAGCTGTGAGACTGTGGCAGTAAACAGAACCGAACCCGGGACAATGGAGCTGTGAGACTGTGGCAGTAAACAGAACCGAACCCGGGTCACTGGAGCTGTGTGACTGTGGCAGTAAACAGAACCGAACCCGGGACACTGGAGCTGTGAGACTGTGGCAGTAAACAGAACCGAACCCAGGTCACTGGAGCTGTGAGACTGTGGCAGTAAACAGAACCGAACCCGGGACACTGGAGCTGTGAGACTGTGGCAGTAAACAGAACCGAACCCGGGTCACTGGAGCTGTGAGACTGTGGCAGTAAACAGAACCGAACCCGGGACACTGGAGCTGTGAGACTGTGGCAGTAAAAAGAACCAAACCCAGGTCACTGGAGCTGTGAGACTGTGGCAGTAAACAGAACCGAACCCGGGACACTGGAGCTGTGAGACTGTGGCAGTAAACAGAACCGAACCCGGGTCACTGGTGCTGTGAGACTGTGGCAGTAAACAGAACCGAACCCGGGACACTGGAGCTGTGAGACTGTGGCAGTAAACAGAACCGAACCCGGGTCACTGGAGCTGTGAGGCTGTGGCAGTAAACAGAACCGAACCCAGGACACTGGAGCTGTGAGACTGTGGCAGTAAACAGAACCGAAACCGGGTCACTGGAGCTGTGAGACTGTGGCAGTAAACAGAACCGAACCCGGCACACTGGAGCTGTGAGACTGTGGCAGTAAACAGAACTGAACCCGGGACACTGGAGCTGTGAGACTGTGGCAGTAAACAGAACCGATCCCAGGACACTGGAGCTGTGAGACTGTGGCAGTAAACAGAACCGAACCCAGGACACTGGAGCTGTGAGACTGTGGCAGTAAACAGAACCGAACCCGGGACACTGGAGCTGTGAGACTGTGACAGTAAACAGAACCGAACCCGGGACACTTAAGCTGTGAGACTGTGGCAGTAAACAGAACTGAACCCGGGTCACTGGAGCTGTGAGACTGTGGCAAAAAACAGAACTGAACCCGGGTCACTGAAGCTGTGAAACTGTGGCAGTAAACAGAACTGAACCCAGGTCACTGAAGCTGTGAGACTGTGGCAGTAAACAGAACCGAACCCGGGTCACTGGAGCTGTGAGACTGTGGCAGTAAACAGAACCGAACCCGGGTCACTGGAGCTGTGAGACTGTGGCAGTAAACAGAACTGGACCTGGGTCACTGGAGCTGTGAGACTGTGGCAGTAAACAGAACCGAACCCAGGTCACTGGAGCTGTGAGACTGTGGCAGTAAACAGAACCGAACCCGGGTCACTGGAGCTGTGAGACTGTGGCAGTACGCAGAACCGAACCCGGGTCACTGGAGCTGTGAGACTGTGGCAGTAAACAGAACCGAACCCGGGACACTGGAGCTGTGAGACTGTGGCAGTAAACAGAACCGAACCCGGGTCACTGGAGCTGTGAGACTGTGGCAGTAAACAGAACCGAACCCAGGACACTGGAGCTGTGAGGCTGTGGCAGTAAACAGAACCGAACCCGGTCACTGGAGCTGTGAGACTGTGGCAGTAAACAGAACCGAACCCAGGTCACTGGAGCTGTGAGACTGTGGCAGTAAACAGAACCGAACCCAGGACACTGGAGCTGTGAGGCTGTGGCAGTAAACAGAACCGAACCCGGGTCACTGAAGCTGTGAGACTGTGGCAAAAAACAGAACCGAAGCCAGGACACTGGAGCTGTGAGGCTGTGGCTGTCCCCAGAACCGAACCCAGGTCACTGAAGCTGTGAGACTGTGGCAGTAAACAGAACCGAACCCGGGTCACTGAAGCTGTGAGACTGTGGCAAAAAACAGAACCGAAGCCAGGACACTGGAGCTGTGAGGCTGTGGCTGTCCCCAGAACCGAACCCAGGTCACTGAAGCTGTGAGACTGTGGCAGTAAACAGAACCGAAGCCAGGACACTGGAGCTGTGAGACTGTGGCAGTAAACAGAACCGAACCCAGGTCACTGGAGCTGTGAGGCTGTGGCAGTCCCCAGAACCGAACCCGGGACACTGGAGCTCTGAGACTGTGGCAGTAAACAGAACCGAACCCGGGTCACTGAAGCTGTGAGACTGTGGCAGTGAATAGAACCGAACCCGGGACACTGGAGCTGTGAGACTGTGGCAGTAAACAGAACCGAACCCGGGACACTGGAGCTGTGAGACTGTGGCAGTAAACAGAACCGAACCCGGGTCACTGGAGCTGTGAGACTGTGGCAGTAAACTGAACTGAACCCGGGTCACTGGAGCTGTGAGACTGTGGCAGTAAACAGAACTGAACCCGGGTCACTGGAGCTGTGAGACTGTGGCAGTAAACAGAACCGAACCCGGGACACTGGAGCTGTGAGACTGTGGCAGTAAACAGAACCGAACCAAGGTCACTGAAGCTGTGAGACTGTGGCAGTAAACAGAACCGAACTCAGGTCACTGGAGCTGTGAGACTGTGGCAGTAAACAGAACCGAACCCAGGTCACTGGAGCTGTGAGACTGTGGCAGTAAACAGAACCGAACCCGGGTCACTGGAGCTGTGAGACTGTGGCAGTAAACAGAACCGAACCCGAGACACTGGAGCTGTGAGACTGTGGCTGTAAACAGAACCGAACCCGGGTCACTGGAGCTGTGAGACTGTGGCAGTAAACAGAACCGAACCCGGTCACTGGAGCTGTGAGACTGTGGCAGTAAACAGAACCGAACCCAGGTCACTGGAGCTGTGAGACTGTGGCAGTAAACAGAACCGAACCCGGGACACTGGAGCTGTGAGACTGTGGCAGTAAACAGAACCGAACCCAGGTCACTGGAGCTGTGAGACTGTGGCAGTAAACAGAACCGAACCCAGGTCACTGGAGCTGTGAGACTGTGGCAGTAAACAGAACCGAACCCGGGTCACTGGAGCTGTGAGACTGTGGCAGTAAACAGAACCGAACCCGGGACACTGGAGCTGTGAGACTGTGGCTGTAAACAGAACCGAACCCGGGTCACTGGAGCTGTGAGACTGTGGCAGTAAACAGATCCGAACCCGGTCACTGGAGCTGTGAGACTGTGGCAGTAAACAGAACTGAACCCAGGTCACTGGAGCTGTGAGACTGTGGCAGTAAACAGAACCGAACCCGGGACACTGGAGCTGTGAGACTGTGGCAGTAAACAGAACCGAACCCAGGTCACTGGAGATGTGAGACTGTGGCAGTAAACAGAACCGAACCCGGGACACTGGAGCTGTGAGACTGTGGCAGTAAACAGAACCGAACCAAGGTCACTGAAGCTGTGAGACTGTGGCAGTAAACAGAACCGAACTCAGGTCACTGGAGCTGTGAGACTGTGGCAGTAAACAGAACCGAACCCAGGTCACTGGAGCTGTGAGACTGTGGCAGTAAACAGAACCGAACCCGGGTCACTGGAGCTGTGAGACTGTGGCAGTAAACAGAACCGAACCCGGGACACTGGAGCTGTGAGACTGTGGCTGTAAACAGAACCGAACCCGGGTCACTGGAGCTGTGAGACTGTGGCAGTAAACAGAACCGAACCCGGTCACTGGAGCTGTGAGACTGTGGCAGTAAACAGAACCGAACCCAGGTCACTGGAGCTGTGAGACTGTGGCAGTAAACAGAACCGAACCCGGGACACTGGAGCTGTGAGACTGTGGCAGTAAACAGAACCGAACCCAGGTCACTGGAGCTGTGAGACTGTGGCAGTAAACAGAACCGAACCCAGGTCACTGGAGCTGTGAGACTGTGGCAGTAAACAGAACCGAACCCAGGTCACTGGAGCTGTGAGACTGTGGCAGTAAACAGAACCGAACCCGGGTCACTGGAGCTGTGAGACTGTGGCAGTAAACAGAACCGAACCCGGGACACTGGAGCTGTGAGACTGTGGCTGTAAACAGAACCGAACCCGGGTCACTGGAGCTGTGAGACTGTGGCAGTAAACAGAACCGAACCCGGTCACTGGAGCTGTGAGACTGTGGCAGTAAACAGAACCGAACCCAGGTCACTGGAGCTGTGTGACTGTGGCAGTAAACAGAACCGAACCCGGGACACTGGAGCTGTGAGACTGTGGCAGTAAACAGAACCGAACCCGGGACACTGGAGCTGTGAGACTGTGGATGTAAACAGAACCGAACCCAGGTCACTGGAGCTGTGAGACTGTGGCAGTAAACAGAACCGAACCCAGGACACTGGAGCTGTGAGGCTGTGGCAGTAAACAGAACCGAACCCGGGTCACTGAAGCTGTGAGACTGTGGCAAAAAAATGAACCGAAGCCAGGAGACTGGAGCTGTGAGGCTGTGGCTGTCCCCAGAACCGAACCCAGGTCACTGAAGCTGTGAGACTGTGGCAGTAAACAGAACCGAACCCAGGTCACTGGAGCTGTGAGGCTGTGGCAGTGAACAGAACCGAACCCGGGACACTGGAGCTGTGAGACTGTGGCAGTAAACAGAACCGAACGCGGGACACTGGAGCTGTGAGACTGTGGCAGTAAACAGAACCGAACCCAGGTCACTGGAGCTGTGAGACTGTGGCAGTAAACAGAACTGAACCCGGGTCACTGGAGCTGTGAGACTGTGGCAGTAAACAGAACTGAACCCGGGTCACTGGAGCTGTGAGACTGTGGCAGTAAACAGAACCGAACCCAAGTCACTGGAGATGTGAGACTGTGGCAGTAAACAGAACCGAACCCGGGACACTGGAGCTGTGAGACTGTGGCAGTAAACAGAACCGAACCAAGGTCACTGAAGCTGTGAGACTGTGGCAGTAAACAGAACCGAACTCAGGTCACTGGAGCTGTGAGACTGTGGCAGTAAACAGAACCGAACCCAGGTCACTGGAGCTGTGAGACTGTGGCAGTAAACAGAACTGAACCCGGGACACTGGAGCTGTGAGACTGTGGCAGTAAACAGAACAGAACCCGGGTCACTGGAGCTGTGAGACTGTGGCAGTAAACAGAACCGAACCAAGGTCACTGAAGCTGTGAGACTGTGGCAGTAAACAGAACCGAACCAAGGTCACTGAAGCTGTGAGACTGTGGCAGTAAACAGAACCGAAAACGGGACACTGGAGCTGTGAGACTGTGGCAGTAAACAGTACCGAACCCGGGTCACTGGAGCTGTGAGACTGTGGCAGTAAACAGAACCGAACCCGGGACACTGGAGCTGTGAGACTGTGGCAGTAAACAGAACCGAACCCGGGACACTGGAGCTGTGAGACAGTGGCAGTAAACAGAACCGAACCCAGGTCACTGGAGCTGTGAGGCTGTGGCAGTAAACTGAACCGAACCCGGGTCACTGGAGCTGTGAGACTGTGGCAGTCCCCAGAACCGAACCCAGGTCACTGAAGCTGTGAGACTGTGGCAGTAAACAGAACCGAACCCAGGTCACTGGAGCTGTGAGGCTGTGGCAGTAAACAGAACCGAACCCGGGTCACTGGAGCTGTGAGACTGTGGCAGTAAACAGAACCGAACCCAGGTCACTGGAGCTGTGAGGCTGTGGCAGTAAACTGAACCGAACCCGGGTCACTGGAGCTGTGAGACTGTGGCAGTCCTCAGAACCGAACCCAGGTCACTGAAGCTGTGAGACTGTGGCAGTAAACAGAACCGAACCCAGGTCACTGGAGCTGTGAGGCTGTGGCAGTAAACAGAACCGAACCCAGGTCACTGGAGCTGTGAGGCTGTGGCAGTAAACAGAACCGAACCCGGGTCACTGGAGCTGTGAGACTGTGGCAGTAAACAGAACCGAACCCGGGTCACTGGAGCTGTGAGACTGTGGCAGTAAACAGAACCGAACCCAGGTCACTGGAGCTGTGAGACTGTGGCAGTAAACAGAACCGAACCCAGGTCACTGAAGCTGTGAGACTGTGGCAGTAAACAGAACCGAACCCGGGACACTGGAGCTGTGAGACTGTGGCAGTAAACAGAACCGAACCCGGGACACTGGAGCTGTGAGACTGTGGCAGTAAACAGAACCGAACCCGGGTCACTGGAGCTGTGAGACTGTGGCAGTAAACAGAACCGAACCCGGGACACTGGAGCTGTGAGACTGTGGCAGTAAACAGAACCGAACCCGGGACACTGGAGCTGTGAGGCTGTGGCAGTAAACAGAAACGAACTCAGGTCACTGGAGCTGTGAGACTGTGGCAGTAAACAGAACCGAACCCGGGTCACTGGAGCTGTGAGACTGTGGCAGTAAACAGAACCGAACTCAGGTCACTGGAGCTGTCAGACTGTGGCAGTAAACAGAACCGAACCCGGGTCACTGGAGCTGTGAGACTGTGGCAGTAAACAGAACCGAACCCGGGTCACTGGAGCTGTGAGCCTGTGGCAGTAAACAGAACCGAACCCAGGTCACGGGAGCTGTGAGACTGTGGCAGTAAACAGAACCGAACCCAGGTCACTGGAGCTGTGAGACTGTGGCAGTAAACAGAACCGAACCCAGGTCACTGGAGCTGTGAGACTGTGGCAGTAAACAGAACCGAACCCAGGTCACTGGAGCTGTGAGACTGTGGCAGTAAACAGAACCGAACCCGGGACACTGGAGCTGTGAGACTGTGGCAGTAAACAGAACTGAACCCGGGTCACTGGAGCTGTGAGACTGTGGCAGTAAACAGAACCGAACCCAGGTCACTGGAGCTGTGAGACTGTGGCAGTAAACAGAACCGAACCCAGGTCACTGGAGCTGTGAGACTGTGGCAGTAAACAGAACCGAACCCTGGTCACTGGAGCTGTGAGACTGTGGCAGTAAACAGAACCGAACCCGGGACACTGGAGCTGTGAGACTGTGGCAGTAAACAGAACCGAACCCGGGTCACTGGAGCTGTGAGACTGTGGCAGTAAACAGAACCGAACCCTGGTCACTGGAGCTGTGAGACAGTGGCAGTAAACAGAACCGAACCCAGGTCACTGGAGCTGTGAGACTGTGGCAGTAAACAGAACCGAACCCTGGTCACTGGAGCTGTGAGACTGTGGCAGTAAACAGAACCGAACCCAGGTCACTGGAGCTGTGAGACTGTGGCAGTAAACAGAACCGAACCCGGGACACTGGAGCTGTGAGACTGTGACAGTAAACAGAACCGAACCCAGGTCACTGGAGCTGTGAGACTGTGGCAGTAAACAGAACCGAACCCGGGACACTGGAGCTGTGAGACTGTGGCAGTAAACAGAAACGAACCCGGGTCACTGGAGCTGTGAGGCTGTGGCAGTAAACAGAACCGAACCCAGGACACTGGAGCTGTGAGACTGTGGCAGTAAACAGAACCGAAACCGGGTCACTGGAGCTGTGAGACTGTGGCAGTGAACAGAACCGAACCCGGGACACTGGAGCTGTGAGACTGTGGCAGTAAACACAACTGAACCCGGGACACTGGAGCTGTGAGACTGTGGCAGTAAACAGAACCGAACCCGGGTCACTGGAGCTGTGAGACTGTGGCAGTAAACAGATCCGAACCCGGGACACTGGAGCTGTGAGACTGTGACAGTAAACAGAACCGAACCCGGGACACTGGAGCTGTGAGACTGTGGCAGTAAACAGAACCGAACCCGGGTCACTGGAGCTGTGAGACTGTGACAGTAAACAGAACCGAACCCGGGAGACTGGAGCTGTGAGACTGTGGCAGTAAACAGAACTGAACCCGGGTCACTGGAGCTGTGAGACTGTGGCAGTAAACAGAACCGAACCCGGGACACTGGAGCTGTGAGACTGTGGCAGTAAACAGAACCGTACCCAGGTCACTGGAGCTGTGAGACTGTGGCAGTAAACAGAACCGAACCCGGGACACTGGAGCTGTGAGACTGTGGCAGTAAACAGAACCGAACCCGGGACACTGGAGCTGTGAGACTGTGGCAGTAAACAGAACCGAACCCAGGTCACTGGAGCTGTCAGACTGTGGCAGTAAACAGAACCGAACCTGGGTCACTGGAGCTGTGAGACTGTGGCAGTAAACAGAACCGAACCCGGGTCACTGGAGCTGTGAGACTGTGGCAGTTAACAGAACCGAACCCGGGACACTGAAGCTGTGAGACTGTGGCAGTAAACAGAACCGAACCCAGGTCTCTGGAGCTGTGAGACTGTGGCAGTAAACAGAACCGAAAACGGATCACTGGAGCTGTGAGACTGTGGCAGTAAACAGAACCGAACCCGGGACACTGGAGCTGTGAGACTGTGGCAGTAAACAGAACTGAACCCGGGACACTGGAGCTGTGAGACTGTGGCAGTAAACAGAACCGAACCCGGGACACTGGAGCTGTGAGACTGTGGCAGTAAACAGAACCGAACCCGGGTCACTGGAGCTGTGAGACTGTGGCAGTAAACAGAACCGAACCCGGGACACTGGAGCTGTGAGACTGTGACAGTAAACAGAACCGAACCCGGGACACTGGAGCTGTGAGACTGTGGCAGTAAACAGAACTGAACCCGGGTCACTGGAGCTGTGAGACTGTGACAGTAAACAGAACTGAACCCGGGACACTGGAGCTGTGAGACTGTGGCAGTAAACAGAACTGAACCCGGGTCACTGGAGCTGTGAGACTGTGGCAGTAAACAGAACCGAACCCGGGACACTGGAGCTGTGAGACTGTGGCAGTAAACAGAACCGAACCCAGGTCACTGGAGCTGTGAGACTGTGGCAGTAAACAGAACCGAACCCGGGACACTGGAGCTGTGAGACTGTGGCAGTAAACAGAACCGAACTCGGGTCACTGGAGCTGTGAGACTGTGGCAGTAAACAGAACCGAACCCGGGACACTGAAGCTGTGAGACTGTGGCAGTAAACAGAACCGAACCCGGGTCACTGGAGCTGTGAGACTGTGGCAGTAAACAGAACCGAACCCGGGTCACTGGAGCTGTGAGGCTGTGGCAGTAAACAGAACCGAACCCAGGACACTGGAGCTGTGAGACTGTGGCAGTAAACAGAACCGAAACCGGGTCACTGGAGCTGTGAGACTGTGGCAGTAAACAGAACCGAACCCGGGACACTGGAGCTGTGAGACTGTGGCAGTAAACAGAACTGAACCCGGGACACTGGAGCTGTGAGACTGTGGCAGTAAACAGAACCGAACCCGGGTCACTGGAGCTGTGAGACTGTGGCAGTAAACAGAACCGAACCCGGGACACTGGAGCTGTGAGACTGTGGCAGTAAACAGAACCGAACCCGGGACACTGGAGCTGTGAGACTGTGGCAGTAAACAGAACCGAACCCGGGTCACTGGAGCTGTGAGACTGTGGCAGTAAACAGAACTGAACCCGGGACACTGGAGCTGTGAGACTGTGGCAGTAAACAGAACCGAACCCGGGTCACTGGAGCTGTGAGACTGTGGCAGTCCCCAGAACCGAACCCAGGACACTGGAGCTGTGAGCCTGTGGCAGTAAACAGAACCGAACCCGGGACACTGGAGCTGTGAGACTGTGGCAGTAAACAGAACTGAACCCGGGACACTGGACCTGTGAGACTGTGGCAGTAAACAGAACCGAACCCAGGACACTGGAGCTGTGAGACTGTGGCAGTAAACAGAACCGAACCCGGGTCACTG
This sequence comes from Heterodontus francisci, assembly GCF_036365525.1. Classification (NCBI taxonomy): domain Eukaryota; kingdom Metazoa; phylum Chordata; class Chondrichthyes; order Heterodontiformes; family Heterodontidae; genus Heterodontus; species Heterodontus francisci. The sequence goes on from NW_027141031.1 coordinate 339,776, forward strand.
GATCTGTGAGACTGTGGCAGTAAACAGAACCGAACCCAGGTCACTGGAGCTGTGAGACTGTGGCAGTAAACAGAACCGAACCCGGGACACTGGAGCTGTGAGACTGTGGCAGTAAACAGAACTGAACCCGGGTCACTGGAGCTGTGAGACTGTGGCAGTAAACAGAACCGAACCCGGGACACTGGAGCTGTGAGACTGTGGCAGTAAACAGAACCGAACCCAGGTCACTGGAGCTGTGAGACTGTGGCAGTAAACAGAACGGAACCCGGGACACTGCAGCTGTGAGACTGTGGCAGTAAACAGAACCGAACCCAGGTCACTGGAGCTGTGAGACTGTGGCAGTAAACAGAACTGAACCCGGGACACTGGAGCTGTGAGACTGTGGCAGAAAACAAAACCGAACCCAGGACACTGGAGCTGTGAGACTGTGGCAGTAAACAGAACCGAACCCGGGACACTGGAGCTGTGAGACTGTGGCAGTAAACAGAACCGAACCCATGTCACTGGAGCTGTGAGACTGTGGCAGTAAACAGAACCGAACCCGGGACACTGGAGCTGTGAGGCTGTGGCAGTAAACAGAACCGAACCCGGGTCACTGGAGCTCTGAGACTGTGGCAGTAAACAGAACCGAACCCAGGTCGCTGGAGCTGTGAGACTGTGGCAGTAAACAGAACCGAACCCGGGACACTGGAGCTGTGAGACTGTGGCAGTAAACAGAACTGAACCCGGGTCACTGGAGCTGTGAGACTGTGGCAGTAAACAGAACCGAACCCAGGTCACTGGAGCTGTGAGACTGTGGCAGTAAACAGAACCGAACCCAGGTCACTGGAGCTGTGAGACTGTGGCAGTAAACAGAACCGAACCCAGGTCACTGGAGCTGTGAGACTGTGGCAGTAAACAGAACCGAACCCAGGTCACTGGAGCTGTGAGACTGTGGCAGAAAACAGAACCGAACCCGGGACACTGGAGCTGTGAGACTGTGGCAGTAAACAGAACTGAACCCGGGTCACTGGAGCTGTGAGACTGTGACAGTAAACAGAACCACACCCAGGTCACTGGAGCTGTGAGACTGTGGCAGTAAACAGAACCGAACCCAGGTCACTGGAGCTGTGAGTCTGAGGCAGGAAACAGAACCGAACCCGGGACACTGGAGCTGTGAGACTGTGGCAGTAAACAGGACTGAACCCGGGACACTGGAGCTGTGAGACTGTGGCAGTAAACAGAACCAAACCCATGTCACTGGAGCTGTGAGACTGTGGCAGTAAACAGAACCGAACCCAGGTCACTGGAGCTGTGAGACTGTGGCAGTAAACAGAACCGAACCCAGGTCACTGGAGCTGTGAGACTGTGGCAGTAAACAGAACCGAACCCGGGACATTGGAGCTGTGAGACTGTGGCAGTAAACAGAACTGAACCCGGGTCACTGGAGCTGTGAGACTGTGGCAGTAAACAGAACCGAACCCGGGACACTGGAGCTGTGAGACTGTGGCAGTAAACAGAACCGAACCCGGGACACTGGAGCTGTGAGACTGTGGCAGTAAACAGAACCGAACCCGGGTCACTGGAGCTGTGAGACTGTGGCAGTAAACAGAACTGAACCCGGGTCACTGGAGCTGTGAGACTGTGACAGTAAACAGAACCACACCCAGGTCACTGGAGCTGTGAGACTGTGGCAGTAAACAGAACCGAACCCGGGACACTGGAGCTGTGAGACTGTGGCAGTAAACAGAACCGAACCCAGGTCACTGGAGCTGTGAGACTGTGGCAGTAAACAGAACCGAACCCGGGACACTGGAGCTGTGAGACTGTGGCAGTAAACAGAACCGAACCCAGGTCACTGGAGCTGTGAGACTGTGGCAGGAAACAGAACCGAACCCGGGACACTGGAGCTGTGAGACTGTGGCAGTAAACAGAACCGAACCCGGGTCACCGGAGCTGTGAGGCTGTGGCAGTAAACAGGACTGAACCCGGGTCACTGGAGCTGTGAGACTGTGGCAGTAAACAGAACCGAACCCAGGTCACTGGAGCTGTGAGACTGTGGCAGTAAACAGAACCGAACCCAGGTCACTGGAGCTGTGAGACTGTGGCAGTAAACAGAACCGAACCCGGGACACTGGAGCTGTGAGACTGTGGCAGTAAACAGAACTGAACCCGGGTCACTGGAGCTGTGAGACTGTGGCAGTAAACAGAACCGAACCCAGGTCACTGGAGCTGTGAGACTGTGGCAGTAAACAGAACCGAACCCAGGTCACTGGAGCTGTGAGACTGTGGCAGTAAACAGAACCAAACCCAGGTCACTGGAGCTGTGAGACTGTGGCAGTAAACAGAACCAAACCCAGGTCACTGGAGCTGTGAGACTGTGGCAGTAAACAGAACCGAACCCGGGACACTGGAGCTGTGAGACTGTGGCAGTAAACAGAACCGAACCCAGGTCACTGGAGCTGTGAGACTGTGGCAGTAAACAGAACCGAACCCAGGACACTGGAGCTGTGAGACTGTGGCAGTAAACAGAACCAAACCCGGGACATTGGAGCTGTGAGTCTGTGGCAGTAAACAGAACCGAACCCAGGTCACTGGAGCTGTGAGGCTGTGGCAGTAAACAGAACCGAACCCAGGACACTGGAGCTGTGAGTCTGTGGCAGTAAACAGAACCGAACCCAGGACACTGGAGCTGTGAGGCTGTGGCAGTAAACAGAACCGAACCCAGGTCACTGGAGCTGTGAGACTGTGACAGTAAACAGAACCGAACCCAGGTCACTGGAGCTGTGAGACTGTGGCAGTAAACAGAACCGAACCCAGGTCACTGGAGCTGTGAGACTGTGGCAGTAAACAGAACCGAACCCGGGACACTGGAGCTGTGAGACTGTGACAGTAAACAGAACCGAACCCAGGTCACTGGAGCTGTGAGACTGTGGCAGTAAACAGAACCGAACCCAGGTCACTGGAGCTGTGAGACTGTGGCAGTAAACAGAACCGAACCCGGGACACTGGAGCTGTGAGACTGTGGCAGTAAACAGAACCGAACCCAGGTCACTGGAGCTGTGAGACTGTGGCAGTAAACAGAACCGAACCCAGGTCACTGGAGCTGTGAGACTGTGGCAGTAAACAGAACCGAACCCAGGTCACTGGAGCTGTGAGTCTGTGGCAGTAAACAGAACCGAACCCAGGTCACTGGAGCTGTGAGTCTGTGGCAGTAAACAGAACCGAACCCAGGTCACTGGAGCTGTGAGACTGTGGCAGTAAACAGAACCGAACCCAGGTCACTGGAGCTGTGAGACTGTGGCAGTAAACAGAACCGAACCCAGGTCACTGGAGCTGTGAGACTGTGGCAGTAAACAGAACCGAACCCAGGTCACTGGAGCTGTGAGACTGTGGCAGTAAACAGAACCGAACACAGGTCACTGGAGCTGTGAGACTGTGGCAGTAAACAGAACCGAACCCAGGTCACTGGAGCTGTGAGACTGTGGCAGTAAACAGAACCGAACCCAGGTCACTGGAGCTGTGAGTCTGTGGCAGTAAACAGAACCGAACCCAGGTCACTGGAGCTGTGAGACTGTGGCAGTAAACAGAACCGAACCCAGGTCACTGGAGCTGTGAGGCTGTGGCAGTAAACAGAACCGAACCCGGGACACTGGAGCTGTGAGACTGTGACAGTAAACAGAACCGAACCCGGGTCACTGGAGCTGTGAGACTGTGGCAGTAAACAGAACCGAACCCAGGTCACTGGAGCTGTGAGACTGTGGCAGTAAACAGAACTGAACCCGGGTCACTGGAGCTGTGAGACTGTGGCAGTAAACAGAACCGAACCCGGGTCACTGGAGCTGTGAGGCTGTGGCAGTAAACAGAACCGAACCCAGGACACTGGAGCTGTGAGACTGTGGCAGTAAACAGAACCGAACCCGGGACACTGGAGCTGTGAGACTGTGGCAGTAAATAGAACCGAACCTGGGACACTGGAGCTGTGAGACTGTGGCAGTAAACAGAACCGAACCCGGGTCACTGGAGCTGTGAGACTGTGGCAGTAAACAGAACTGAACCCGGGACACTGGAGCTGTGAGACTGTGGCAGTAAACAGAACCGAACCCGGGTCACTGGAGCTGTGAGACTGTGGCAGTCCCCAGAACCGAACCCAGGACACTGGAGCTGTGAGACTGTGGCAGTAAACAGAACCGAACCCGGGACACTGGAGCTGTGAGACTGTGGCAGTAAACAGAACCGAACCCAGGTCACTGGAGCTGTGAGACTGTGGCAGTAAACAGAACTGAACCCGGGACACTGGAGCTGTGAGACTGTGGCAGTAAACAGAACCGAACCCAGGACACTGGAGCTGTGAGACTGTGGCAGTAAACAGAACCGAACCCGGGTCACGGGAGCTGTGAGACTGTGGCAGTAAACAGAACCGAACCCGGGACACTGGAGCTGTGAGACTGTGGCAGTAAACAGAACCGAACCCAGGTCACTGGAGCTGTGAGACTGTGGCAGTAAACAGAACTGAACCCGTGTCACTGGAGCTCTGAGACTGTGGCAGTAAACAGAACCGAACCGGGACACTGGAGCTGTGAGACTGTGGCAGTAAATAGAACCGAACCTGGGACACTGGAGCTGTGAGACTGTGGCAGTAAACAGAACCGAACCCGGGTCACTGGAGCTGTGAGACTGTGGCAGTAAACAGAACTGAACCCGGGACACTGGAGCTGTGAGACTGTGGCAGTAAACAGAACCGAACCCGGGTCACTGGAGCTGTGAGACTGTGGCAGTCCCCAGAACCGAACCCAGGACACTGGAGCTGTGAGACTGTGGCAGTAAACAGAACCGAACCCGGGACACTGGAGCTGTGAGACTGTGGCAGTAAACAGAACCGAACCCAGGTCACTGGAGCTGTGAGACTGTGGCAGTAAACAGAACTGAACCCGGGACACTGGAGCTGTGAGACTGTGGCAGTAAACAGAACCGAACCCAGGACACTGGAGCTGTGAGACTGTGGCAGTAAACAGAACCGAACCCGGGTCACGGGAGCTGTGAGACTGTGGCAGTAAACAGAACCGAACCCGGGACACTGGAGCTGTGAGACTGTGGCAGTAAACAGAACCGAACCCAGGTCACTGGAGCTGTGAGACTGTGGCAGTAAACAGAACCGAACCCGGGTCACTGGAGCTCTGAGACTGTGGCAGTAAACAGAACCGAACCGGGACACTGGAGCTGTGAGACTGTGGCAGAAAACAGAACAGAACCCGGGACACTGGAGCTGTGAGACTGTGGCAGTAAACAGAACCGAACCGGGACACTGGAGCTGTGAGACTGTGGCAGTAAACAGAACCGAACCCAGGTCACTGGAGCTGTGAGGTTGCGGCAGTAAACAGAACCGAACCCAGGTCACTGGAGCTGTGAGACTGTGGCAGTAAACAGAACTGAACACGGGACACTGGAGCAGTGAGACTGTGGCAGTAAACAGAACCGAACCCGGGACACTGGAGCTGTGAGACTGTGGCAGTAAACAGAACCGAACCCAGGTCATTGGAGCTGTGAGACTGTGGCAGTAAACAGAACCGAACCCGGGACACTGGAGCTGTGAGACTGTGGCAGTAAACAGAACCGAACCCGGGTCACTGGAGCTGTGAGACTGTGGCAGTAAACAGAACCGAACCCAGGTCACTGGAGCTGTGAGGCTGTGGCAGTAAACAGAACCGAACCCAGGTCACTGGAGCTGTGAGACTGTGGCAGTACGCAGAACCGAACCCGGGACACTGGAGCTGTGAGACTGTGGCAGAAAACAGAACCGAACCCGGGACACTGGAGCTGTGAGACTGTGGCAGTAAACAGAACCGAACCCAGGTCACTGGAGCTGTGAGACTGTGGCAGTAAACAGAACTGAACCCGGGACACTGGAGCTGTGAGACTGTGGCAGTAAACAGAACCGAACCCGGGTCACTGGAGCTGTGAGACTGTGGCAGTAAACAGAACCGAACCCGGGACACTGGAGCTGTGAGACTGTGGCAGTAAACAGAACCGAACCCGGGTCACTGGAGCTGTGAGACTGTGGCAGTAAACAGAACCGAACCCAGGTCACTGGAGCTGTGAGACTGTGGCAGTAAACAGAACTGAACCCGGGACACTGGAGCTGTGAGACTGTGGCAGTAAACAGAACCGAACCGAGGTCACTGGAGCTGTGAGACTGTGGCAGTAAACAGAACCAAACCCGGGTCACTGGAGCTGTGAGACTGTGGCAGTAAACAGAACCGAACCCAGGTCACTGGAGCTGTGAGACTGTGGCAGTAAACAGAACTGAACCCGGGACACTGGAGCTGTGAGACTGTGGCAGTAAACAGAACCGAACCTGGGTCACTGGAGCTGTGAGGCTGTGGCAGTAAACAGAACCGAACCCGGGTCACTGGAGCTGTGAGACTGTGGCAGTAAACAGAACCGAACCCGGGTCACTGGAGCTGTGAGACTGTGGCAGTAAACAGAACAGAACCCGGGTCACTGGAGCTGTGAGACTGTGGCAGTAAACAGAACTGAACCCGGGTCACTGGAGCTGTGAGACTGTGGCAGTAAACAGAACCGAACGCAGGTCACTGGAGCTGTGAGTCTGTGGCAGTAAACAGAACCGAACCTGGGTCACTGGAGCTGTGAGGCTGTGGCAGTAAACAGAACCGAACCCGGGACACTGGAGCTGTGAGACTGTGGCAGTAAACAGAACCGAACCCGGGACACTGGAGCTGTGAGACTGTGGCAGTAAACAGAACCGAACCCAGGACACTGGAGCTGTGAGGCTGTGGCAGTAAACAGAACTGAACCCGGGTCACTGGAGCTGTGAGACTGTGGCAGTAAACAGAACTGAACCCGGGTCACTGGAGCTGTGAGACTGTGGCAGTAAACAGAACCGAACCCATGTCACTGGAGCTGTGAGGCTGTGGCAGTAAACAGAACTGAACCCGGGTCACTGGAGCTGTGAGACTGTGGCAGTAAACAGAACTGAACCCGGGTCACTGGAGCTGTGAGACTGTGGCAGTAAACAGAACCGAACCTGGGTCACTGGAGCTGTGAGGCTGTGGCAGTAAACAGAACCGAACCAATGTCACTGGAGCTGTGAGACTGTGGCAGTAAACAGAACTGAACCCGGGTCAGTGGAGCTGTGAGGCTATGGCAGTAAACAGAACTGAACCCGGGTCACTGGAGCTGTGAGGCTGTGGCAGTAAACAGAACCGAACCCAGGACACTGGAGCTGTGAGACTGTGGCAGTAAACAGAACTGAACCCAGGACACTGGAGCTGTGAGGCTGTGGCAGTAAACAGAACCGAACCCAGGACACTGGAGCTGTGAGACTGTGGCAGTAAACAGAACCGAAACCGGGTCACTGGAGCTGTGAGACTGTGGCAGTAAACAGAACCGAACCCGGGTCACTGGAGCTGTGAGACTGTGGCAGTAAACAGAACTGAACCCAGGACACTGGAGCTGTGAGGCTGTGGCAGTAAACAGAACCGAACCCAGGACACTGGAGCTGTGAGACTGTGGCAGTAAACAGAACCGAAACCGGGTCACTGGAGCTGTGAGACTGTGGCAGTAAACAGAACCGAACCCGGGACACTGGAGCTGTGAGACTGTGGCAGTAAACAGAACTGAACCCGGGACACTGGAGCTGTGAGACTGTGGCAGTAAACAGAACCGAACCCGGGTCACTGGAGCTGTGAGACTGTGACAGTAAACAGAACCGAACCCAGGTCACTGGAGCTGTGAGACTGTGGCAGTAAACAGAACAGAACCCAGGTCACTGGAGCTGTGAGACTGTGGCAGTAAACAGAACCGAACCCAGGTCACTGGAGCTGTGAGACTGTGGCAGTAAACAGAACCGAACCCGGGTCACTGGAGCTGTGAGACTGTGGCAGTAAACAGAACCGAACCCAGGTCACTGGAGCTGTGAGACTGTGGCAATAAACAGAACCGAACCCGGGACACTGGAGCTGTGAGGCTGTGGCAGTAAACAGAACCGAACCCGGGACACTGGAGCTGTGAGACTGTGGCAGTAAACAGAACCGAACCCGGGTCACTGGAGCTGTGAGACTGTGGCAGTAAACAGAACCGAACCCGGGACACTGGAGCTGTGAGGCTGTGGCAGTAAACAGAACCGAACCCGGGTCACTGGAGCTGTGAGACTGTGGCAGTAAACAGAACTGAACCCGGGACACTGGAGCTGTGAGACTGTGGCAGTAAACAGAACCGAACCCGGGTCACTGGAGCTGTGAGACTGTGGCAGTCCCCAGAACCGAACCCAGGACACTGGAGCTGTGAGACTGTGGCAGTAAACAGAACCGAACCCGGGACACTGGAGCTGTGAGACTGTGGCAGTAAACAGAACCGAACCCAGGACACTGGAGCTGTGAGACTGTGGCAGTAAACAGAACTGAACCCGGGACACTGGAGCTGTGAGACTGTGGCAGTAAACAGAACTGAACCCGGGACACTGGAGCTGTGAGACTGCGGCAGTAAACAGAACCGAACTCAGGTCACTGGAGCTGTGAGACTGTGGCAGTAAACAGAACCGAACCCAGGACACTGGAGCTGTGAGACTGTGGCAGTAAACAGAACCGAACCCGGGTCACTGGAGCTGTGAGACTGTGGCAGTAAACAGAACCGAACCCAGGTCACTGAAGCTGTGAGACTGTGGCAGTAAACAGAACCGAACCCGGGACACTGGAGCTGTGAGACTGTGGCAGTAAACAGAACCGAACCCGGGTCACTGGAGCTGTGAGACTGTGGCAGTAAACAGAACCGAACCCGGGACACTGGAGCTGTGAGACTGTGGCAGTAAACAGAACCGAACCCGGGACACTGGAGCTGTGAGACTGTGGCAGTAAACAGAACCGAACCCGGGTCACTGGAGCTGTGAGGCTGTGGCAGTTAACAGAACCGAACCCAGGACACTGGAGCTGTGAGACTGTGGCAGTAAACAGAACCGAACCCGATCACTGGAGCTGTGAGACTGTGGCAGTAAACAGAACCGAACCCGGGACACTGGAGCTGTGAGACTGTGGCAGTAAACAGAACCGATCCCGGGACACTGGAGCTGTGAGACTGTGGCAGTAAACAGAACCGAACCCGGGTCACTGGAGCTGTGAGACTGTGGCAGTAAACAGAACTGAACCCGGGACACTGGAGCTGTGAGACTGTGGCAGTAAACAGAACCGAACCCGGGTCACTGGAGCTGTGAGACTGTGGCAGTCCCCAGAACCGAACCCAGGACACTGGAGCTGTGAGACTGTGGCAGTAAACAGAACCGAACCCGGGACACTGGAGCTGTGAGACTGTGGCAGTAAACAGAACTGAACCCGGGACACTGGAGCTGTGAGACTGTGGCAGTACGCAGAACCGAACCCAGGTCACTGGAGCTGTGAGACTGTGGCAGTACGCAGAACCGAACCCGGGACACTGGAGCTGTGAGACTGTGGCAGTAAACAGAACCGAACCCAGGTCACTGGAGCTGTGAGACTGTGGCAGTAAACAGAACCGAACCCGGGTCACTGGAGCTGTGAGACTGTGGCAGTAAACAGAACCGAACCCAGGTCACTGGAGCTGTGAGACTGTGGCAGTAAACAGAACCGAACCCGGGTCACTGGAGCTGTGAGGCTGTGGCAGTAAACAGAACCGAACCCGGGTCACTGGAGCTGTGAGACTGTGACAGTAAACAGAACCGAACCCAGGTCACTGGAGCTGTGAGACTGTGGCAGTAAACAGAACTGAACCCAGGTCACTGGAGCTGTGAGAGTGTGGCAGTAAACAGAACCGAACCCGGGTCACTGGAGCTGTGAGACTGTGACAGTAAACAGAACCGAACCCGGGTCACTGGAGCTGTGAGACTGTGACACTAAACAGAACCGAACCCGGGTCACTGGAGCTGTGAGACTGTGGCAGTAAACAGAACTGAACCCAGGTCACTGGAGCTGTGAGGCTGTGGCAGTAAACAGAACCGAACCCAGGTCACTGGAGCTGTGAGACTGTGGCAGTAAAGAGAACCGAACCCGGGTCACTGGAGCAGTGAGACTGTGGCAGTAAACAGAACCGAACCCAGGTCACTGGAGCTGTGAGGCTGTGGCAGTAAACAGAACCGAACCCAGGTCACTGGAGCTGTGAGACTGTGGCAGTAAACAGAACCGAACCCAGGTCACTGGAGCTGTGAGACTGTGGCAGGAAACAGAACCGAACCCAGGTCACTGGAGCTGTGTGACTGTGGCAGTAAACAGAACCGAACCCGGGTCACTGGAGCTGTGAGACTGTGGCAGTAAACAGAACCGAACCCGGGTCACTGGAGCTGTGAGGCTGTGGCAGTAAACAGAACCGAACCCGGGTCACTGGAGCTGTGAGGCTGTGGCAGTAAACAGAACCGAACCCATGTCACTGGAGCTGTGAGACTGTGGCAGTAAACAGAACTGAACCCATGTCACTGGAGCTGTGAGACTGTGGCAGTAAACAGAACCGAAACCGGGTCACTGGAGCTGTGAGACTGTGGCAGTAAACAGAACCGAACCCGGGTCACTGGAGCTGTGAGACTGTGGCAGTCCCCAGAACCGAACCCAGGACACTGGAGCTGTGAGACTGTGGCAGTAAACAGAACCGAACCCGGGACACTGGAGCTGTGAGACTGTGGCAGTAAACAGAACCGAACCCAGGTCACTGGAGCTGTGAGACTGTGGCAGTAAACAGAACTGAACCCGGGACACTGGAGCTGTGAGACTGTGGCAGTAAACAGAACCGAACCCAGGACACTGGAGCTGTGAGACTGTGGCAGTAAACAGAACCGAACCCGGGTCACGGGAGCTGTGAGACTGTGGCAGTAAACAGAACCGAACCCGGGACACTGGAGCTGTGAGACTGTGGCAGTAAACAGAACCGAACCCAGGTCACTGGAGCTGTGAGACTGTGGCAGTAAACAGAACCGAACCCGGGTCACTGGAGCTGTGAGACTGTGGCAGTAAACAGAACCGAACCGGGACACTGGAGCTGTGAGACTGTGGCAGAAAACAGAACAGAACCCGGGACACTGGAGCTGTGAGACTGTGGCAGTAAACAGAACCGAACCGGGACACTGGAGCTGTGAGACTGTGGCAGTAAACAGAACCGAACCCAGGTCACTGGAGCTGTGAGGTTGCGGCAGTAAACAGAACCGAACCCAGGTCACTGGAGCTGTGAGACTGTGGCAGTAAACAGAACTGAACACGGGACACTGGAGCAGTGAGACTGTGGCAGTAAACAGAACCGAACCCGGGACACTGGAGCTGTGAGACTTTGGCAGTAAACAGAACCGAACCCAGGTCATTGGAGCTGTGAGACTGTGGCAGTAAACAGAACCGAACCCGGGACACTGGAGCTGTGAGACTGTGGCAGTAAACAGAACCGAACCCGGGTCACTGGAGCTGTGAGACTGTGGCAGTAAACAGAACCGAACCCAGGTCACTGGAGCTGTGAGGCTGTGGCAGTAAACAGAACCGAACCCAGGTCACTGGAGCTGTGAGACTGTGGCAGTACGCAGAACCGAACCCGGGACACTGGAGCTGTGAGACTGTGGCAGTAAACAGAACCGAACCCGGGACACTGGAGCTGTGAGACTGTGGCAGTAAACAGAACCGAACCCAGGTCACTGGAGCTGTGAGACTGTGGCAGTAAACAAAACTGAACCCGGGACACTGGAGCTGTGAGACTGTGGCAGTAAACAGAACCGAACCCGGGTCACTGGAGCTGTGAGACTGTGGCAGTAAACAGAACCGAACCCGGGACACTGGAGCTGTGAGACTGTGGCAGTAAACAGAACCGAACCCGGGTCACTGGAGCTGTGAGACTGTGGCAGTAAACAGAACCGAACCGAGGTCACTGGAGCTGTGAGACTGTGGCAGTAAACAGAACCAAACCCGGGTCACTGGAGCTGTGAGACTGTGGCAGTAAACAGAACCGAACCCAGGTCACTGGAGCTGTGAGACTGTGGCAGTAAACAGAACTGAACCCGGGACACTGGAGCTGTGAGACTGTGGCAGTAAACAGAACCGAACCTGGGTCACTGGAGCTGTGAGGCTGTGGCAGTAAACAGAACCGAACCCAGGTCACTGGAGCTGTGAGACTGTGGCAGTAAACAGAACCGAACCCGGGTCACTGGAGCTGTGAGACTGTGGCAGTAAACAGAACAGAACCCGGGTCACTGGAGCTGTGAGACTGTGGCAGTAAACAGAACTGAACCCGGGTCACTGGAGCTGTGAGACTGTGGCAGTAAACAGAACCGAACGCAGGTCACTGGAGCTGTGAGTCTGTGGCAGTAAACAGAACCGAACCTGGGTCACTGGAGCTGTGAGGCTGTGGCAGTAAACAGAACCGAACCCGGGACACTGGAGCTGTGAGACTGTGGCAGTAAACAGAACCGAACCCGGGACACTGGAGCTGTGAGACTGTGGCAGTAAACAGAACCGAACCCAGGACACTGGAGCTGTGAGGCTGTGGCAGTAAACAGAACTGAACCCGGGTCACTGGAGCTGTGAGACTGTGGCAGTAAACAGAACTGAACCCGGGTCACTGGAGCTGTGAGACTGTGGCAGTAAACAGAACCGAACCCATGTCACTGGAGCTGTGAGGCTGTGGCAGTAAACAGAACTGAACCCGGGTCACTGGAGCTGTGAGACTGTGGCAGTAAACAGAACTGAACCCGGGTCACTGGAGCTGTGAGACTGTGGCAGTAAACAGAACCGAACCTGGGTCACTGGAGCTGTGAGGCTGTGGCAGTAAACAGAACCGAACCAATGTCACTGGAGCTGTGAGACTGTGGCAGTAAACAGAACTGAACCCGCGTCAGTGGAGCTGTGAGGCTGTGGCAGTAAACAGAACTGAACCCAGGACACTGGAGCTGTGAGGCTGTGGCAGTAAACAGAACCGAACCCAGGACACTGGAGCTGTGAGACTGTGGCAGTAAACAGAACTGAACCCAGGACACTGGAGCTGTGAGGCTGTGGCAGTAAACAGAACCGAACCCAGGACACTGGAGCTGTGAGACTGTGGCAGTAAACAGAACCGAAACCGGGTCACTGGAGCTGTGAGACTGTGGCAGTAAACAGAACCGAACCCGGGTCACTGGAGCTGTGAGACTGTGGCAGTAAACAGAACTGAACCCAGGACACTGGAGCTGTGAGGCTGTGGCAGTAAACAGAACCGAACCCAGGACACTGGAGCTGTGAGACTGTGGCAGTAAACAGAACCGAAACCGGGTCACTGGAGCTGTGAGACTGTGGCAGTAAACAGAACCGAACCCGGGACACTGGAGCTGTGAGACTGTGGCAGTAAACAGAACTGAACCCGGGACACTGGAGCTGTGAGACTGTGGCAGTAAACAGAACCGAACCCGGGTCACTGGAGCTGTGAGACTGTGACAGTAAACAGAACCGAACCCAGGTCACTGGAGCTGTGAGACTGTGGCAGTAAACAGAACAGAACCCAGGTCACTGGAGCTGTGAGACTGTGGCAGTAAACAGAACCGAACCCAGGTCACTGGAGCTGTGAGACTGTGGCAGTAAACAGAACCGAACCCGGGTCACTGGAGCTGTGAGACTGTGGCAGTAAACAGAACCGAACCCAGGTCACTGGAGCTGTGAGACTGTGGCAATAAACAGAACCGAACCCGGGACACTGGAGCTGTGAGGCTGTGGCAGTAAACAGAACCGAACCCGGGACACTGGAGCTGTGAGACTGTGGCAGTAAACAGAACCGAACCCGGGTCACTGGAGCTGTGAGACTGTGGCAGTAAACAGAACCGAACCCGGGACACTGGAGCTGTGAGACTGTGGCAGTAAACAGAACCGAACCCGGGTCACTGGAGCTGTGAGACTGTGGCAGTAAACAGAACTGAACCCGGGACACTGGAGCTGTGAGACTGTGGCAGTAAACAGAACCGAACCCGGGTCACTGGAGCTGTGAGACTGTGGCAGTCCCCAGAACCGAACCCAGGACACTGGAGCTGTGAGACTGTGGCAGTAAACAGAACCGAACCCGGGACACTGGAGCTGTGAGACTGTGGCAGTAAACAGAACCGAACCCAGGACACTGGAGCTGTGAGACTGTGGCAGTAAACAGAACTGAACCCGGGACACTGGAGCTGTGAGACTGTGGCAGTAAACAGAACTGAACCCAGGTCACTGGAGCTGTGAGACTGTGGCAGTAAACAGAACTGAACCCAGGTCACTGGAGCTGTGAGACTGTGGCAGTAAACAGAACCGAACCCAGGTCACTGGAGCTGTGAGACTGTGGCAGTAAACAGAACCGAACCCAGGTCACTGGAGCTGTGAGACTGTGGCAGTAAACAGAACCGAACCCAGGTCACTGGAGCTGTGAGACTGTGGCAGTAAACAGAACTGAACCTGGGTCACTGGAGCTGTGAGACTGTGGCAGTAAACAGAACCGAACCCAGGTCACTGGAGCTGTGAGACTGTGGCAGTGAACAGAACCGAACCCGGGACGCTGGAGCTGTGAGACTGTGGCAGTAAACAGAACTGAACCCAGGTCACTGGAGCTGTGAGACTGTGGCAGTAAACAGAACCGAACCCGGGTCACTGGAGCTGTGAGACTGTGGCAGTAAACAGAACAGAACCCGGGTCACTGGAGCTGTGAGACTGTGGCAGTAAACAGAACTGAACCCGGGTCACTGGAGCTGTGAGACTGTGGCAGTAAACAGAACCGAACGCAGGTCACTGGAGCTGTGAGTCTGTGGCAGTAAACAGAACCGAACCTGGGTCACTGGAGCTGTGAGGCTGTGGCAGTAAACAGAACCGAACCCGGGACACTGGAGCTGTGAGACTGTGGCAGTAAACAGAACCGAACCCGGGACACTGGAGCTGTGAGACTGTGGCAGTAAACAGAACCGAACCCAGGACACTGGAGCTGTGAGGCTGTGGCAGTAAACAGAACTGAACCCGGGTCACTGGAGCTGTGAGACTGTGGCAGTAAACAGAACTGAACCCGGGTCACTGGAGCTGTGAGACTGTGGCAGTAAACAGAACCGAACCCATGTCACTGGAGCTGTGAGGCTGTGGCAGTAAACAGAACTGAACCCGGGTCACTGGAGCTGTGAGACTGTGGCAGTAAACAGAACTGAACCCGGGTCACTGGAGCTGTGAGACTGTGGCAGTAAACAGAACCGAACCTGGGTCACTGGAGCTGTGAGGCTGTGGCAGTAAACAGAACCGAACCAATGTCACTGGAGCTGTGAGACTGTGGCAGTAAACAGAACTGAACCCGCGTCAGTGGAGCTGTGAGGCTGTGGCAGTAAACAGAACTGAACCCGGGTCACTGGAGCTGTGAGAATGTGGCAGTAAACAGAACTTAACCCGGGTCACTGGAGCTGTGAGACTGTGGCAGTAAACAGAACCGAACCCAGGTCACTGGAGCTGTGAGGCTGTTTCAGTAAACAGAACCGAACCCAGTTCACTGGAGCTGTGAGACTGTGGCAGTAAACAGAACCGAACCCGGGTCACTGGAGCTGTGAGACTGTGGCATTAAACAGAACTGAACCCAGGACACTGGAGCTGTGAGGCTGTGGCAGTAAACAGAACCGAACCCAGGACACTGGAGCTGTGAGACTGTGGCAGTAAACAGAACTGAACCCAGGACACTGGAGCTGTGAGGCTGTGGCAGTAAACAGAACCGAACCCAGGACACTGGAGCTGTGAGACTGTGGCAGTAAACAGAACCGAAACCGGGTCACTGGAGCTGTGAGACTGTGGCAGTAAACAGAACCGAACCCGGGTCACTGGAGCTGTGAGACTGTGGCAGTAAACAGAACTGAACCCAGGACACTGGAGCTGTGAGGCTGTGGCAGTAAACAGAACCGAACCCAGGACACTGGAGCTGTGAGACTGTGGCAGTAAACAGAACCGAACCCGGGTCACTGGAGCTGTGAGACTGTGGCAGTAAACAGAACCGAAACCGGGTCACTGGAGCTGTGAGACTGTGGCAGTAAACAGAACCGAACCCGGGACACTGGAGCTGTGAGACTGTGGCAGTAAACAGAACTGAACCCGGGACACTGGAGCTGTGAGACTGTGGCAGTAAGCAGAACCGAACCCGGGTCACTGGAGCTGTGAGACTGTGACAGTAAACAGAACCGAACCCAGGTCACTGGAGCTGTGAGACTGTGGCAGTAAACAGAACAGAACCCAGGTCACTGGAGCTGTGAGACTGTGGCAGTAAACAGAACCGAACCCAGGTCACTGGAGCTGTGAGACTGTGGCAGTAAACAGAACCGAACCCGGGTCACTGGAGCTGTGAGACTGTGGCAGTAAACAGAACCGAACCCAGGTCACTGGAGCTGTGAGACTGTGGCAATAAACAGAACCGAACCCGGGACACTGGAGCTGTGAGGCTGTGGCAGTAAACAGAACCGAACCCGGGACACTGGAGCTGTGAGACTGTGGCAGTAAACAGAACCGAACCCGGGTCACTGGAGCTGTGAGACTGTGGCAGTAAACAGAACCGAACCCGGGACACTGGAGCTGTGAGACTGTGGCAGTAAACAGAACCGAACCCGGGTCACTGGAGCTGTGAGACTGTGGCAGTAAACAGAACTGAACCCGGGACACTGGAGCTGTGAGACTGTGGCAGTAAACAGAACCGAACCCGGGTCACTGGAGCTGTGAGACTGTGGCAGTCCCCAGAACCGAACCCAGGACACTGGAGCTGTGAGACTGTGGCAGTAAACAGAACCGAACCCGGGACACTGGAGCTGTGAGACTGTGGCAGTAAACAGAACCGAACCCAGGACACTGGAGCTGTGAGACTGTGGCAGTAAACAGAACTGAACCCGGGACACTGGAGCTGTGAGACTGTGGCAGTAAACAGAACTGAACCCAGGTCACTGGAGCTGTGAGACTGTGGCAGTAAACAGAACTGAACCCAGGTCACTGGAGCTGTGAGACTGTGGCAGTAAACAGAACCGAACCCAGGTCACTGGAGCTGTGAGACTGTGGCAGTAAACAGAACCGAACCCAGGTCACTGGAGCTGTGAGACTGTGGCAGTAAACAGAACCGAACCCAGGTCACTGGAGCTGTGAGACTGTGGCAGTAAACAGAACTGAACCTGGGTCACTGGAGCTGTGAGACTGTGGCAGTAAACAGAACCGAACCCAGGTCACTGGAGCTGTGAGACTGTGGCAGTGAACAGAACCGAACCCGGGACGCTGGAGCTGTGAGACTGTGGCAGTAAACAGAACTGAACCCAGGTCACTGGAGCTGTGAGACTGTGGCAGTAAACAGAACCGAACTCTGGTCACTGGAGCTGTGAGACTGTGGCAGTGAACAGAACCGAACCCGGGACACTGGAGCTGTGAGACTGTGGCAGTAAACAGAACCGAACCCGGGTCACTGGAGCTGTGAGACTGTGGCAGTAAACAGAACCGAACCCGGGACACTGGAGCTGTGAGACTGTGGCAGTAAACAGAACCGAACCCAGGTCACTGGAGCTGTGAGGCTGTGGCAGTAAACAGAACCGAACCCAGGACACTGGAGCTGTGAGACTGTGGCAGTAAACAGAACCGAACCCGTGTCACTGGAGCTGTGAGACTGTGGCAGTAAACAGAACCGAACCCGGGACACTGGAGCTGTGAGACTGTGGCAGTAAACAGAACCGAACCCGGGTCACTGGAGCTGTGAGACTGTGGCAGTAAACAGAACCGAACCCGGGACACTGGAGCTGTGAGACTGTGGCAGTAAACAGAACCGAACCCGGGACACTGGAGCTGTGAGACTGTGGCAGTAAACAGAACCGAACCCGGGTCACTGGAGCTGTGAGGCTGTGGCAGTTAACAGAACCGAACCCAGGACACTGGAGCTGTGAGACTGTGGCAGTAAACAGAACCGAACCCGATCACTGGAGCTGTGAGACTGTGGCAGTAAACAGAACCGAACCCGGGACACTGGAGCTGTGAGACTGTGGCAGTAAACAGAACCGAACCCGGGACACTGGAGCTGTGAGACTGTGGCAGTAAACAGAACCGAACCCGGGTCACTGGAGCTGTGAGACTGTGGCAGTAAACAGAACTGAACCCGGGACACTGGAGCTGTGAGACTGTGGCAGTAAACAGAACCGAACCCGGGTCACTGGAGCTGTGAGACTGTGGCAGTCCCCAGAACCGAACCCAGGACACTGGAGCTGTGAGACTGTGGCAGTAAACAGAACCGAACCCGGGACACTGGAGCTGTGAGACTGTGGCAGTAAACAGAACTGAACCCGGGACACTGGAGCTGTGAGACTGTGGCAGTACGCAGAACCGAACCCAGGTCACTGGAGCTGTGAGACTGTGGCAGTACGCAGAACCGAACCCGGGACACTGGAGCTGTGAGACTGTGGCAGTAAACAGAACCGAACCCAGGTCACTGGAGCTGTGAGACTGTGGCAGTAAACAGAACCGAACCCGGGTCACTGGAGCTGTGAGACTGTGGCAGTAAACAGAACCGAACCCAGGTCACTGGAGCTGTGAGACTGTGGCAGTAAACAGAACCGAACCCGGGTCACTGGAGCTGTGAGGCTGTGGCAGTAAACTGAACCGAACCCGGGTCACTGGAGCTGTGAGGCTGTGGCAGTAAACAGAACCGAACCCATGTCACTGGAGCTGTGAGACTGTGGCAGTAAACAGAACCGAACCCGGGTCACTGGAGCTGTGAGACTGTGGCAGTAAACAGAACCGAACCCAGGTCACTGGAGCTGTGAGAGTGTGGCAGTAAACAGAACCGAACCCGGGTCACTGGAGCTGTGAGACTGTGGCAGTAAACAGAACCGAACCCGGGTCACTGGAGCTGTGAGACTGTGACACTAAACAGAACCGAACCCGGGTCACTGGAGCTGTGAGACTGTGGCAGTAAACAGAACTGAACCCAGGTCACTGGAGCTGTGAGGCTGTGGCAGTAAACAGAACCGAACCCAGGTCACTGGAGCTGTGAGACTGTGGCAGTAAAGAGAACCGAACCCGGGTCACTGGAGCAGTGAGACTGTGGCAGTAAACAGAACCGAACCCAGGTCACTGGAGCTGTGAGGCTGTGGCAGTAAACAGAACCGAACCCAGGTCACTGGAGCTGTGAGACTGTGGCAGTAAACAGAACCGAACCCGGGTCACTGGAGCTGTGAGGCTGTGGCAGTAAACAGAACCGAACCCGGGTCACTGGAGCTGTGAGGCTGTGGCAGTAAACAGAACCGAACCCATGTCACTGGAGCTGTGAGACTGTGGCAGTAAACAGAACTGAACCCATGTCACTGGAGCTGTGAGACTGTGGCAGTAAACAGAACCGAAACCGGGTCACTGGAGCTGTGAGACTGTGGCAGTTCCCAGAACCGAACCCAGGTCACTGGAGCTGTGAGGCTGTGGCAGTAAACAGAACCGAACCCGGGTCACTGGAGCTGTGAGACTGTGGCAGTAAACAGAACCGAACCCGGGTCACTGGAGCTGTGAGACTGTGACACTAAACAGAACCGAACCCGGGTCACTGGAGCTGTGAGACTGTGGCAGTCCCCAAAACCGAACCCAGGTCACTGGAGCTGTGAGACTGTGGCAGTAAACAGAACCGAACCCAGGACACTGGAGCTGTGAGACTGTGGCAGTAAACAGAACCGAACCCGGGTCACTGGAGCTGTGAGACTGTGGCAGTAAACAGAACCGAACCCGGGTCACTGGAGCTGTGAGACTGTGGCAGTAAACAGAACCGAACCCGGGTCACTGGAGCTGTGAGACTGTGGCAGTCCCCAGAACCGAACCCAGGTCACTGGAGCTGTGAGGCTGTGGCAGTAAACAGAACCGAACCCAGGACACTGGAGCTGTGAGACTGTGGCAGTAAACAGAACCGAACCCGGGTCACTGGAGCTGTGAGACTGTGGCAGTGAACAGAACCGAACCCAGGTCACTGGAGCTGTGAGACTGTGGCAGTAAACAGTACCGAACCCGGGTCACTGGAGCTGTGAGGCTGCGGCAGTAAACAGAACCGAACCCGGGTCACTGGAGCTGTGAGGCTGTGGCAGTAAACAGAACCGAACCCAGGTCACTGGAGCTGTGAGGCTGTGGCAGTAAACAGAACCGAACCCATGTCACTGGAGCTGTGAGACTGTGGCAGTAAACAGAACCGAACCCAGGACACTGGAGCTGTGAGACTGTGGCAGTAAACAGAACCGAACCCAGGTCACTGGAGCTGTGAGACTGTGGCAGTAAACAGAACCGAACCCGGGACACTGGAGCTGTGAGACTGTGGCAGTAAACAGAACCAAACCCGGGACACTGGAGCTGTGAGACTGTGGCAGTAAACAGAACTGAACCCGGGTCACTGGAGCTGTGAGACTGTGGCAGTAAACAGAACCGAACCCAGGTCACTGGAGCTGTGAGACTGTGGCAGTAAACAGAACCGAACCCGGGACACTGGAGCTGTGAGACTGTGGCAGTAAACAGAACCGAACCCGGGTCACTGGAGCTGTGAGACTGTGGCAGTAAACAGAACCGAACCCGGGACACTGGAGCTGTGAGACTGTGGCAGTAAACAGAACCGAACCCGGGTCACTGGAGCTGTGAGACTGTGGCAGTAAACAGAACCGAACCCGGGTAGCTGGAGCTGTGAGACTGTGGCAGTAAACAGAACCGAACCCGGGACACTGGAGCTGTGAGACTGTGGCAGTAAACAGAACCGAACCCGGGACACTGGAGCTGTGAGACTGTGGCAGTAAACAGAACCGAACCCGGGTCACTGGAGCTGTGAGACTGTGGCAGTAAACAGAACTGAACCCGGGACACTGGAGCTGTGAGACTGTGGCAGTAAACAGAACCGAACCCGGGTCACTGGAGCTGTGAGACTGTGGCAGTCCCCAGAACCGAACCCAGGACACTGGAGCTGTGAGACTGTGGCAGTAAACAGAACCGAACCCGGGACACTGGAGCTGTGAGACTGTGGCAGTAAACAGAACAGAACCCGGGACACTGGAGCTGTGAGACTGTGGCAGTACGCAGAACCGAACCCAGGTCACTGGAGCTGTGAGACTGTGGCAGGACGCAGAACCGAACCCGGGACACTGGAGCTGTGAGACTGTGGCAGTAAACAGAACCGAACCCAGGTCACTGGAGCTGTGAGACTGTGGCAGTAAACAGAACCGAACCCGGGACACTGGAGCTGTGAGACTGTGGCAGTAAACAGAACCGAACCCGGGACACTGGAGCTGTGAGACTGTGGCAGTAAACAGAACCGAACCCGGGTCACTGGAGCTGTGAGGCTGTGGCAGTTAACAGAACCGAACCCAGGACACTGGAGCTGTGAGACTGTGGCAGTAAACAGAACCGAACCCGATCACTGGAGCTGTGAGACTGTGGCAGTAAACAGAACCGAACCCGGGACACTGGAGCTGTGAGACTGTGGCAGTAAACAGAACCGAACCCGGGACACTGGAGCTGTGAGACTGTGGCAGTAAACAGAACCGAACCCGGGTCACTGGAGCTGTGAGACTGTGGCAGTAAACAGAACTGAACCCGGGACACTGGAGCTGTGAGACTGTGGCAGTAAACAGAACCGAACCCGGGTCACTGGAGCTGTGAGACTGTGGCAGTCCCCAGAACCGAACCCAGGACACTGGAGCTGTGAGACTGTGGCAGTAAACAGAACCGAACCCGGGACACTGGAGCTGTGAGACTGTGGCAGTAAACAGAACTGAACCCGGGACACTGGAGCTGTGAGACTGTGGCAGTACGCAGAACCGAACCCAGGTCACTGGAGCTGTGAGACTGTGGCAGTACGCAGAACCGAACCCGGGACACTGGAGCTGTGAGACTGTGGCAGTAAACAGAACCGAACCCAGGTCACTGGAGCTGTGAGACTGTGGCAGTAAACAGAACCGAACCCGGGTCACTGGAGCTGTGAGACTGTGGCAGTAAACAGAACCGAACCCAGGTCACTGGAGCTGTGAGACTGTGGCAGTAAACAGAACCGAACCCGGGTCACTGGAGCTGTGAGGCTGTGGCAGTAAACTGAACCGAACCCGGGTCACTGGAGCTGTGAGGCTGTGGCAGTAAACAGAACCGAACCCATGTCACTGGAGCTGTGAGACTGTGGCAGTAAACAGAACCGAACCCGGGTCACTGGAGCTGTGAGACTGTGGCAGTAAACAGAACCGAACCCAGGTCACTGGAGCTGTGAGAGTGTGGCAGTAAACAGAACCGAACCCGGGTCACTGGAGCTGTGAGACTGTGGCAGTAAACAGAACCGAACCCGGGTCACTGGAGCTGTGAGACTGTGACACTAAACAGAACCGAACCCGGGTCACTGGAGCTGTGAGACTGTGGCAGTAAACAGAACTGAACCCAGGTCACTGGAGCTGTGAGGCTGTGGCAGTAAACAGAACCGAACCCAGGTCACTGGAGCTGTGAGACTGTGGCAGTAAAGAGAACCGAACCCGGGTCACTGGAGCAGTGAGACTGTGGCAGTAAACAGAACCGAACCCAGGTCACTGGAGCTGTGAGGCTGTGGCAGTAAACAGAACCGAACCCAGGTCACTGGAGCTGTGAGACTGTGGCAGTAAACAGAACCGAACCCGGGTCACTGGAGCTGTGAGGCTGTGGCAGTAAACAGAACCGAACCCGGGTCACTGGAGCTGTGAGGCTGTGGCAGTAAACAGAACCGAACCCATGTCACTGGAGCTGTGAGACTGTGGCAGTAAACAGAACTGAACCCATGTCACTGGAGCTGTGAGACTGTGGCAGTAAACAGAACCGAAACCGGGTCACTGGAGCTGTGAGACTGTGGCAGTTCCCAGAACCGAACCCAGGTCACTGGAGCTGTGAGGCTGTGGCAGTAAACAGAACCGAACCCGGGTCACTGGAGCTGTGAGACTGTGGCAGTAAACAGAACCGAACCCGGGTCACTGGAGCTGTGAGACTGTGACACTAAACAGAACCGAACCCGGGTCACTGGAGCTGTGAGACTGTGGCAGTCCCCAAAACCGAACCCAGGTCACTGGAGCTGTGAGACTGTGGCAGTAAACAGAACCGAACCCAGGACACTGGAGCTGTGAGACTGTGGCAGTAAACAGAACCGAACCCGGGTCACTGGAGCTGTGAGACTGTGGCAGTAAACAGAACCGAACCCGGGTCACTGGAGCTGTGAGACTGTGGCAGTAAACAGAACCGAACCCGGGTCACTGGAGCTGTGAGACTGTGGCAGTCCCCAGAACCGAACCCAGGTCACTGGAGCTGTGAGGCTGTGGCAGTAAACAGAACCGAACCCAGGACACTGGAGCTGTGAGACTGTGGCAGTAAACAGAACCGAACCCGGGTCACTGGAGCTGTGAGACTGTGGCAGTGAACAGAACCGAACCCAGGTCACTGGAGCTGTGAGACTGTGGCAGTAAACAGTACCGAACCCGGGTCACTGGAGCTGTGAGGCTGCGGCAGTAAACAGAACCGAACCCGGGTCACTGGAGCTGTGAGGCTGTGGCAGTAAACAGAACCGAACCCAGGTCACTGGAGCTGTGAGGCTGTGGCAGTAAACAGAACCGAACCCATGTCACTGGAGCTGTGAGACTGTGGCAGTAAACAGAACCGAACCCAGGACACTGGAGCTGTGAGACTGTGGCAGTAAACAGAACCGAACCCAGGTCACTGGAGCTGTGAGACTGTGGCAGTAAACAGAACCGAACCCGGGACACTGGAGCTGTGAGACTGTGGCAGTAAACAGAACCAAACCCGGGACACTGGAGCTGTGAGACTGTGGCAGTAAACAGAACTGAACCCGGGTCACTGGAGCTGTGAGACTGTGGCAGTAAACAGAACCGAACCCAGGTCACTGGAGCTGTGAGACTGTGGCAGTAAACAGAACCGAACCCGGGACACTGGAGCTGTGAGACTGTGGCAGTAAACAGAACCGAACCCGGGTCACTGGAGCTGTGAGACTGTGGCAGTAAACAGAACCGAACCCGGGACACTGGAGCTGTGAGACTGTGGCAGTAAACAGAACCGAACCCGGGTCACTGGAGCTGTGAGACTGTGGCAGTAAACAGAACCGAACCCGGGTAGCTGGAGCTGTGAGACTGTGGCAGTAAACAGAACCGAACCCGGGACACTGGAGCTGTGAGACTGTGGCAGTAAACAGAACCGAACCCGGGTCACTGGAGCTGTGAGACTGTGGCAGTAAACAGAACTGAACCCGGGACACTGGAGCTGTGAGACTGTGGCAGTAAACAGAACCGAACCCGGGTCACTGGAGCTGTGAGACTGTGGCAGTCCCCAGAACCGAACCCAGGACACTGGAGCTGTGAGACTGTGGCAGTAAACAGAACCGAACCCGGGACACTGGAGCTGTGAGACTGTGGCAGTAAACAGAACAGAACCCGGGACACTGGAGCTGTGAGACTGTGGCAGTACGCAGAACCGAACCCAGGTCACTGGAGCTGTGAGACTGTGGCAGGACGCAGAACCGAACCCGGGACACTGGAGCTGTGAGACTGTGGCAGTAAACAGAACCGAACCCAGGTCACTGGAGCTGTGAGACTGTGGCAGTAAACAGAACCGAACCCGGGTCACTGGAGCTGTGAGACTGTGGCAGTAAACAGAACCGAACCCAGGTCACTGGAGCTGTGAGACTGTGGCAGTAAACAGAACCGAACCCGGGTCACTGGAGCTGTGAGGCTGTGGCAGTAAACAGAACCGAACCCGGGTCACTGGAGCTGTGAGGCTGTGGCAGTAAACAGAACCGAACCCGGGTCACTGGAGCTGTGAGGCTGTGGCAGTAAACAGAACCGAACCCATGTCACTGGAGCTGTGAGACTGTAGCAGTAAACAGAACCGAACCCGGGTCACTGGAGCTGTGAGACTGTGGCAGTAAACAGAACTGAACCCGGGTCACTGGAGCTGTGAGACTGTGGCAGTAAACAGAACCAAACCCATGTCACTGGAGCTGTGAGACTGTGGCAGTAAACAGAACCGAACCCGGGACATTGGAGCTGTGAGACTGTGGCAGTAAACAGAACCAAACCCATGTCACTGGAGCTGTGAGACTGTGGCAGTAAACAGAACCAAACCCATGTCACTGGAGCTGTGAGACTGTGGCAGTAAACAGAACCGAACCCAGGTCACTGGAGCTGTGAGACTGTGGCAGTAAACAGAACTGAACCCAGGTCACTGGAGCTGTGAGACTGTGGCAGTAAACAGAACTGAACCCAGGTCACTGGAGCTGTGAGACTGTGGCAGTAAACAGAACCGAACCCGGGACACTGGAGCTGTGAGACTGTGGCAGTAAACAGAACTGACCCCGGGTCACTGGAGCTGTGAGACTGTGGCAGTAAACAGAACTGAACCCAGGTCACTGGAGCTGTGAGACTGTGGCAGTAAACAGAACTGAACCCAGGTCACTGGAGCTGTGAGACTGTGGCAGTAAACAGAACCGAACCCGGGACACTGGAGCTGTGAGACTGTGGCAGTAAACAGAACTGACCCCGGGTCACTGGAGCTGTGAGACTGTGGCAGTAAACAGAACTGAACCCGGGACACTGGAGCTGTGAGACTGTGGCAGTAAACAGAACCAAACCCATGTCACTGGAGCTGTGAGACTGTGGCAGTCAACAGAACCGAACCCGGGTCACTGGAGCTGTGAGACTGTGACACTAAACAGAACCGAACCCGGGTCACTGGAGCTGTGAGACTGTGGCAGTAAACAGAACTGAACCCAGGTCACTGGAGCTGTGAGGCTGTGGCAGTAAACAGAACCGAACCCGGGTCACTGGAGCTGTGAGACTGTGGCAGTAAACAGAACCGAACCCGGGTCACTGGAGCTGTGAGACTGTGACACT
Organism: Heterodontus francisci; assembly: GCF_036365525.1. NCBI lineage: Eukaryota > Metazoa > Chordata > Chondrichthyes > Heterodontiformes > Heterodontidae > Heterodontus > Heterodontus francisci. The sequence goes on from NW_027141031.1 coordinate 365,595, forward strand.
AAACAGAACCGAACCCGGGTCACTGGAGCTGTGAGACTGTGGCAGTCCCCAGAACCGAACCCAGGTCACTGGAGCTGTGAGGCTGTGGCAGTAAACAGAACCGAATCCAGGACACTGGAGCTGTGAGACTGTGGCAGTAAACAGAACCGAACCCGGGTCACTGGAGCTGTGAGACTGTGGCAGTGAACAGAACCGAACCCAGGTCACTGGAGCTGTGAGACTGTGGCAGTAAACAGAACCGAACCCGGGTCACTGGAGCTGTGAGGCTGTGGCAGTAAACAGAACCGAACCCAGGTCACTGGAGCTGTGAGGCTGTGGCAGTAAACAGAACCGAACCCAGGACACTGGAGCTGTGAGACTGTGGCAGTAAACAGAACCGAACCCGGGTCACTGGAGCTGTGAGACTGTGGCAGTGAACAGAACCGAACCCAGGTCACTGGAGCTGTGAGACTGTGGCAGTAAACAGTACCGAACCCGGGTCACTGGAGCTGTGAGGCTGCGGCAGTAAACAGAACCGAACCCGGGTCACTGGAGCTGTGAGGCTGTGGCAGTAAACAGAACCGAACCCAGGTCACTGGAGCTGTGAGGCTGTGGCAGTAAACAGAACCGAACCCATGTCACTGGAGCTGTGAGACTGTGGCAGTAAACAGAACCGAACCCGGGTCACTGGAGCTGTGAGACTGTGGCAGTAAACAGAACCGAACCCAGGACACTGGAGCTGTGAGACTGTGGCAGTAAACAGAACCGAACCCAGGTCACTGGAGCTGTGAGACTGTGGCAGTAAACAGAACCGAGCCCGGGACACTGGAGCTGTGAGACTGTGGCAGTAAACAGAACCAAACCCGGGACACTGGAGCTGTGAGACTGTGGCAGTAAACAGAACTGAACCCGGGTCACTGGAGCTGTGAGACTGTGGCAGTAAACAGAACCGAACCCAGGTCACTGGAGCTGTGAGACTGTGGCAGTAAACAGAACCGAACCCGGGACACTGGAGCTGTGAGACTGTGGCAGTAAACAGAACCGAACCCGGGTCACTGGAGCTGTGAGACTGTGGCAGTAAACAGAACCGAACCCGGGACACTGGAGCTGTGAGACTGTGGCAGTAAACAGAACCGAACCCGGGTCACTGGAGCTGTGAGACTGTGGCAGTAAACAGAACCGAACCCGGGTAGCTGGAGCTGTGAGACTGTGGCAGTAAACAGAACCGAACCCGGGACACTGGAGCTGTGAGACTGTGGCAGTAAACAGAACCGAACCCGGGACACTGGAGCTGTGAGACTGTGGCAGTAAACAGAACCGAACCCGGGTCACTGGAGCTGTGAGACTGTGGCAGTAAACAGAACTGAACCCGGGACACTGGAGCTGTGAGACTGTGGCAGTAAACAGAACCGAACCCGGGTCACTGGAGCTGTGAGACTGTGGCAGTCCCCAGAACCGAACCCAGGACACTGGAGCTGTGAGACTGTGGCAGTAAACAGAACCGAACCCGGGACACTGGAGCTGTGAGACTGTGGCAGTACGCAGAACCGAACCCAGGTCACTGGAGCTGTGAGACTGTGGCAGTAAACAGAACAGAACCCGGGACACTGGAGCTGTGAGACTGTGGCAGTACGCAGAACCGAACCCAGGTCACTGGAGCTGTGAGACTGTGGCAGGACGCAGAACCGAACCCGGGACACTGGAGCTGTGAGACTGTGGCAGTAAACAGAACAGAACCCGGGACACTGGAGCTGTGAGACTGTGGCAGTACGCAGAACCGAACCCAGGTCACTGGAGCTGTGAGACTGTGGCAGGACGCAGAACCGAACCCGGGACACTGGAGCTGTGAGACTGTGGCAGTAAACAGAACCGAACCCAGGTCACTGGAGCTGTGAGACTGTGGCAGTAAACAGAACCGAACCCGGGTCACTGGAGCTGTGAGACTGTGGCAGTAAACAGAACCGAACCCAGGTCACTGGAGCTGTGAGACTGTGGCAGTAAACAGAACCGAACCCGGGTCACTGGAGCTGTGAGGCTGTGGCAGTAAACAGAACCGAACCCGGGTCACTGGAGCTGTGAGGCTGTGGCAGTAAACAGAACCGAACCCGGGTCACTGGAGCTGTGAGGCTGTGGCAGTAAACAGAACCGAACCCATGTCACTGGAGCTGTGAGACTGTAGCAGTAAACAGAACCGAACCCGGGTCACTGGAGCTGTGAGACTGTGGCAGTAAACAGAACTGAACCCGGGTCACTGGAGCTGTGAGACTGTGGCAGTAAACAGAACCAAACCCATGTCACTGGAGCTGTGAGACTGTGGCAGTAAACAGAACTGAACCCGGGACACTGGAGCTGTGAGACTGTGGCAGTAAACAGAACCAAACCCATGTCACTGGAGCTGTGAGACTGTGGCAGTAAACAGAACTGAACCCAGGTCACTGGAGCTGTGAGACTGTGGCAGTAAACAGAACCGAACCCGGGACACTGGAGCTGTGAGACTGTGGCAGTAAACAGAACTGACCCCGGGTCACTGGAGCTGTGAGACTGTGGCAGTAAACAGAACTGAACCCAGGTCACTGGAGCTGTGAGACTGTGGCAGTAAACAGAACTGAACCCGGGACACTGGAGCTGTGAGACTGTGGCAGTAAACAGAACCAAACCCATGTCACTGGAGCTGTGAGACTGTGGCAGTCAACAGAACCGAACCCGGGTCACTGGAGCTGTGAGACTGTGACACTAAACAGAACCGAACCCGGGTCACTGGAGCTGTGAGACTGTGGCAGTAAACAGAACTGAACCCAGGTCACTGGAGCTGTGAGGCTGTGGCAGTAAACAGAACCGAACCCGGGTCACTGGAGCTGTGAGACTGTGGCAGTAAACAGAACCGAACCCGGGTCACTGGAGCTGTGAGACTGTGACACTAAACAGAACCGAACCCGGGTCACTGGAGCTGTGAGACTGTGGCAGTCCCCAGAACCGAACCCAGGTCACTGGAGCTGTGAGGCTGTGGCAGTAAACAGAACCGAATCCAGGACACTGGAGCTGTGAGACTGTGGCAGTAAACAGAACCGAACCCGGGTCACTGGAGCTGTGAGACTGTGGCAGTGAACAGAACCGAACCCAGGTCACTGGAGCTGTGAGACTGTGGCAGTAAACAGAACCGAACCCGGGTCACTGGAGCTGTGAGGCTGTGGCAGTAAACAGAACCGAACCCGGGTCACTGGAGCTGTGAGGCTGTGGCAGTGAACAGAACCGAACCCAGGTCACTGGAGCTGTGAGACTGTGGCAGTAAACAGAACCGAACCCAGGTCACTGGAGCTGTGAGGCTGTGGCAGTAAACAGAACCGAACCCATGTCACTGGAGCTGTGAGACTGTGGCAGTAAACAGAACCGAACCCGGGTCACTGGAGCTGTGAGACTGTGGCAGTAAACAGAACCAAACCCAGGACACTGGAGCTGTGAGACTGTGGCAGTAAACAGAACCGAACCCGGGACACTGGAGCTGTGAGACTGTGGCACTCCCAAGAACCGAACCCGGGACACTGGAGCTGTGAGACTGTGGCAGTAAACAGAACCGAACCCAGGTCACTGGAGCTGTGAGACTGTGGCAGTAAACAGAACCGAACCCAGGTCACCGGAGCTGTGAGACTGTGGCAGTAAACAGAACCGAACCCGGGTCACTGGAGCTGTGAGACTGTGGCAGTAAACAGAACCGAACCCGGGTCACTGGAGCTGTGAGACTGTGACACTAAACAGAACCGAACCCGGGTCACTGGAGCTGTGAGACTGTGGCAGTAAACAGAACCGAACCCAGGTCACTGGAGCTGTGAGACTGTGGCTGTCCCCAGAACCGAACCCAGGTCACTGGAGCTGTGAGGCTGTGGCAGTAAACAGAACCGAACCCGGGACACTGGAGCTGTGAGACTGTGGCAGTAAACAGAACCGAACCCGGGTCACCGGAGCTGTGAGACTGTGGCAGTAAACAGAACCGAACCCGGGTCACCGGAGCTGTGAGACTGTGGCAGTAAACAGAAACGAACCCGGGTCACTGGAGCTGTGAGACTGTGGCAGTAAACGGAACCGAACCCATGTCACTGGAGCTGTGAGACTGTGGCAGTAAACAGAACCGAACCCGGGTCACTGGAGCTGTGAGACTGTGGCAGTAAACAGAACCGAACCCGGGTCACTGGAGCTGTGAGACTGTGGCAGTAAACAGAACCGAACCCGGGTCACTGGAGCTGTGAGACTGTGGCAGTAAACAGAACTGAACCCGGGTCACTGGAGCTGTGAGACTGTGGCAGTAAACAGAACTGAACCCGGGACACTGGAGCTGTGAGACTGTGGCAGTAAACAGAACCGAACCCGGGTCACTGGAGCTGTGAGACTGTGACAGTAAACAGAACCGAACCCGGGACACTGGAGCTGTGAGACTGTGGCAGTAAACAGAACCGAACCCAGGTCACTGGAGCTGTGAGACTGTGGCAGTAAACAGAACCGAACCCGGGTCACTGGAGCTGTGAGACTGTGGCAGTAAACAGAACCGAACCCAGGTCACTGGAGCTGTGAGACTGTGGCAGTAAACAGAACCGAACCCGGGTCAATGGAGCTGTGAGACTGTGGCAGTAAACAGAACCGAACCCAGGTCACTGGAGCTGTGAGACTGTGGCAGTAAACAGAACCGAACCCGGGACACTGGAGCTGTGAGACTGTGGCAGTAAACAGAACTGAACCCGGGTCACTGGAGCTGTGAGACTGTGGCAGTAAACAGAACCGAACCCGGGACACTGGTGCTGTGAGACTGTGGCAGTAAACAGAACTGAACCCGGGTCACTGGAGCTGTGAGACTGTGGCATTAAACAGAACTGAACCCGGGTCACTGGAGCTGTGAGACTGTGGCAGTAAACAGAACCGAACCCGGGACACTGGAGCTGTGAGACTGTGGCAGTAAACAGAACCGAACCCAGGTCACTGGAGCTGTGAGACTGTGGCAGTAAACAGAACCGAACCCGGGTCACTGGAGCTGTGAGACTGTGGCAGTAAACAGAACCGAACACGGGTCACTGGAGCTGTGAGACTGTGGCAGTAAACAGAACCGAACCCAGGTCACTGGAGCTGTGAGACTGTGGCAGTAAACAGAACCGAACCCAGGTCAATGGAGCTGTGAGGCTGTGGCAGTAAATAGAACCGAACCCAGGTCACTGGAGCTGTGAGACTGTGGCAGGAAACAGAACCGAACCCGGGACACTGGAGCTGTGAGACTGTGGCAGTAAACAGAACTGAACCCGGGTCACTGGAGCTGTGAGACTGTGACAGTAAACAGAACCGAACCCAGGTCACTGGAGCTGTGAGACTGTGGCAGTAAACAGAACTGAACCCGGGTCACTGGAGCTGTGAGACTGTGGCAGTAAACAGAACCGAACCCAGGTCACTGGAGCTGTGAGACTGTGGCTGTAAACAGAACCGAACCCAGGTCACTGGAGCTGTGAGACTGTGGCAGTAAACAGAACCGAACCCGGGACACTGGAGCTGTGAGACTGTGGCAGTAAACAGAACTGAACCCGGGTCACTGGAGCTGTGAGACTGTGGCAGTAAACAGAACCGAACCCAGGTCACTGGAGCTGTGAGACTGTGGCAGTAAACAGAACCGAACCCGGGACACTGGAGCTGTGAGACTGTGGCAGTAAACAGAACCGAACCCGGGTCACTGGAGCTGTGAGACTGTGGCAGTAAACAGAACCGAACCCGGGACACTGGAGCTGTGAGACTGTGGCAGTAAACAGAACCGAACCCGGGTCACTGGAGCTGTGAGACTGTGACAGTAAACAGAACCGAACCCAGGTCACTGGAGCTGTGAGACTGTGGCAGTAAACAAAACCGAACCCGGGACACTGGAGCTGTGAGACTGTGGCAGTAAACAGAACCGAACCCGGGTCACTGGAGCTGTGAGACTGTGGCAGTAAACAGAACCGAACCCGGGACACTGGAGCTGTGAGACTGTGGCAGTAAACAGAACCGAACCCGGGTCACTGGATCTGTGAGACTGTGACAGTAAACAGAACCGAACCCGGGTCACTGGAGCTGTGAGACTGTGGCAGTAAACAGAACCGAACCCGGGTCACTGGTGCTGCGAGACTGTGGCAGTAAACAGAACCGAACCCAGGTCACTGGAGCTGTGAGACTGTGGCAGTAAACAGAACCGAACCCGGGTCACTGGAGCTGTGAGGCTGTGGCAGTTAACAGAACCGAACCCAGGACACTGGAGCTGTGAGACTGTGGCAGTAAACAGAACCGAACCCGGGTCACTGGAGCTGTGAGACTGTGGCAGTAAACAGAACCGAACCCGGGACACTGGAGCTGTGAGACTGTGGCAGTAAACAGAACCGAACCCGGGACACTGGAGCTGTGAGACTGTGGCAGTAAACAGAACCGAACCCGGGTCACTGGAGCTGTGAGACTGTGGCAGTAAACAGAACTGAACCCGGGACACTGGAGCTGTGAGACTGTGGCAGTACGCAGAACCGAACCCAGGACACTGGAGCTGTGAGACTGTGGCAGTAAACAGAACCGAACCCGGGACACTGGAGCTGTGAGACTGTGGCAGTAAACAGAACCGAACCCAGGTCACTGGAGCTGTGAGACTGTGGCAGTAAACAGAACCGAACCCGGGTCACTGGAGCTGTGAGACTGTGGCAGTAAACAGAACCGAACACAGGTCACTGGAGCTGTGAGACTGTGGCAGTAAACAGAACCGAACCCGGGTCACTGGAGCTGTGAGGCTGTGGCAGTAAACAGAACCGAACCCGGGTCACTGGAGCTGTGAGGCTGTGTCAGTAAACAGAACCGAACCCAGGTCACTGGAGCTGTGAGGCTGTGGCAGTAAACAGAACCGAACCCATGTCACTGGAGCTGTGAGACTGTGGCAGTAAACAGAACCGAACCCGGGTCACTGGAGCTGTGAGACTGTGGCAGTAAACAGAACCAAACCCATGTCACTGGAGCTGTGAGGCTGTGGCAGTAAACTGAACCGAACCCAGGTCACTGGAGCTGTGAGACTGTGGCAGTAAACAGAACCAAACCCATGTCACTGGAGCTGTGAGACTGTGGCAGTAAACAGAACCGAACCCGGGACACTGGAGCTGTGAGACTGTGGCAGTAAACAGAACCGAACCCAGGTCACTGGAGCTGTGAGACTGTGGCAGTAAACAGAACCGAACCCGGGTCACTGGAGCTGTGAGACTGTGGCAGTAAACAGAACCGAACACGGGTCACTGGAGCTGTGAGACTGTGGCAGTAAACAGAACCGAACCCAGGTCACTGGAGCTGTGAGACTGTGGCAGTAAACAGAACCGAACCCAGGTCAATGGAGCTGTGAGGCTGTGGCAGTAAATAGAACCGAACCCAGGTCACTGGAGCTGTGAGACTGTGGCAGTAAACAGAACCGAACCCGGGACACTGGAGCTGTGAGACTTTGGCAGTAAACAGAACTGAACCCGGGTCACTGGAGCTGTGAGACTGTGGCAGTAAACAGAACCGAACCCAGGTCACTGGAGCTGTGAGACTGTGGCAGTAAACAGAACCGAACCCAGGTCACTGGAGCTGTGAGACTGTGGCAGTAAACAGAACCGAACCCGGGACACTGGAGCTGTGAGACTGTGGCAGTAAACAGAACTGAACCCGGGTCACTGGAGCTGTGAGACTGTGGCAGTAAACAGAACCGAACCCAGGTCACTGGAGCTGTGAGACTGTGGCAGTAAACAGAACCGAACCCGGGACACTGGAGCTGTGAGACTGTGGCAGTAAACAGAACCGAACCCGGGACACTGGAGCTGTGAGACTGTGGCAGTAAACAGAACCGAACCCGGGTCACTGGTGCTGCGAGACTGTGGCAGTAAACAGAACCGAACCCAGGTCACTGGAGCTGTGAGACTGTGGCAGTAAACAGAACCGAACCCAGGTCACTGGAGCTGTGAGACTGTGGCAGTAAACAGAACCGAACCCGGGTCACTGGAGCTGTGAGGCTGTGGCAGTAAACTGAACCGAACCCGGGTCACTGGAGCTGTGAGGCTGTGGCAGTAAACAGAACCGAACCCATGTCACTGGAGCTGTGAGACTGTGGCAGTAAACAGAACCGAACCCGGGTCACTGGAGCTGTGAGACTGTGGCAGTAAACAGAACCGAACCCAGGTCACTGGAGCTGTGAGAGTGTGGCAGTAAACAGAACCGAACCCAGGTCACTGGAGCTGTGAGACTGTGGCAGTAAACAGAACCGAACCCGGGTCACTGGAGCTGTGAGGCTGTGGCAGTAAACTGAACCGAACCCGGGTCACTGGAGCTGTGAGGCTGTGGCAGTAAACAGAACCGAACCCATGTCACTGGAGCTGTGAGACTGTGGCAGTAAACAGAACCGAACCCGGGTCACTGGAGCTGTGAGACTGTGGCAGTAAACAGAACCGAACCCGGGACACTGGAGCTGTGAGACTGTGGCAGTAAACAGAACTGAACCCGGGTCACTGGAGCTGTGAGACTGTGGCAGTAAACAGAACCGAACCCAGGTCACTGGAGCTGTGAGACTGTGGCAGTAAACAGAACCGAACCCGGGTCACTGGAGCTGTGAGACTGTGGCAGTAAACAGAACCGAACCCAGGTCACTGGAGCTGTGAGACTGTGGCAGTAAACAGAACCGAACCCAGGTCACTGGAGCTGTGAGACTGTGGCAGTAAACAGATCCGAACCCGGGACACTGGAGCTGTGAGACTGTGGCAGTAAACAGAACCGAACCCGGGACACTGGAGCTGTGAGACTGTGGCAGTAAACAGAACCGAACCCGGGTCACTGGTGCTGCGAGACTGTGGCAGTAAACAGAACCGAACCCAGGTCACTGGAGCTGTGAGACTGTGGCAGTAAACAGAACCGAACCCAGGTCACTGGAGCTGTGAGACTGTGGCAGTAAACAGAACCGAACCCGGGTCACTGGAGCTGTGAGGCTTTGGCAGTAAACTGAACCGAACCCGGGTCACTGGAGCTGTGAGGCTGTGGCAGTAAACAGAACCGAACCCATGTCACTGGAGCTGTGAGACTGTGGCAGTAAACAGAACCGAACCCGGGTCACTGGAGCTGTGAGACTGTGGCAGTAAACAGAACCGAACCCAGGTCACTGGAGCTGTGAGAGTGTGGCAGTAAACAGAACCGAACCCGGGTCACTGGAGCTGTGAGACTGTGGCAGTAAACAGAACCGAACCCGGGTCACTGGAGCTGTGAGACTGTGACACTAAACAGAACCGAACCCGGGTCACTGGAGCTGTGAGACTGTGGCAGTAAACAGAACTGAACCCAGGTCATTGGAGCTGTGAGGCTGTGGCAGTAAACAGAACCGAACCCAGGTCACTGGAGCTGTGAGACTGTGGCAGTAAAGAGAACCGAACCCGGGTCACTGGAGCAGTGAGACTGTGGCAGTAAACAGAACCGAACCCAGGTCACTGGAGCTGTGAGGCTGTGGCAGTAAACAGAACCGAACCCGGGTCACTGGAGCTGTGAGACTGTGGCAGTTCCCAGAACCGAACCCAGGTCACTGGAGCTGTGAGGCTGTGGCAGTAAACAGAACCGAACCCGGGTCACTGGAGCTGTGAGGCTGTGGCAGTAAACAGAACCGAACCCGGGTCACTGGAGCTGTGAGACTGTGACACTAAACAGAACCGAAACCGGGTCACTGGAGCTGTGAGACTGTGGCAGTTCCCAGAACCGAACCCAGGTCACTGGAGCTGTGAGGCTGTGGCAGTAAACAGAACCGAACCCGGGTCACTGGAGCTGTGAGACTGTGGCAGTAAACAGAACCGAACCCGGGTCACTGGAGCTGTGAGACTGTGGCAGTCCCCAGAACCGAACCCGGGTCACTGGAGCTGTGAGACTGTGGCAGTAAACAGAACCGAACCCATGTCACTGGAGCTGTGAGACTGTGGCAGTAAACAGAACCGAACCCGGGTCACTGGAGCTGTGAGACTGTGACACTAAACAGAACCGAAACCGGGTCACTGGAGCTGTGAGACTGTGGCAGTTCCCAGAACCGAACCCAGGTCACTGGAGCTGTGAGGCTGTGGCAGTAAACAGAACCGAACCCGGGTCACTGGAGCTGTGAGACTGTGGCAGTCCCCAGAACCGAACCCGGGTCACTGGAGCTGTGAGACTGTGGCAGTAAACAGAACCGAACCCATGTCACTGGAGCTGTGAGACTGTGGCAGTAAACAGAACCGAACCCGGGTCACTGGAGCTGTGAGACTGTGACACTAAACAGAACCGAAACCGGGTCACTGGAGCTGTGAGACTGTGGCAGTTCCCAGAACCGAACCCAGGTCACTGGAGCTGTGAGGCTGTGGCAGTAAACAGAACCGAACCCGGGTCACTGGAGCTGTGAGACTGTGGCAGTAAACAGAACCGAACCCGGGTCAATGGAGCTGTGAGACTGTGACACTAAACAGAACCGAACCCGGGTCACTGGAGCTGTGAGACTGTGGCAGTCCCCAGAACCGAACCCAGGTCACTGGAGCTGTGAGACTGTGGCAGTAAACAGAACCGAACACAGGACACTGGAGCTGTGAGACTGTGGCAGTAAACAGAACCGAACCCGGGTCACTGGAGCTGTGAGACTGTGGCAGTAAACAGAACCGAACCCGGGTCACTGGAGCTGTGAGACTGTGGCAGTAAACAGAACCGAACCCGGGTCACTGGAGCTGTGAGACTGTGGCAGTAAACAGAACCGAACCCGGGTCACTGGAGCTGTGAGGCTGTGGCAGTAAACAGAACCTAACCTGGGTCACTGGAGCTGTGAGACTGTGACACTAAACAGAACCGAACCCGGGTCACTGGAGCTGTGAGACTGTGGCAGTCCCCAGAACCGAACCCAGGTCACTGGAGCTGTGAGGCTGTGGCAGTAAACAGAACCGAACCCAGGACACTGGAGCTGTGAGACTGTGGCAGTAAACAGAACCGAACCCAGGTCACTGGAGCTGTGAGACTGTGGCAGTGAACAGAACCGAACCCAGGTCACTGGAGCTGTGAGACTGTGGCAGTAAACAGTACCGAACCCGGGTCACTGGAGCTGTGAGGCTGCGGCAGTAAACAGAACCGAACCCGGGTCACTGTAGCTGTGAGGCTGTGACAGTAAACAGAACCGAACCCAGGTCACTGGAGCTGTGAGGCTGTGGCAGTAAACAGAACCGAACCCATGTCACTGGAGCTGTGAGACTGTGGCAGTAAACAGAACCGAACCCGGGTCACTGGAGCTGTGAGACTGTGGCAGTAAACAGAACCGAACCCAGGACACTGGAGCTGTGAGACTGTGGCAGTAAACAGAACCGAACCCAGGTCACTGGAGCTGTGAGACTGTGGCAGTAAACAGAACCGAACCCGGGACACTGGAGCTGTGAGACTGTGGCAGTAAACAGAACCAAACCCGGGACACTGGAGCTGTGAGACTGTGGCAGTAAACAGAACTGAACCCGGGTCACTGGAGCTGTGAGACTGTGGCAGTAAACAGAACCGAACCCAGGTCACTGGAGCTGTGAGACTGTGGCAGTAAACAGAACCGAACCCGGGACACTGGAGCTGTGAGACTGTGGCAGTAAACAGAACCGAACCCGGGTCACTGGAGCTGTGAGACTGTGGCAGTAAACAGAACCGAACCCGGGACACTGGAGCTGTGAGACTGTGGCAGTAAACAGAACCGAACCCGGGTCACTGGAGCTGTGAGACTGTGGCAGTAAACAGAACCGAACCCGGGTAGCTGGAGCTGTGAGACTGTGGCAGTAAACAGAACCGAACCCGGGACACTGGAGCTGTGAGACTGTGGCAGTAAACAGAACCGAACCCGGGTCACTGGAGCTGTGAGACTGTGGCAGTAAACAGAACTGAACCCGGGACACTGGAGCTGTGAGACTGTGGCAGTAAACAGAACCGAACCCGGGTCACTGGAGCTGTGAGACTGTGGCAGTCCCCAGAACCGAACCCAGGACACTGGAGCTGTGAGACTGTGGCAGTAAACAGAACCGAACCCGGGACACTGGAGCTGTGAGACTGTGGCAGTAAACAGAACTGAACCCGGGACACTGGAGCTGTGAGACTGTGGCAGTACGCAGAACCGAACCCAGGTCACTGGAGCTGTGAGACTGTGGCAGGACGCAGAACCGAACCCGGGTCACTGGAGCTGTGAGACTGTGGCAGTAAACAGAACCGAACCCAGGTCACTGGAGCTGTGAGACTGTGGCAGTAAACAGAACCGAACCCAGGTCACTGGAGCTGTGAGACTGTGGCAGTAAACAGAACCGAACCCGGGTCACTGGAGCTGTGAGGCTGTGGCAGTAAACAGAACCGAACCCGGGTCACTGGAGCTGTGAGACTGTGGCAGTAAACAGAACCGAACCCGGGACATTGGAGCTGTGAGACTGTGGCAGTAAACAGAACCGAACCCAGGTCACTGGAGCTGTGAGACTGTGGCAGTAAACAGAACCGAACCCGGGTCACTGGAGCTGTGAGGCTGTGGCAGTAAACAGAACCGAACCCGGGTCACTGGAGCTGTGAGGCTGTGGCAGTAAACAGAACCGAACCCATGTCACTGGAGCTGTGAGACTGTAGCAGTAAACAGAACCGAACCCGGGTCACTGGAGCTGTGAGACTGTGGCAGTAAACAGAACTGAACCCGGGTCACTGGAGCTGTGAGACTGTGGCAGTAAACAGAACCAAACCCATGTCACTGGAGCTGTGAGACTGTGGCAGTAAACAGAACCGAACCCGGGACACTGGAGCTGTGAGACTGTGGCAGTAAACAGAACCAAACCCATGTCACTGGAGCTGTGAGACTGTGGCAGTAAACAGAACCGAACCCAGGTCACTGGAGCTGTGAGACTGTGGCAGTAAACAGAACCAAACCCATGTCACTGGAGCTGTGAGACTGTGGCAGTAAACAGAACCGAACCCAGGTCACTGGAGCTGTGAGACTGTGGCAGTAAACAGAACTGAACCCAGGTCACTGGAGCTGTGAGACTGTGGCAGTAAACAGAACTGAACCCAGGTCACTGGAGCTGTGAGACTGTGGCAGTAAACAGAACCGAACCCGGGACACTGGAGCTGTGAGACTGTGGCAGTAAACAGAACTGAACCCAGGTCACTGGAGCTGTGAGACTGTGGCAGTAAACAGAACTGAACCCGGGACACTGGAGCTGTGAGACTGTGGCAGTAAACAGAACCAAACCCATGTCACTGGAGCTGTGAGACTGTGGCAGTCAACAGAACCGAACCCGGGTCACTGGAGCTGTGAGACTGTGACACTAAACAGAACCGAACCAGGGTCACTGGAGCTGTGAGACTGTGGCAGTAAACAGAACTGAACCCAGGTCACTGGAGCTGTGAGGCTGTGGCAGTAAACAGAACCGAACCCGGGTCACTGGAGCTGTGAGACTGTGGCAGTAAACAGAACCGAACCCGGGTCACTGGAGCTGTGAGACTGTGACACTAAACAGAACCGAACCCGGGTCACTGGAGCTGTGAGACTGTGGCAGTCCGCAGAACCGAACCCAGGTCACTGGAGCTGTGAGGCTGTGGCAGTAAACAGAACCGAATCCAGGACACTGGAGCTGTGAGAATGTGGCAGTAAACAGAACCGAACCCGGGTCACTGGAGCTGTGAGACTGTGGCAGTGAACAGAACCGAACCCAGGTCACTGGAGCTGTGAGACTGTGGCAGTAAACAGAACCGAACCCGGGTCACTGGAGCTGTGAGGCTGTGGCAGTAAACAGAACCGAACCCGGGTCACTGGAGCTGTGAGGCTGTGGCAGTGAACAGAACCGAACCCAGGTCACTGGAGCTGTGAGACTGTGGCAGTAAACAGAACCGAACCCAGGTCACTGGAGCTGTGAGGCTGTGGCAGTAAACAGAACCGAACCCATGTCACTGGAGCTGTGAGACTGTGGCAGTAAACAGAACCGAACCCGGGTCACTGGAGCTGTGAGACTGTGGCAGTAAACAGAACCGAACCCAGGACACTGGAGCTGTGAGACTGTGGCAGTAAACAGAACCGAACCCGGGATACTGGAGCTGTGAGACTGTGGCAGTCCCCAGAACCGAACCCGGGACACTGGAGCTGTGAGACTGTGGCAGTAAACAGAACCGAACCCAGGTCACCGGAGCTGTGAGACTGTGGCAGTAAACAGAACCGAACCCGGGTCACTGGAGCTGTGAGACTGTGGCAGTAAACAGAACCAAACCCATGTCACTGGAGCTGTGAGACTGTGGCAGTAAACAGAACCGAACCCGGGTCACTGGAGCTGTGAGACTGTGACACTAAACAGAACCGAACCCGGGTCACTGGAGCTGTGAGACTGTGGCAGTAAACAGAACCGAACCCAGGTCACTGGAGCTGTGAGACTGTGGCAGTCCCCAGAACCGAACCCAGGTCACTGGAGCTGTGAGGCTGTGGCAGTAAACAGAACTGAACCCGGGACACTGGAGCTGTGAGACTGTGGCAGTAAACAGAACCGAACCCGGGTCACCGGAGCTGTGAGACTGTGGCAGTAAACAGAACCGAACCCGGGTCACCGGAGCTGTGAGACTGTGGCAGTAAACAGAAACGAACCCGGGTCACTGGAGCTGTGAGACTGTGGCAGTAAACAGAACCGAACCCGGGTCACTGGAGCTGTGAGACTGTGGCAGTAAACAGAACCGAACCCGGGTCACTGGAGCTGTGAGACTGTGGCAGTAAACAGAACCGAACCCGGGTCACTGGAGCTGTGAGACTGTGGCAGTAAACAGAACCGAACCCGGGTCACTGGAGCTGTGAGACTGTGGCAGTAAACAGAACTGAACCCGGGTCACTGGAGCTGTGAGACTGTGGCAGTAAACAGAACCGAACCCGGGACACTGGAGCTGTGAGACTGTGGCAGTAAACAGAACCGAACCCGGGTCACTGGAGCTGTGAGACTGTGACAGTAAACAGAACCGAACCCGGGACACTGGAGCTGTGAGACTGTGGCAGTAAACAGAACCGAACCCGGGTCACTGGAGCTGTGAGACTGTGGCAGTAAACAGAACTGAACCCAGGTCACTGGAGCTGTGAGACTGTGGCAGTAAACAGAACCGAACCCAGGACACTGGAGCTGTGAGACTGTGGCAGTAAACAGAACCGAACCCGGGTCAATGGAGCTGTGAGACTGTGGCAGTGAACAGAACCGAACCCGGGACACTGGAGCTGTGAGACTGTGGCAGTAAACAGAACTGAACCCGGGTCACTGGAGCTGTGAGACTGTGGCAGTAAACAGAACCGAACCCGGGACACTGGTGCTGTGAGACTGTGGCAGTAAACAGAACTGAACCCGGGTCACTGGAGCTGTGAGACTGTGGCAGTAAACAGAACTGAACCCGGGTCACTGGAGCTGTGAGACTGTGGCAGTAAACAGAACCGAACCCGGGACACTGGAGCTGTGAGACTGTGGCAGTAAACAGAACCGAACCCAGGTCACTGGAGCTGTGAGACTGTGGCAGTAAACAGAACCGAACCCGGGTCACTGGAGCTGTGAGACTGTGGCAGTAAACAGAACCGAACCCGGGTCACTGGAGCTGTGAGACTGTGGCAGTAAACAGAACCGAACCCAGGTCACTGGAGCTGTGAGACTGTGGCAGTAAACAGAACCGAACCCAGGTCAATGGAGCTGTGAGGCTGTGGCAGTAAATAGAACCGAACCCAGGTCACTGGAGCTGTGAGACTGTGGCAGGAAACAGAACCGAACCCGGGACACTGGAGCTGTGAGACTGTGGCAGTAAACAGAACTGAACCCGGGTCACTGGAGCTGTGAGACTGTGACAGTAAACAGAACCGAACCCAGGTCACTGGAGCTGTGAGACTGTGGCAGTAAACAGAACCGAACCCGGAACACTGGAGCTGTGAGAGTGTGGCAGTAAACAGAACTGAACCCGGGTCACTGGAGCTGTGAGACTGTGGCAGTAAACAGAACCGAACCCAGGTCACTGGAGCTGTGAGACTGTGGCAGTAAACAGAACCGAACCCAGGTCACTGGAGCTGTGAGACTGTGGCAGTAAACAGAACCGAACCCGGGACACTGGAGCTGTGAGACTGTGGCAGTAAACAGAACTGAACCCGGGTCACTGGAGCTGTGAGACTGTGGCAGTAAACAGAACCGAACCCAGGTCACTGGAGCTGTGAGACTGTGGCAGTAAACAGAACCGAACCCGGGACACTGGAGCTGTGAGACTGTGGCAGTAAACAGAACCGAACCCGGGTCACTGGAGCTGTGAGACTGTGGCAGTAAACAGAACCGAACCCGGGACACTGGAGCTGTGAGACTGTGGCAGTAAACAGAACCGAACCCGGGTCACTGGAGCTGTGAGACTGTGACAGTAAACAGAACCGAACCCGGGTCACTGGAGCTGTGAGACTGTGACAGTAAACAGAACCGAACCCGGGTCACTGGTGCTGCGAGACTGTGGCAGTAAACAGAACCGAACCCAGGTCACTGGAGCTGTGAGACTGTGGCAGTAAACAGAACCGAACCCGGGTCACTGGAGCTGTGAGGCTGTGGCAGTTAACAGAACCGAACCCAGGACACTGGAGCTGTGAGACTGTGGCAGTAAACAGAACCGAACCCGGGTCACTGGAGCTGTGAGACTCTGGCAGTAAACAGAACCGCACCCGGGACACTGGAGCTGTGAGACTGTGGCAGTAAACAGAACCGAGCCCGGGACACTGGAGCTGTGAGACTGTGGCAGTAAACAGAACCGAACCCGGGTCACTGGAGCTGTGAGACTGTGGCAGTAAACAGAACTGAACCCGGGACACTGGAGCTGTGAGACTGTGGCAGTACGCAGAACCGAACCCAGGTCACTGGAGCTGTGAGACTGTGGCAGTACGCAGAACCGAACCCGGGACACTGGAGCTGTGAGACTGTGGCAGTATACAGAACCGAACCCGGGTCACTGGAGCTGTGAGACTGTGGCAGTAAACAGAACCGAACCCGGGACACTGGAGCTGTGAGACTGTGGCAGTAAACAGAACTGAACCCGGGTCACTGGAGCTGTGAGACTGTGGCAGTAAACAGAACCGAACCCAGGTCACTGGAGCTGTGAGACTGTGGCAGTAAACAGAACCGAACCCGGGACACTGGAGCTGTGAGACTGTGGCAGTAAACAGAACCGAACCCGGGACACTGGAGCTGTGAGACTGTGGCAGTAAACAGAACCGAACCCAGGTCACTGGAGCTGTGAGACTGTGGCAGTAAACAGAACCGAACCCGGGTCACTGGAGCTGTGAGGCTGTGGCAGTAAACAGAACCGAACCCAGGTCACTGGAGCTGTGAGACTGTGGCAGTAAACAGAACCGAACCCGGGTCACTGGAGCTGTGAGGCTGTGGCAGTTAACAGAACCGAACCCAGGACACTGGAGCTGTGAGACTGTGGCAGTAAACAGAACCGAACCCAGGTCACTGGAGCTGTGAGACTGTGGCAGTAAACAGAACCGAACCCAGGTCACTGGAGCTGTGAGACTGTGGCAGTAAACAGAACCGAACCCGGGTCACTGGAGCTGTGAGACTGTGGCAGTAAACAGAACTGAACCCGGGTCACTGGAGCTGTGAGACTGTGGCAGTAAACAGAACCGAACCCGGGTCACTGGAGCTGTGAGACTGTGGCAGTAAACAGAACCGAACCCGGGACACTGGAGCTGTGAGACTGTGGCAGTAAACAGAACCGAACCCGGGACACTGGAGCTGTGAGACTGTGGCAGTAAACAGAACCGAACCCGGGTCACTGGAGCTGTGAGACTGTGGCAGTAAACAGAACTGAACCCGGGACACTGGAGCTGTGAGACTGTGGCAGTAAACAGAACCGAACCCGGGTCACTGGAGCTGTGAGACTGTGGCAGTCCCCAGAACCGAACCCAGGACACTGGAGCTGTGAGACTGTGGCAGTAAACAGAACCGAACACGGGACACTGGAGCTGTGAGACTGTGGCAGTAAACAGAACTGAACCCGGGACACTGGTGCTGTGAGACTGTGGCAGTACGCAGAACCGAACCCAGGTCACTGGAGCTGTGAGACTGTGGCAGTACGCAGAACCGAACCCGGGACACTGGAGCTGTGAGACTGTGGCAGTAAACAGAACCGAACCCAGGTCACTGGAGCTGTGAGACTGTGGCAGTATACAGAACCGAACCGGGACACTGGAGCTGTGAGACTGTGGCAGTAAACAGAACCGAACCCAGGTCACTGGAGCTGTGAGACTGTGGCAGTAAACAGAACCGAACCCGGGTCACTGGTGCTGTGAGACTGTGGCAGTAAACAGAACCGAACACAGGTCACTGGAGCTGTGAGACTGTGGCAGTAAACAGAACCGAACCCAGGTCACTGGAGCTGTGAGGCTGTGGCAGTAAACAGAACCGAACCCAGGTCACTGGAGCTGTGAGGCTGTGGCAGTAAACAGAACCGAACCCATGTCACTGGAGCTGTGAGACTGTGGCAGTAAACAGAACCGAACCCGGGTCACTGGAGCTGTGAGACTGTGGCAGTAAACAGAACCGAACCCAGGTCACTGGAGCTGTGAGAGTGTGGCAGTAAACAGAACCGAACCCGGGTCACTGGAGCTGTGAGACTGTGGCAGTAAACAGAACCGAACCCAGGTCACTGGAGCTGTGAGACTGTGGCAGTAAACAGAACCGAACCCGGGACACTGGAGCTGTGAGACTGTGACAGTAAACAGAACCGAACCCGGGTCACTGGAGCTGTGAGACTGTGGCAGTAAACAGAACCGAACCCGGGACACTGGAGCTGTGAGACTGTGACAGTAAACTGAACCGAACCCGGGTCACTGGAGCTGTGAGACTGTGGCAGTAAACAGAACTGAACCCAGGTCACTGGAGCTGTGAGGCTGTGGCAGTAAACAGAACCGAACCCAGGTCACTGGAGCTGTGAGACTGTGGCAGTAAACAGAACCAAACCCATGTCACTGGAGCTGTGAGACTGTGGCAGTAAACAGAACCGAACCCGGGTCACTGGAGCTGTGAGACTGTGGCAGTAAACAGACCTGAACCCAGGTCACTGGAGCTGTGAGACTGTGGCAGTAAACAGAACCGAACCCGGGTCACTGGAGCTGTGAGACTGTGACACTAAACAGAACCGAACCCAGGTCACTGGAGCTGTTAGACTGTGGCAGTAAACAGAACCGAACCCGGGTCACTGGAGCTGTGAGACTGTGGCAGTAAACAGAACCGAACCCGGGTCACTGGAGCTGTGAGACTGTAACACTAAACAGAACCGAACCCGGGTCACTGGAGCTGTGAGACTGTGGCAGTCCCCAGAACCGAACCCAGGTCACTGGAGCTGTGAGACTGTGGCAGTAAACAGAACCGAACCCAGGTCACTGGAGCTGTGAGACTGTGGCAGTAAACAGAACCGAACCCGGGTCACTGGAGCTGTGAGACTGTGGCAGTGAACAGAACCGAACCCAGGTCACTGGAGCTGTGAGACTGTGGCAGTAAACAGAACCGAACCCGGGTCACTGGAGCTGTGAGGCTGTGGCAGTAAACAGAACCGAACCCGGGTCACTGGAGCTGTGAGGCTGTGGCAGTAAACAGAACCGAACCCAGGTCACTGGAGCTGTGAGACTGTGGCAGTAAACAGAACCGAACCCAGGTCACTGGAGCTGTGAGGCTGTGGCAGTAAACAGAACCGAACCCATGTCACTGGAGCTGTGAGACTGTGGCAGTAAACAGAACCGAACCCGGGTCACTGGAGCTGTGAGACTGTGGCAGTAAACAGAACCGAACCCGGGACACTGGAGCTGTGAGACTGTGACAGTAAACAGAACCGAACCCGGGACACTGGAGCTGTGAGACTGTGGCAGTAAACAGAACCGAACCCGGGTCACTGGAGCTGTGAGACTGTGGCAGTAAACAGAACCGAACCCAGGACACTGGAGCTGTGAGACTGTGGCAGTAAACAGAACCGAACCCGGGTCACTGGAGCTGTGAGACTGTGGCAGTAAACAGAACCGAACCCGGGTCACTGGAGCTGTGAGACTGTGGCAGTAAACAGAACCAAACCCATGTCACTGGAGCTGTGAGACTGTGGCAGTAAACAGAACCGAACCCAGGTCACTGGAGCTGTGAGACTGTGGCAGTAAACAGAACCGAACCCAGGTCACTGGAGCTGTGAGACTGTGGCAGTCCCCAGAACCGAACACAGGTCACTGGAGCTGTGAGGCTGTGGCAGTAAACAGAACCGAACCCGGGACACTGGAGCTGTGAGACTGTGGCAGTAAACAGAACCGAACCCGGGTCACCGGAGCTGTGAGACTGTGGCAGTAAACAGAACCGAACCCGGGTCACCGGAGCTGTGAGACTGTGGCAGTAAACAGAAACGAACCCGGGTCACTGGAGCTGTGAGACTGTGGCAGTAAACGGAACCGAACCCATGTCACTGGAGCTGTGAGACTGTGGCAGTAAACAGAACCGAACCCGGGACACTGGAGCTGTGAGACTGTGGCAGTAAACAGAACCGAACCCGGGTCACTGGAGCTGTGAGGCTGTGGCAGTAAACAGAGCCGAACCCGGGACACTGGAGCTGTGAGACTGTGGCAGTAAACAGAACCGAACCCGGGACACTGGAGCTGTGAGACTGTGGCAGTAAACAGAACCGAACCCGGGACACTGGAGCTGTGAGACTGTGGCAGTAAACAGAACCGAACCCAGGACACTGGAGCTGTGAGACTGTGGCAGTAAACAGAACTGAACCCGGGTCACTGGAGCTGTGAGACTGTGGCAGTAAACAGAACCGAACCCAGGTCACTGGAGCTGTGAGACTGTGACAGTAAACAGAACCGAACCCAGGTCACTGGAGATGTGAGACTGTGGCAGTAAACAGAACCGAACCCGGGTCACTGGAGCTGTGAGGCTGTGGCCGTAAACAGAACCGAACCCAGGTCACTGGAGCTGTGAGACTGTGGCAGTAAACAGAACCGAACCCAGGTCACTGGAGCTGTGAGACTGTGGCAGTAAACAGAACCGAACCCGGGTCACTGGAGCTGTCAGACTGTGGCAGTAAACAGAACTGAACCCTGGTCACTGGAGCTGTGATACTGTGGCAGGAAACAGAACCGAACCCGGGTCACTGGAGCTGTGAGACTGTGGCAGTAAACAGAACCGAACCCGGGTCACTGGAGCTGTGAGACTGTGGCAGTAAACAGAACCGAACCCAGGTCACTGGAGCTGTGAGACTGTGACAGTAAACAGAACCAAACCCATGTCACTGGAGCTGTGAGACTGTGGCAGTAAACAGAACTGAACCCAGGACACTGGAGCTGTGAGACTGTGGCAGTAAACAGAACCGAACCCAGGACACTGGAGCTGTGAGACTGTGGCAGTAAACAGAACCGAACCCGGGTCACCGGAGCTGTGAGGCTGTGGCAGTCCCCAGAACCGAACCCAGGACACTGGAGCTGTGAGACTGTGGCAGTAAACAGAACTGAACCCAGGACACTGGAGCTGTGAGACTGTGGCAGTAAACAGAACCGAACCCAGGACACTGGAGCTGTGAGACTGTGGCAGTAAACAGAACCGAACCCGGGTCACCGGAGCTGTGAGGCTGTGGCAGTCCCCAGAACCGAACCCAGGACACTGGAGCTGTGAGACTGTGGCAGTAAACAGAACCGAACCCGGGTCACCGGAGCTGTGAGATTGTGGCAGTAAACAGAACCGAACCCGGGTCACCGGAGCTGTGAGACTGTGGCAGTAAACAGAACCGAACCCGGGTCACTGGAGCTGTGAGACTGTGGCAGTAAACAGAACCGAACCCAGGTCACTGGAGCTGTGAGACTGTGGCAGTAAACAGAACCGAACCCAGGACACTGGAGCTGTGAGACTGTGGCAGTAAACAGAACCGAACCCGGGTCACCGGAGCTGTGAGACTGTGGCAGTAAACAGAACTGAACCCGGGTCACTGGAGCTGTGAGACTGTGGCAGTAAACAGAACCGAACCCAGGACACTGGAGCTGTGAGACTGTGGCAGTGAACAGAACCGAACCCAGGTCACTGGAGCTGTGAGACTGTGGCAGTAAACAGAACCGAACCCAGGTCACTGGAGCTGTGAGACTGTGGCAGTCCCCAGAACCGAACCCAGGTCACTGGAGCTGTGAGGCTGTGGCAGTAAACAGAACCGAACCCAGGACACTGGAGCTGTGAGACTGTGGCAGTAAACAGAACCGAACCCGGGTCACCGGAGCTGTGAGACTGTGGCAGTAAACAGAACCGAACCCGGGTCACCGGAGCTGTGAGACTGTGGCAGTAAACAGAACCGAACCCGGGTCACTGGAGCTGTGAGACTGTGGCAGTAAACAGAACCGAACCCATGTCACTGGAGCTGTGAGACTGTGGCAGTAAACAGAACCGAACCCGGGACACTGGAGCTGTGAGACTGTGACAGTAAACAGAACTGAACCCGGGACACTGGAGCTGTGAGACTGCGGCAGTAAACAGAACCGAACCCGGGTCACTGGAGCTGTGAGGCTGTGGCAGTAAACAGAACCGAACCCAGGACACTGGAGCTGTGAGACTGTGGCAGTAAACAGAACCGAACCCGGGTCACTGGAGCTGTGAGGCTGTGGCAGTAAACAGAACCGAACCCAGGACACTGGAGCTGTGAGACTGTGGCAGTAAACAGAACCGAACCCGGGACACTGGAGCTGTGAGACTGTGGCAGTAAACAGAACCGAACCCAGGTCACTGGAGCTGTGAGACTGTGACAGTAAACAGAACCGAACCCAGGTCACTGGAGCTGTGAGGCTGTGGCAGTAAACAGAACTGAACCCGGGACACTGGAGCGGTGAGACTGTGGCAGTAAACAGAACCGAACCCAGGTCACTGGAGCTGTGAGACTGTGGCAGTAAACAGAACTGAACCCGGGTCACTGGAGCTGTGAGACTGTGGCAGTAAACAGAACCGAACCCAGGTCACTGGAGCTGTGAGACTGTGGCAGTAAACAGAACTGAACCCAGGTCACTGGAGCTGTGAGACTGTGGCAGTAAACAGAACCGAACCCGGGTCACTGGAGCTGTGAGACTGTGGCAGTAAACAGAACCGAACCTGGGTCACTGGAGCTGTGAGACTGTGGCAGTAAACAGAACCGAACCCGGGTCACTGGCGCTGTGAGACTGTGGCAGTAAACAGAACCGAACCCGGGTCACTGGAGCTGTGAGACTGTGGCAGTAAACAGAACCGAACCCGGGTCACCGGAGCTGTGAGACTGTGGCAGTAAACAGAACCGAACCCAGGTCACTGGAGCTGTGAGACTGTGGCAGTAAACAGAACCGAACCCAGGTCACTGGAGCTGTGAGGCTGTGGCAGTAAACAGAACCGAACCCGGGTCACTGGAGCTGTGAGACTGTGGCAGTAAACAGAACCGAACCCAGGTCACTGGAGCTGTGAGACTGTGGCAGTAAACAGAACTGAACCCGGGTCACTGGAGCTGTGAGACTGTGGCAGTAAACAGAACTGAACCCAGGTCACTGGAGCTGTGAGACTGTGGCAGTAAACAGAACTGAACCCGGGACACTGGAGCTGTGAGACTGTGGCAGTAAACAGAACCGAACCCGGGTCACTGGAGCTGTGAGACTGTGGCAGTAAACAGAACCGAACCCAGGTCACTGGAGCTGTGAGACGGTGGCAGTCCCCAGAACCGAACCCGGGACACTGGAGCTGTGAGGCTGTGGCAGTAAACAGAACCGAACCCAGGTCACTGGAGCTGTGAGGCTGTGGCAGTAAACAGAACCGAACCCGGGTCACTGGAGCTGTGAGACTGTGGCAGTAAACAGAACCGAACCCAGGTCACTGGAGCTGTGAGACTGTGGCAGTAAACAGAACCGAACCCAGGTCACTGGAGCGGTGAGACTGTGGCAGTAAACAGAACCGAACCCGGGTCACTGGAGCTGTGAGACTGTGGCAGTAAACAGAACTGAACCCAGGACACTGGAGCTGTGAGACTGTGGCAGTAAACATAACCGAACCCAGGTCACTGGAGCTGTGAGACTGTGGCAGTGAATAGAACCGAACCCAGTTCACTGGAGCTGTGAGACTGTGGCAGTAAACAGAACCGAACCCAGGACACTGGAGCTGTGAGACTGTGGCAGTAAACAGAACCGAACCCAGGTCACTGGAGCTGTGAGACTGTGGCAGTGAATAGAACCGAACCCAGGTCACTGGAGCTGTGAGACTGTGGCAGTAAACATAACCGAACCCAGGTCACTGGAGCTGTGAGACTGTGGCAGTAAACAGAACCGAACCCGGGTCACTGGAGCTGTGAGACTGTGGCAGTAAACAGAACCGAACCCGGGACACTGGAGCTGTGAGACTGTGGCAGTAAACAGAACTGAACCCGGGTCACTGGAGCTGTGAGACTGTGGCAGTAAACAGAACCGAACACGGGACACTGGAGCTGTGAGACTGTGGCAGTAAACAGAACCGAACCCGGGACACTGGAGCTGTGAGACTGTGGCAGTAAACAGAACCGAACCCGGGTCACTGGAGCTGTGAGACTGTGGCAGTAAACAGAACCGAACCCAGGTCACTGGAGCTGTGAGACTGTGGCAGTAAACAGAACCGAACCCGGGACACTGGAGCTGTGAGACTGTGGCAGTAAACAGAACCGAACCCAGGTCACTGGAGCTGTGAGACTGTGGCAGTAAACAGAACCAAACCCAGGACACTGGAGCGGTGAGACTGTGGCAGTAAACAGAACCGAACCCGGGTCACTGGAGCTGTGAGACTGTGGCAGTAAACAGAACCGAACCCAGGTCACTGGAGCTGTGAGACTGTGGCAGTAAACAGAACCGAACCCAGGTCACTGGAGCTGTGAGACTGTGGCAGTAAACAGAACCGAACCCGGGTCACTGGAGCTGTGAGACTGTGGCAGTAAACAGAACCGAACCCGGGACACTGGAGCTGTGAGACTGTGGCAGTAAACAGAACTGAACCCGGGTCACTGGAGCTGTGAGACTGTGACAGTAAACAGAACCGAACCCGGGACACTGGAGCTGTGAGACTGTGGCAGTAAACAGAACCGAACCCGGGTCACTGGAGCTGTGAGACTGTGGCAGTAAACAGAACTGAACCCGGGTCACTGGAGCTGTGAGACTGTGGCAGTAAACAGAACCGAACCCAGGACACTGGAGGTGTGAGACTGTGGCAGTTAACAGAACCGAACCCGGGTCACTGGAGCTGTGAGACTGTGGCAGTAAACAGAACCGAACCCGGGACACTGGAGGTGTGAGACTGTGGCAGTTAACAGAACCGAACCCGGGTCACTGGAGCTGTGAGACTGTGGCAGTAAACAGAACCGAACCCGGGTCACTGGAGCTGTGAGACTGTGGCAGTAAACAGAACCGAACCCAGGTCACTGGAGCTGTGAGACTGTGGCAGTAAACAGAACCGAACCCAGGTCACTGGAGCTGTGAGACTGTGGCAGTAAACAGAACTGAACCCGGGACACTGGAGCTGTGAGACTGTGGCAGTAAACAGAACCGAACCCAGGTCACTGGAGCTGTGAGACTGTGGCAGTAAACAGAACTGAACCCGGGACACTGGAGCTGTGAGACTGTGGCAGTAAACAGAACCGAACCCAGGTCACTGGAGCTGTGAGACTGTGGCAGTAAACAGAACTGAACCCGGGACACTGGAGCTGTGAGACTGTGGCAGTAAACAGAACTGAACCCGGGTCACTGGAGCTGTGAGACTGTGGCAGTAAACAGAACCGAACCCGGGACACTGGAGCTGTGAGACTGTGGCAGTTAACAGAACCGAACCCGGGTCACTGGAGCTGTGAGACTGTGGCAGTCCCCAGAACCGAACCCAGGTCACTGGAGCTGTGAGACTGTGGCAGTAAACAGAACTGAACCCGGGACACTGGAGCTGTGAGACTGTGGCAGTAAACAGAACTGAACCCGGGTCACTGGAGCTGTGAGACTGTGGCAGTAAACAGAACCGAACCCAGGTCACTGGAGCTGTGAGACTGTGGCAGTAAACAGAACTGAACCCGGGTCACTGGAGCTGTGAGACTGTGGCAGTAAACAGAACCGAACCCAGGACACTGGAGCTGTGAGACTGTGGCAGTCCCCAGAACCGAACCCAGGTCACTGGAGCTGTGAGACTGTGGCAGTAAACAGAACTGAACCCGGGACACTGGAGCTGTGAGACTGTGGCAGTAAACAGAACCGAACCCAGGTCACTGGAGCTGTGAGACTGTGGCAGTAAACAGAACTGAACCCGGGACACTGGAGCTGTGAGACTGTGGCAGTAAACAGAACCGAACCCGGGTCACTGGAGCTGTGAGACTGTGGCAGTAAACAGAACCGAACCCGGGACACTGGAGCTGTGAGGCTGTGGCAGTAAACAGAACCGAACCCGGGTCACTGGAGCTGTGAGACTGTGGCAGTAAACAGAACCGAACCCATGTCACTGGAGCTGTGAGACTGTGGCAGTAAACAGAACCGAACCCAGGTCACCGGAGCTGTGAGACTGTGGCAGTAAACAGAACCGAACCCGGGTCACTGGAGCTGTGAGGCTGTGGCAGTAAACAGAACCGAACCCGGGACACTGGAGCTGTGAGACTGTGGCAGTAAACAGAACTGAACCCAGGTCACTGGAGCTGTGAGACTGTGGCAGTAAACAGAACTGAACCCAGGTCACTGGAGCTGTGAGACTGTGGCAGTAAACAGAACTGAACCCAGGTCACTGAAGCTGTGAGACTGTGGCAGTGAACAGAACCGAACCCGGGTCACTGGAGCTGTGAGACTGTGGCAGTAAACTGAACCGAACCCGGGTCACTGGAGCTGTGAGACTGTGGCAGTAAACAGAACTGAACCCAGGTCACTGGAGCTGTGAGACTGTGGCAGTAAACAGAACCGAACCCAGGTCACTGGAGCTGCGAGACTGTGGCAGTAAACAGAACCGAACCCAGGTCACTGGAGCTGTGAGACTGTGGCAGTAAACAGAACCGAACCCGGGTCACTGGAGCTGTGAGGCTGTGGCAGTAAACAGAACCGAACCCGGGACACTGGAGCTGTGAGACTGTGGCAGTAAACAGAACTGAACCCGGGACACTGGAGCTGTGAGACTGTGGCAGTAAACAGAACCGAACCCAGGTCACTGGAGCTGTGAGACTGTGGCAGTAAACAGAAGCGAACACAGGTCACTGGAGCTGTGAGACTGTGGCAGTAAACAGAACTGAACCCAGGTCACTGGAGCTGTGAGACTGTGGCAGTAAACAGAACCGAACCCGGGTCACTGGAGCTGTGAGACTGTGGCAGTAAACAGAACCGAACCCAGGTCACTGGAGCTGTGAGACTGTGGCAGTAAACAGAACCGAACCCAGGTCACTGGAGCTGTGAGACTGTGGCAGTAAACAGAACCGGACCCAGGACACTGGAGCTGTGAGACTGTGGCAGTAAACAGAACCGAACCCGGGACACTGGAGCTGTGAGACTGTGACAGTAAACAGAACCGAACCCGGGACACTGGAGCTGTGAGACTGTGGCAGTAAACAGAACCGAACCCAGGTCACTGGAGCTGTGAGACTGTGGCAGTAAACAGAACTGAACCCGGGACACTGGAGCTGTGAGACTGTGGCAGTAAACAGAACTGAACCCGGGTCACTGGAGCTGTGAGACTGTGGCAGTAAACAGAACTGAACCCGGGTCACTGGAGCTGTGAGACTGTGGCAGTAAACAGAACCGAACCCAGGTCACTGGAGCTGTGAGACTGTGGCAGTAAACAGAACCGAACCCAGGTCACTGGAGCTGTGAGACTGTGGCAGTAAACAGAACCGAACCCAGGTCACTGGAGCTGTGAGACTGTGGCAGTAAACAGAACTGAACCCGGGACACTGGAGCTGTGAGACTGTGGCAGTAAACAGAACTGAACCCGGGTCACTGGAGCTGTGAGACTGTGGCAGTAAACAGAACCGAACCCGGGACACTGGAGCTGTGAGACTGTGGCAGTTAACAGAACCGAACCCGGGTCACTGGAGCTGTGAGACTGTGGCAGTCCCCAGAACCGAACCCAGGTCACTGGAGCTGTGAGACTGTGGCAGTAAACAGAACCGAACCCAGGTCACTGGAGCTGTGAGACTGTGGCAGTAAACAGAACTGAACCCGGGACACTGGAGCTGTGAGACTGTGGCAGTAAACAGAACCGAACCCAGGTCACTGGAGCTGTGAGACTGTGGCAGTAAACAGAACTGAACCCGGGTCACTGGAGCTGTGAGACTGTGGCAGTAAACAGAACCGAACCCAGGACACTGGAGCTGTGAGACTGTGGCAGTCCCCAGAACCGAACCCAGGTCACTGGAGCTGTGAGACTGTGGCAGTAAACAGAACTGAACCCGGGACACTGGAGCTGTGAGACTGTGGCAGTAAACAGAACCGAACCCAGGTCACTGGAGCTGTGAGACTGTGGCAGTAAACAGAACTGAACCCGGGACACTGGAGCTGTGAGACTGTGGCAGTAAACAGAACTGAACCCGGGTCACTGGAGCTGTGAGACTGTGGCAGTAAACAGAACCGAACCCGGGACACTGGAGCTGTGAGACTGTGGCAGTAAACAGAACTGAACCCAGGTCACCGGAGCTGTGAGACTGTGGCAGTAAACAGAACAGAACCCGGGTCGCTGGAGCTGTGAGACTGTGGCAGTAAACAGAACCGAACCCGGGTCACTGGAGCTGTGAGACTGTGGCAGTAAACAGAACCGAACCCGGGACACTGGAGCTGTGAGGCTGTGGCAGTAAACAGAACCGAACCCGGGTCACTGGAGCTGTGAGACTGTGGCAGTAAACAGAACCGAACCCGGGACACTGGAGCTGTGAGACTGTGGCAGTAAACAGAACCGAACCCAGGTCACCGGAGCTGTGAGACTGTGGCAGTAAACAGAACCGAACCCGGGTCACTGGAGCTGTGAGGCTGTGGCAGTAAACAGAACCGAACCCGGGACACTGGAGCTGTGAGACTGTGGCAGTAAACAGAACTGAACCCAGGTCACTGGAGCTGTGAGACTGTGGCAGTAAACAGAACTGAACCCAGGTCACTGGAGCTGTGAGACTGTGGCAGTAAACAGAACTGAACCCAGGTCACTGAAGCTGTGAGACTGTGGCAGTGAACAGAACCGAACCCGGGTCACTGGAGCTGTGAGACTGTGGCAGTAAACAGAACCGAACCCGGGTCACTGGAGCTGTGAGACTGTGGCAGTAAACAGAACTGAACCCAGGTCACTGGAGCTGTGAGACTGTGGCAGTAAACAGAACCGAACCCAGGTCACTGGAGCTGTGAGACTGTGGCAGTGAACAGAACCGAACCCAGGTCACTGGAGCTGTGAGACTGTGGCAGTAAACAGAACCGAACCCGGGTCACTGGAGCTGTGAGGCTGTGGCAGTAAACAGAACCGAACCCGGGACACTGGAGCTATGAGACTGTGGCAGTAAACAGAACTGAACCCGGGACACTGGAGCTGTGAGACTGTGGCAGTAAACAGAAGCGAACACAGGTCACTGGAGCTGTGAGACTGTGGCAGTAAACAGAACTGAACCCAGGTCACTGGAGCTGTGAGGCTGTGGCAGTAAACAGAACCGAACCCAGGTCACTGGAGCTGTGAGACTGTGGCAGTAAACAGAACCGAACCCGGGACACTGGAGCTGTGAGACTGTGGCAGTAAACAGAACCGAACCCGGGTCACTGGAGCTGTGAGACTGTGGCAGTAAACAGAACCGAACCCGGGACACTGGAGCTGTGAGACTGTGGCAGTAAACAGAACCGAACCCAGGTCACTGGAGCTGTGAGACTGTGGCAGTAAACAGAACCGAACCCGGGACACTGGAGCTGTGAGACTGTGGCAGTAAACAGAACCGAACCCGGGTCACTGGAGCTGTGAGACTGTGGCAGTAAACAGAACCGAACCCGGGACACTGGAGCTGTGAGACTGTGACAGTAAACAGAACCGAACCCAGGTCACTGGAGCTGTGAGACTGTGACAGTAAACAGAACCGAACCCAGGTCACTGGAGCTGTGAGACTGTGGCAGTAAACAGAACCGAGCCCGGGTCACTGGAGCTGTGAGACTGTGGCAGTAAACAGAACCGAACCCGGGTCACTGGAGCTGTGAGACTGTGGCAGTAAACAGAACCGAACCCGGGTCACTGGAGCTGTGAGACTGTGGCAGTAAACAGAACCGAACCCGGGACACTGGAGCTGTGAGACTGTGGCAGTAAACAGAACCGAACCCGGGACACTGGAGCTGTGAGACTGTGGCAGTAAACAGAACCGAGCCCGGGTCACTGGAGCTGTGAGACTGTGGCAGTAAACAGAACTGAACCCGGGACACTGGAGCTGTGAGACTGTGGCAGTAAACAGAACCGAACCCAGGTCACTGGAGCTGTGAGACTGTGGCAGTAAACAGAACCGAACCCAGGTCACTGGAGCTGTGAGACTGTGGCAGTAAACAGAACCGAACCCGGGACACTGGAGCTGTGAGACTGTGGCAGTAAACAGAACTGAACCCGGGTCACTGGAGCTGTGAGACTGTGACAGTAAACAGAACCGAACCCGGGACACTGGAGCTGTGAGACTGTGGCAGTAAACAGAACCGAACCCGGGTCACTGGAGCTGTGAGACTGTGGCAGTAAACAGAACCGAACCCAGGACACTGGAGCTGTGAGGTTGCGGTACTAATACCTGTTACAAAAACAATACTCTGTTACATTGAGAGGCTGATTGACAGCGTCTCCAGACAGAGTTCATAAAAACAGCGAGTGCTGGAAATATTCAGCAGGTCGGGCAACATCTGTGCAGAGAGAAACGGAGTTAACGTTTCAGGTCTGTGACCCTTCATCAGAACTAACAGATATAAGAAATGTAAAAGATTTTAAGCAAGTAAAGCGGGGGTGGGGTAAGAGATAACAAAAGAGAAGGTGTTGATAGGACAAGGTCACAGACTAACAGACCAGAAGGTCATGGAGCAAAGACAAACAATATGTTAATGTTTTGCTGAAAGACACTTTAATGTAAAGCTCTGTTATCTTGTACCTCCTGGAAGCAGACACTCTGCTCTCTGACCCATGGTGACTGCACTGTGACCCAGAATATGGTGACTTCACATCTTCTTTCTTTCAGTAGGAGATATTCAATTCAGGAATGTTTTAGCATGGTATAGGATGTGTTCATTTGACACCTGTTAGCTTTGACCATTTGTCCTTTGTCCTTGTCAGACAGTTTCAACACACAAAGATCAAGATTTGTTTTCTTTCAATGCCATTTTGGATACATTGTTCATTTTGTAAATTAAAGGCTGATTTTTTTTCCTTAAAGACAAAGATGGTTTCTGGAGCTCTTTGGAGTTATTTTCAAGATTGTTGTATTATCACAGCTGTGGTTTGTGTGACAACTCCATGTGGATGTTAAACTGCAAGGGTGATTGCACTGTCAAAGGCCTCTCCAGTCCTTAAACTGTCAGTGTATCCTGCATTGCAAGGTGCTGTCACCGTGCAAGAGGTGATTGAATTACAAAGGACTATTAAACTGTCAGTGTATCCTGCATTGCAAGGTGCTGTCACCGTGCAAGAGGTGATTGAATTACAAAGGACTATTAAACTGTCAGTGTATCCTGCATTGCAAGGTGCTGTCACCGTGCAAGAGGTGATTGAATTACAAAGGACTATTAAACTGTCAGTGTATCCTGCATTGCAAGGTGCTGTCACCGTGCAAGAGGTGATTGAATTACAAAGGGTAATATCTTTGCAAGAGGCTTCTGCTTTCCATCACGTAGCTATTGAACTGCAAGAGTGTTCACACTACAAGAAGATATTACAGTGTAAGAGGCCATTGTAATGCAAAGTGTTATTGTATTAATTATGGATACTGTATTGTAAGCCCCCAATGTACTGCTTCAGGTTATTGCATTGCAAAGGGCAATTGCACTCCGATGAGCTATTGCTCTGTAAAAGTCCATTACTTTGCCAGTGTGCAATGTTATCAATGGGAGATTGCATGACTTAGCCCTATTGCATTGCAAGTAGTTGTTTCAGTGCATTGCCAAACATTCTTGGTTTTCTTGCGTTGCATGTGGATGTTGTATTGAAAGGGGCCATTGCATTGAAAGGGGCTCTGACATTGCAAGGATAATAGTCTGCAAGGGAGGGACTGTTGGACTGCAAGCGCTATTGCAATGAAATGCGTGTTGCATTGCTGGAGTTTTTGCTCTGCAAATACTTCTTGTATTGCAAGGTGCCTTTGCATTTTCATTGCAAGTGGATGTTGCACACCACGCTCTATTGCAAACTCAAAGATCTTTGCATTGGAAGGAGTTATTGCACTACCAAAGGTCCCTGCATTGCAAGCTGCTATTGCACTGCAAGAGGCTATTACAATACAAGGATCATGCACACTAATGGTTCCATTACATTGCAACTGGATGTTACATGGCAAGTGTCTATTGTATTGAAAGTCACAATTGCAAAACAAATAGCTATTGCACTGCAGGGAAATTTTGTATTGCGAGATGGTTTCCATTGTGAGAGGATATTATATTTCAATAGGGTATCAAAAGGCAATTTGCTCTTGGGCTGCACCTGGCTTTTGTACCATAAGCATGTTATGCAAAGCATTGAACTGTTGCACTGTAAGGGGAAGATACATTGTCAGGGTCTATTGCACACCAAAGAGCTTTTGCACTGCAAGAGGCTACTGAATTGTCATGGTCTGTTGTGTTCAAAAGGCTAGAGCATTTCTTCACGTTATTGCTATGTCACTCTTAGAGACTATTACATTGCATGTTGTTTTTACACTGTGAGTGGAGATTGCACTGCATGGGGCGATTGCTTTGTTAGTGGATGTTGTACTGCAAAGGCTATTGTACTACAAGTTTTTGTGTTGCATTGTAAGGGTCTAGTGCACCATAACTTCAATGGGATTTCAAATGCTTATTGCATTGCAACATTCTATGACATCTCAAGGTGCTTTTTGCACTACAAGGGGCTGCAGCACTGCATGGGAAATTTGCATTACAATTGGATTTTACATAGCAAGTCCCATTGTATTACATGGGCAAATGCACAGGAAAGGCCTCTGCATTGCAAGATGCTATTGTGCTGCTAGAGGTTCCTGCACTGCGAGGGACAATTACCCTGTCAGAGGTTCCTGTACTGCGTGGTACAATTACCCTGTCAGAGGTTCCTGTACTGCGAGGTACAATTACACTGTCAGAGGTTCCTGTACTGCGAGGTACAATTATCCTGTCAGAGGTTCCTGTACTGCGAGGTACTATTACCCTGTCAGAGGTTCCTGTACTGCGAGGTACAATTACCCTGTCAGAGGTTCCTGTACTGCGAGGTACAATTACCCTGTCAGAGGTTCCTGTACTGCGAGGGACAATTACCCTGTCAGAGGTTCCTGTACTGCGAGGTACAATTACCCTGTCAGAGGTTCCTGCACTGCGAGGTACAATTACCCTGTCAGAGGTTCCTGTACTGCGAGGTACAATTACCCTGTCAGAGGTTCCTGTACTGCGAGGTACAATTACCCTGTCAGAGGTTCCTGCACTGCGAGGTACAATTACCCTGTCAGAGGTTCCTGTACTGCGAGGTACAATTACCCTGTCAGAGGTTCCTGTACTGCGAGGTACAATTACCCTGTCAGAGGTTCCTGTACTGCGAGGTACAATTACCCTGTCAGAGGTTCCTGCACTGCGAGGTACAATTACCCGGTCAGAGGTTCCTGTACTGCGAGGTACAATTACCCTGTCAGAGGTTCCTGTACTGCGAGGTACAATTACCCTGTCAGAGGTTCCTGTACTGCGAGGTACAATTACACTGTCAGAGGTTCCTGCACTGCGAGGTACAATTACCCTGTCAGAGGTTCCTGTACTGCGAGGTACAATTACCCTGTCAGAGGTTCCTGTACTGCGAGGTACAATTACCCTGTCAGAGGTTCCTGTACTGTGAGGTACAATTACCCTGTCAGAGGTTCCTGTACTGCGAGGTACAATTACACTGTCAGAGGTTCCTGTACTGCGAGGTACAATTACCCTGTCAGAGGTTCCTGCACTGCGAGGTACAATTACACTGTCAGAGGTTCCTGTACTGCGAGGTACAATTACCCTGTCAGAGGTTCCTGTACTGCGAGGTACAATTACCCTGTCAGAGGTTCCTGTACTGCGAGGTACAATTACCCTGTCAGAGGTTCCTGCACTGCGAGGTACAATTACCCTGTCAGAGGTTCCTGCACTGCGAGGTACAATTACCCTGTCAGAGGTTCCTGTACTGCGAGGTACAATTACCCTGTCAGAGGTTCCTGTACTGCGAGGTACAATTACCCTGTCAGAGGTTCCTGTACTGCGAGGTACAATTACCCTGTCAGAGGTTCCTGCACTGCGAGGTACAATTACCCGGTCAGAGGTTCCTGTACTGCGAGGTACAATTACCCTGTCAGAGGTTCCTGTACTGCGAGGTACAATTACCCTGTCAGAGGTTCCTGTACTGCGAGGTACAATTACACTGTCAGAGGTTCCTGCACTGTGAGGTACAATTACCCTGTCAGAGGTTCCTGTACTGCGTGGTACAATTACACTGTCAGAGGTTCCTGTACTGCGAGGTACAATTACCCTGTCAGAGGTTCCTGTACTGCGAGGTACAATTACCCTGTCAGAGGTTCCTGTACTGCGAGGTACAATTACCCTGTCAGAGGTTCCTGTACTGCGAGGTACAATTACACTGTCAGAGGTTCCTGTACTGCGAGGTACAATTACCCTGTCAGAGGTTCCTGTACTGCGAGGTACAATTACCCTGTCAGAGGTTCCTGTACTGCG
The DNA here is from genome assembly GCF_036365525.1 of Heterodontus francisci. Taxonomy (NCBI): domain Eukaryota; kingdom Metazoa; phylum Chordata; class Chondrichthyes; order Heterodontiformes; family Heterodontidae; genus Heterodontus; species Heterodontus francisci. Next base: position 400,453 of record NW_027141031.1, read on the forward strand.
AGGTACAATTACCCTGTCAGAGGTTCCTGCACTGCGAGGTACAATTACCCTGTCAGAGGTTCCTGTACTGCGAGGTACAATTACACTGTCAGAGGTTCCTGTACTGCGAGGTACAATTACCCTGTCAGAGGTTCCTGTACTGCGAGGTACAATTACCCGGTCAGAGGTTCCTGCACTGCGAGGTACAATTACCCTGTCAGAGGTTCCTGTACTGCGAGGTACAATTACCCTGTCAGAGGTTCCTGTACTGCGAGGTACAATTACCCTGTCAGAGGTTCCTGCACTGCGAGGTACAATTACCCTGTCAGAGGTTCCTGTACTGCGAGGTACAATTACCCTGTCAGAGGTTCCTGCACTGCGAGGTACAATTACCCTGTCAGAGGTTCCTGTACTGTGAGGTACAATTACCCTGTCAGAGGTTCCTGTACTGTGAGGTACAATTACACTGTCAGAGGTTCCTGTACTGCGAGGTACAATTACACTGTCAGAGGTTCCTGTACTGCGAGGTACAATTACCCTGTCAGAGGTTCCTGTACTGCGAGGTACAATTACCCTGTCAGAGGTTCCTGTACTGCGAGGTACAATTACCCTGTCAGAGGTTCCTGTACTGCGAGGTACAATTACCCCGTCAGAGGTTCCTGCACTGCGTGGTACAATTACCCTGTCAGAGGTTCCTGTACTGCGAGGTACAATTACACTGTCAGAGGTTCCTGCACTGCGAGGTACAATTACCCTGTCAGAGGTTCCTGTACTGCGAGGTACAATTACCCTGTCAGAGGTTCCTGTACTGCGAGGTACAATTACACTGTCAGAGGTTCCTGTACTGCGAGGTACAATTACCCTGTCAGAGGTTCCTGCACTGCGAGGTACAATTACACTGTCAGAGGTTCCTGTACTGCGAGGTACAATTACCCTGTCAGAGGTTCCTGTACTGCGAGGTACAATTACCCTGTCAGAGGTTCCTGCACTGCGAGGTACAATTACCCTGTCAGAGGTTCCTGTACTGCGAGGTACAATTACCCTGTCAGAGGTTCCTGCACTGCGAGGTACAATTACCCTGTCAGAGGTTCCTGTACTGCGAGGTACAATTACCCTGTCAGAGGTTCCTGCACTGCGAGGTACAATTACACTGTCAGAGGTTCCTGTACTGCGAGGTACAATTACCCTGTCAGAGGTTCCTGCACTGTGAGGTACAATTACCCTGTCAGAGGTTCCTGCACTGCGAGGTACAATTACCCTGTCAGAGGTTCCTGCACTGCGAGGTACAATTACCCTGTCAGAGGTTCCTGTACTGCGAGGTACAATTACCCTGTCAGAGGTTCCTGCACTGCGAGGTACAATTACCCTGTCAGAGGTTCCTGTACTGCGAGGTACAATTACCCTGTCAGAGGTTCCTGTACTGCGAGGTACAATTACCCTGTCAGAGGTTCCTGCACTGCGTGGTACAATTACCCTGTCAGAGGTTCCTGTACTGCGAGGTACAATTACACTGTCAGAGGTTCCTGCACTGCGAGGTACAATTACCCTGTCAGAGGTTCCTGTACTGCGAGGTACAATTACCCTGTCAGAAGTTCCTGTACTGCGAGGTACAATTACCCTGTCAGAGGTTCCTGCACTGCGAGGTACAATTACACTGTCAGAGGTTCCTGTACTGTGAGGTACAATTACACTGTCAGAGGTTCCTGTACTGCGAGGTACAATTACCCGGTCAGAGGTTCCTGTACTGCGAGGTACAATTATCCTGTCAGAGGTTCCTGTACTGCGAGGTACAATTATCCTGTCAGAGGTTCCTGTACTGCGAGGTACAATTACCCTGTCAGAGGTTCCTGCACTGCGAGGTACAATTACCCTGTCAGAGGTTCCTGTACTGCCAGGTACATTTACCCTGTCCGAGGTTCCTGTACTGCGAGGTACAATTACCCTGTCAGAGGTTCCTGTACTGCGAGGTACAATTACCCTGTCAGAGGTTCCTGTACTGCGAGGTACAATTACCCTGTCAGAGGTTCCTGTACTGCGAGGTACAATTACCCTGTCAGAGGTTCCTGCACTGCGAGGTACAATTACCCTGTCAGAGGTTCCTGTACTGCGAGGTACAATTACACTGTCAGAGGTTCCTGCACTGCGAGGTACAATTACCCTGTCAGAGGTTCCTGTACTGCGAGGTACAATTACCCTGTCAGAGGTTCCTGTACTGCGAGGTACAATTACCCTGTCAGAGGTTCCTGTACTGCGAGGTACAATTACCCTGTCAGAGGTTCCTGTACTGCGAGGTACAATTACCCTGTCAGAGGTTCCTGTACTGCGAGGTACAATTACCCTGTCAGAGGTTCCTGTACTGCGAGGTACAATTACCCTGTCAGAGGTTCCTGCACTGCGAGGTACAATTACACTGTCAGAGGTTCCTGTACTGCGAGGTACAATTACCCTGTCAGAGGTTCCTGTACTGCGAGGTACAATTACCCTGTCAGAGGTTCCTGTACTGCGAGGTACAATTACCCTGTCAGAGGTTCCTGTACTGCGAGGTACAATTACCCTGTCAGAGGTTCCTGTACTGCGAGGTACAATTACACTGTCAGAGGTTCCTGTACTGCGAGGGACAATTACCCTGTCAGAGGTTCCTGTACTGCGAGGTACAATTACCCTGTCAGAGGTTCCTGTACTGCGAGGTACAATTACACTGCAATAGGCCTTTGCATTCCAATAGTCAAGCATGCTAAAAAGGTCCAGGGCATTGTAAGTGAATGGTGTGTTAAACGTTTCTATTACTTTGCACTGATAAATGTCTATGGCACTGCCAGAGTGAGCGTGTTAATATTAATCTGTGTCCTCTGTCAGTGTGTTAATATTACTGAGGACAGTGGGGGTGTTTTACACTTCACAGGGTGTATCTGACTGTGGGTCATGATATGCACAGTGTGTCAGTGAGTGTTGTGCTGTTCTCCCTTCGTCAGATACAGGAGAAATGCCGTGAACAACAGATGCCCCTCTACATTGCTTTCATTGATCTCACCAAAGCCTTTGACCTCGTCAGCAGACGTGGTCTCTTCAGACTACTAGAAAAGATCGGATGTCCACCAAAGCTACTAAGTATCATCACCTCATTCCATGACAATATGAAAGGCACAATTCAACATGGTGGCTCCTCATCAGAGCCCTTTCCTATCCTGAGTGGTGTGAAACAGGGCTGTGTTCTCGCACCCACACTTTTTGGGATTTTCTTCTCCCTGCTGCTTTCACATGCGTTCAAATCCTCTGAAGAAGGAATTTTCCTCCACACAAGATCAGGGGGCAGGTTGTTCAACCTTGCCCGTCTAAGAGCGAAGTCCAAAGTACGGAAAGTCCTCATCAGAGAACTCCTCTTTGCTGACGATGCTGCTTTAACATCTCACACTGAAGAATGCCTGCAGAGTCTCATCGACAGGTTTGCGTCTGCCTGCAATGAATTTGGCCTAACCATCAGCCTCAAGAAAACGAACATCATGGGGCAGGATGTCAGAAATGCTCCATCCATCAATATTGGCGACCACGCTCTGGAAGTGGTTCAAGAGTTCACCTACCTAGGCTCAACTATCACCAGTAACCTGTCTCTAGATGCAGAAATCAACAAGCGCATGGGTAAGGCTTCCACTGCTATGTTCAGACTGGCCAAGAGAGTGTGGGAAAATGGCGCACTGACACGGAACACAAAAGTCCGAGTGTATCAGGCCTGTGTCCTCAGTACCTTGCTCTACGGCAGCGAGGCCTGGACAACGTATGCCAGCCAAGAGCGACGTCTCAATTCATTCCATCTTCGCTGCCTTCGGAGAATACTTGGCATCAGGTGGCAGGACTATATCTCCAACACAGAAGTCCTTGAAGCGGCCAACATCCCCAGCTTATACACACTACTGAGTCAGCGGCGCTTGAGATGGCTTGGCCATGTGAGCCGCATGGAAGATGGCAGGATCCCCAAAGACACATTGTACAGCGAGCTCGCCACTGGTATCAGACCCACCGGCCGTCCATGTCTCCGTTATAAAGACGTCTGCAAACGCGACATGAAATCGTGTGACATTGATCACAAGTCGTGGGAGTCAGTTGCCAGCATTCGCCAGAGCTGGCGGGCAGCCATAAAGACAGGGCTAAATTGTGGCGAGTCGAAGAGACTTAGTAGTTGGCAGGAAAAAAGACAGAGGCGCAAGGGGAGAGCCAACTGTGCAACAGCCCCAACAAACAAATTTCTCTGCAGCACCTGTGGAAGAGCCTGTCACTCCAGAATTGGCCTTTATAGCCACTCCAGGCGCTGCTTCACAAACCACTGACCACCTCCAGGCGCGTATCCATTGTCTCTCGAGATAAGGAGGCCCAAAAGAAGAAGTCAGTGAGTGTGTTAATATTAATCTGTGTTCTCTGTCAGTGTGTTAATATTCCTGAGGACAGTGGGGGTGTTTTACACTTCACAGGGTGTATCTGACTGTGGGTCATGATGTACACAGTGTGTCAGTGAGTGTGTTAATATTAATCTGTGTTCTCTGTCAGTGTGTTAATATTACTGAGGACAGTGGGGGTGTTTTACACTTCACAGGGTGTATCTGACTGTGGGTCATGATATATACAGTGTGTCAGTGAGTGTGTTAATATTAATCTGTGTTCTCTGTCAGTGTGTTAATATTACTGAGGACAGTGGGGATGTTTTACACTTCACAGGGTTTATCTGACTGTGGGTCATGATATACACAGTGTGTCAGTGAGTGTGTTAATATTAATCTGTGTTCTCTGTCAGTGTGTTAATATTACTGAGGACAGTGGGGGTGTTTTACACTTCACAGGGTGTATCTGACTGTGGGTCATGATATACACAGTGTGTCAGTGAGTGTGTTAATATTACTCTGTGTTCTCTGTCAGTGTGTTAATATTACTGAGGACAGTGGGGATGTTTTACACTTCACAGGGTGTATCTGACTGTGGGTCATGATATACACAGTGTGTCAGTGAGTGTGTTAATATTAATCTGTGTTCTCTGTCAGGTGTTAATATTACTGAGGACAGTGGGGGTGTTTTACACTTCACAGGGTGTATCTGACTGTGGGTCATGATATACACAGTGTGTCAGTGAGTGTGTTAATATTAATCTGTGTTCTCTGTCAGTGTGTTAATATTCCTGAGGACAGTGGGGGTGTTTTACACTTCACAGGGTGTATCTGACTGTGGGTCATGATATACACAGTGTGTCAGTGAGTGTGTTAATATTAATCTGTGTTCTCTGTCAGTGTGTTTATATTCCTGAGGACAGTGGGGGTGTTTTACACTTCACAGGGTGTATCTGACTGTGGGTCATGATATACACAGTGTGTCAGTGAGTGTGTTAATATTAATCTGTGTTCTCTGTCAGTGTGTTAATATTACTGAGGACAGTGGGGGTGTTTTACACTTCACAGGGTGTATCTGACTGTGGGTCATGATATACACAGTGTGTCAGTGAGTGTGTTAATATTAATCTGTGTTCTCTGTCAGTGTGTTAATATTACTGAGGACAGTGGGGATGTTTTACACTTCACAGGGTGTATCTGACTGTGGGTCATGATATACACAGTGTGTCAGTGAGTGTGTTAATATTAATCTGTGTTCTCTGTCAGTGTGTTAATATTCCTGAGGACAGTGGGGATGTTTTACACTTCACAGGGTGTATCTGACTTTGGGTCATGATATACACAGTGTGTCAGTGAGTGTGTTAATATTAATCTGTTTTCTCTGTCAGTGTGTTAATATTACTGAGGACAGTGGGGGTGTTTTACACTTCACAGGGTTTATCTGACTGTGGGTCATGATATACACAGTGTGTCAGTGAGTGTGTTAATATTAATCTGTGTTCACTGTCAGTGTGTTAATATTCCTGAGGACAGTGGGGGTGTTTTACACTTCACAGGGTGTATCTGACTGTGGGTCATGATGTACACAGTGTGTCAGTGAGTGTGTTAATATTAATCTGTGTTCTCTGTCAGTGTGTTAATATTCCTGAGGACAGTGGGGGTGTTTTACACTTCACAAGGTGTATCTGGCTGCGGGTCATGATATACACAGTGTGTCAGTGAGTGTGTTAATATTAATCTGTGTTCGCTGTCAGTGTGTTAATATTACTGAGGACAGTGGGGGTGTTTTACACTTCACAGGGTGTATCTGACTGTGGGTCATGATGTACACAGTGTGTCAGTGAGTGTGTTAATATTAATCTGTGTTCTCTGTCAGTGTGTTAATATTCCTGAGGACAGTGGGGGTGTTTTACACTTCACAGGGTGTATCTGACTGTGGGTCATGATATACACAGTGTGTCAGTGAGTGTGTTAATATTAATCTGTGTTCTCTGTCAGTGTGTTAATATTCCTGAGGACAGTGGGGGTGTTTTACACTTCACAGGGTTTATCTGACTGTGGGTCATGATGTACACAGTGTGTCAGTGAGTGTGTTAATATTAATCTGTGTTCTCTGTCAGTGTGTTAATACTACTGAGGACAGTGGGGGTGTTTTACACTTCAGAGGGTGTATCTGCCTGTGGGTCATGATGTACACAGTGTGTCAGTGAGTGTGTTAATATTAATCTGTGTTCTCTGTCAGTGTGTTAATATTACTGAGGACAGTGGGGGTGTTTTACACTTCACAGGGTGTATCTGACTGTGGGTCATGATATACACAGTGTGTCAGTGATGTGTGTTAATATTAATCTGTGTTCTCTGTCAGTGTGTTAATATTCCTGAGGACAGTGGGGATGTTTTACACTTCACAGGGTGTATCTGACTGTGGGTCATGATATACACAGTGTGTCAGTGAGTGTGTTAATATTAATCTGTGTTCTCTGTCAGTGTGTTAATATTACTGAGGACAGTGGGGGTGTTTTACACTTCACAGGGTGTATCTGACTGTGGGTCATGATGTACACAGTGTGTCAGTGAGTGTGTTAATATTAATCTGTGTTCTCTGTCAGTGTGTTAATATTACTGAGGACAGTGGGGATGTTTTACACTTCACAGGGTGTATCTGACTGTGGGTCATGATATACACAGTGTGTCAGTGAGTGTGTTAATATTAATCTGCGTTCTCTGTCAGTGTGTTAATATTACTGAGGACAGTGGGGATGTTTTACACTTCACAGGGTGTATCTGACTGTGGGTCATGATATACACAGTGTGTCAGTGAGTGTGTTAATATTAATCTGTGTTCTCTGTCAGTGTGATAATATTACTGAGGACAGTGGGGATGTTTTACACTTCACAGGGTGTATCTGACTGTGGGTCATGATATACACAGTGTGTCAGTGAGTGTGTTAATATTAATCTGTGTTCTCTGTCAGTGTGTTAATATTACTGAGGACAGTGGGGGTGTTTTACACTTCACAGGGTGTATCTGACTGTGGGTCATGATATACACAGTGTGTCCAGGCACTGCTTCACAAACCACTGACCACCTCCAGGCGCGTATCCATTGTCTCTCGAGATAAGGAGGCCCAAAAGAATCTGACTGTGGGTCATGATATACACAGTGTGTCAGTGAGTGTGTTAATATTAATCTGTGTTCTCTGTCAGTGTGTTAATATTACTGAGGACAGTGGGGGTGTTTTACACTTCACAGGGTGTATCTGACTGTGGGTCATGATATACACAGTGTGTCAGTGAGTGTGTTAATATTAATCTGTGTTCTCTGTCAGTGTGTTAATATTACTGAGGACAGTGGGGGTGTTTTACACTTCACAGGGTGTATCTGACTGTGGGTCATGATATACACAGTGTGTCAGTGAGAGTGTTAATATTAATCTGTGTTCTCTGTCAGTGTGTTAATATTACTGAGGACAGTGGGGGAGTTTTACACTTCACAGGGTTTATCTGACTGTGGGTCATGATATACACAGTGTGTCAGTGAGTGTGTTAATATTAATCTGTGTTCTCTGTCAGTGTGTTAATATTCCTGAGGACAGTGGGGGTGTTTTACACTTCACAGGGTGTATCTGACTGTGGGTCATGATATACACAGTGTGTCAGTGAGTGTGTTAATATTAATCTGTGTTCTCTGTCAGTGTGTTAATATTACTGAGGACAGTGGGGGTGTTTTACACTTCGGAGGGTGTAACTGACTGTGGGTCATGATGTACACAGTGTGTCAGTGAGTGTGTTAATATTAATCTGTGTTCTCTGTCAGTGTGTTAATATTACTGAGGACAGTGGGGGTGTTTTACACTTCACAGGGTGTATCTGACTGTGGGTCATGATATACACAGTGTGTCAGTGAGTGTGTTAATATTAATCTGTGTTCTCTGTCAGTGTGTTAATATTCCTGAGGACAGTGGGGATGTTTTACGCTTCACAGAGTGTATCTGACTGTGGGTCATGATATACACAGTGTGTCAGTGAGTGTGTTAATATTAATCTGTGTTCTCTGTCAGTGTGTTAATATTACTGAGGACAGTGGGGGTGTTTTACACTTCTCAGGGTGTATCTGACTGTGGGTCATGATATACACAGTGTGTCAGTGAGTGTGTTAATATTAATCTGTGTTCTCTGTCAGTGTGTTAATATTCCTGAGGACAGTGGGGGTGTTTTACACTTCACAGGGTGTATCTGACTGTGGGTCATGATGTACACAGTGTGTCAGTGAGTGTGTTAATATTAATCTGTGTTCTCTGTCAGTGTGTTAATATTACTGAGGACAGTGGGGGTGTTTTACACTTCACAGGGTGTATCTGACTGTGGGTCATGATATACACAGTGTGTCAGTGAGTGTGTTAATATTAATCTGTGTTCTCTGTCAGTGTGTTAATATTACTGAGGACAGTGGGGGTGTTTTGCACTTCACAGGGTGTATCTGACTGTGGGTCATGATATACACAGTGTGTTAGTGAGTGTGTTAATATTAATCTGTGTTCTCTGTCAGTGTGTTAATATTACTGAGGACAGTGGGGGTGTTTTGCACTTCACAGGGTGTATCTGACAGTGGGTCATGATATACACAGTGTGTCAGTGAGTGTGTTAATATTAATCTGTGTTCTCTGTCAGTGTGTTAATATTACTGAGGACAGTGGGGGTGTTTTACACTTCACAGGGTGTAACTGACTGTGGGTCATGATGTACACAGTGTGTCAGTGAGTGTGTTAATATTAATCTGTGTTCTCTGTCAGTGTGTTAATATTACTGAGGACAGTGGGGGTGTTTTACACTTCACAGGGTTTATCTGACTGTGGGTCATGATGTACACAGTGTGTCAGTGAGTGTGTTAATATTAATCTGTGTTCTCTGTCAGTGTGTTAATATTCCTGAGGACAGTGGGGATGTTTTACACTTCACAGGGTTTATCTGACTGTGGGTCATGATGTACACAGTGTGTCAGTGAGTGTGTTAATATTAATCTGTGTTCTCTGTCAGTGTGTTAATATTACTGAGGACAGTGGGGGTGTTTTACACTTCACAGGGTGTATCTGACTGTGAGTCATGATGTACACAGTGTGTCAGTGAGTGTGTTAATATTAATCTGTGTTCTCTGTCAGTGTGTTAATATTACTGATGACAGTGGGGGTGTTTTACACTTCACAGGGTGTATCTGACTGTGGGTCATGATATACACAGTGTGTCAGTGAGAGCGTTAATATTAATCTGTGTTCTCTGTCAGTGTGTTAATATTCCTGAGGACAGTGGGGGTGTTTTACACTTCACAGGGTGTATCTGACTGTGGGTCATGATGTACACAGTGTGTCAGTGAGTGTGTTAATATTAATCTGTGTTCTCTGTCAGTGTGTTAATATTCCTGAGGACAGTGGGGGTGTTTTACACTTCACAGGGTGTATCTGACTGTGGGTCATGATATACACAGTGTGTCAGTCAGTGTGTTAATATTAATCTGTGTTCTCTGTCAGTGTGTTAATATTACTGAGGACAGTGGGGGTGTTTTAAACTTCACAGGGTGTATCTGACTGTGGGTCATGATATACACAGTGTGTCAGTGAGTGTGTTAATATTAATCTGTGTTCTCTGTCAGTGTGTTAATATTACTGAGGACAGTGGGGGTGTTTTACACTTCACAGGGTTTATCTGACTGTGGGTCATGATGTACACAGTGTGTCAGTGAGTGTGTTAATATTAATCTGTGTTCTCTGTCAGTGTGTTAATATTCCTGAGGACAGTGGGGGTGTTTTACACTTCACAGGGTTTATCTGACTGTGGGTCATGATATACACAGTGTGTCAGTGAGTGTGTTAATATTAATCTGTGTTCTCTGTCAGTGTGTTAATATTCCTGAGGACAGTGGGGATGTTTTACACTTCACAGGGTGTATCTGACTGTGGGCCATGATGTACACAGTGTGTCAGTGAGTGTGTTAATATTGATCTGTGTACTCTGTCAGTGTGTTAATATTGCTGAGGACAGTGGGGGTGTTTTACACTTCACAGGGTGTATCTGACTGTGGGTCATGATGTACACAGTGTGTCAGTGAGTGTGTTAATATTAATCTGTGTTCTCTGTCAGTGTGTTAATATTACTGAGGACAGTGGGGGTGTTTTACACTTCACAGGGTGTATCTGACTCTGGGTCATGATATACACAGTGTGTCAGTGAGTGTGTTAATATTAATCTGTGTTCTCTGTCAGTGTGTTAATATTACTGAGGACAGTGGGGGTGTTTTACACTTCTCAGGGTGTATCTGACTGTGGGTCATGATATACACAGTGTGTCAGTGAGTGTGTTAATATTAATCTGTGTTCTCTGTCAGTGTGTTAATATACCTGAGGACAGTGGGGATGTTTTACACTTCACAGGGTGTATCTGACTGTGGGTCATGATATACACAGTGTGTCAGTGAGTGTGTTAATATTAATCTGTGTTCTCTGTCAGTGTGTTAATATTACTGAGGACAGTGGGGGTGCTTTACACTTCACAGTTTGTATCTAACTGTGGGTCATGATATACACAGTGTGTCATGTGAGTGTGTTAATATTAATCTGTGTTCTCTGTCAGTGTGTTAATATTCCTGAGGACAGTGGGGGTGTTTTACACTTCACAGGGTTTATCTGACTGTGGGTCATGATGTACACAGTGTGTCAGTGAGAGTGTTAATATTAATCTGTGTTCTTTGTCAGTGTGTTAATATTCCTGAGGACAGTGGGGATGTTTTACACTTCACAGGGTTTATCTGACTGTGGGTCATGATATACACAGTGTGTCAGTGAGTGTGTTAATATTAATCTGTGTTCTCTGTCAGTGTGTTAATATTCCTGAGGACAGTGGGGGTGTTTTACACTTCACAGGGTTTATCTGACTGTGGGTCATGATATACACAGTGTGTCAGTGAGTGTGTTAATATTAATCTGTGTTCTCTGTCAGTGTGTTAATATTCCTGAGGACAGTGGGGGTGTTTTACACTTCAGAGGGTTTATCTGACTGTGGGTCATGATATACACAGTGTGTCAGTGAGTGTGTTAATATTAATCTGTGTTCTCTGTCACTGTGTTAATATTACTGAGGACAGTGGGGGTGTTTTACACTTCACAGGGTGTATCTGACTGTGAGTCATGATGTACAAAGTGTGTCAGTGAGTGTGTTAATATTTATCTGTGTTCTCTGTCAGTGTGTTAATATTACTGAGGACAGAGGGGATGTTTTACACTTCACAGGGTTTATCTGACTGTGGGTCATGATATACACAGTGTGTCAGTGAGTGTGTTAATATTAATCTGTGTTCTCTGTCAGTGTGTTAATATTCCTGAGGACAGTGGGGATGCTTTACACTTCACAGGGTGTATCTGACTGTGGGTCATGATGTACACAGTGTGTCAGTGAGTGTGTTAATATTAATCTGTGTTCTCTGTCAGTGTGTTAATATTCCTGAGGACAGTGGGGATGTTTTACACTTCACCGGGTGTATCTGACTGTGGGTCATGATATACACAGTGTGTCAGTGAGTGTGTTAATATTAATCTGTGTTCTCTGTCAGTGTGTTAATATTACTGAGGACAGTGGGGGTGTTTTACACTTCACAGGGTGTATCTGACTGTGGGTCATGATATACACAGTGTGTCAGTGAGTGTGTTAATATTAATCTGTGTTCTCTGTCAGTGTGTTAATATTACTGAGGACAGTGGGGGTGTTTTACACTTCACAGGGTTTATCTGACTGTGGGTCATGATATACACAGTGTGTCAGTGAGTGTGTTAATATTAATCTGTGTTCTCTGTCAGTGTGTTAATATTACTGAGGACAGTGGGGGTGTTTTACACTTCACAGGGTGTATCTGACTGTGGGTCATGATATACACAGTGTGTCAGTGAGTGTGTTAATATTAATCTGTGTTCTCTGTCAGTGTGTTAATATTACTGAGGACAGTGGGGGTGTTTTACACTTCACAGGGTGTATCTGACTGTGGGTCATGATGTACACAGTGTGTCAGTGAGAGCGTTAATATTAATCTGTGTTCTCTGTCAGTGTGTTACTATTCCTGTGGACAGTGGGGGTGTTTTACACTTCACAGGGTGTATCTGACTGTGGGTCATGATATACACACTGTGTCAGTGAGTGTGTTAATATTAATCTGTGTTCTCTGTCAGTGTGTTAATATTACTGAGGACAGTGGGGGTGTTTTACACTTCACAGGGTGTATCTGACTGTGGGTCATGATATACACAGTGTGTCAGTGAGTGTGTTAATATTAATCTGTGTTCTCTGTCAGTGTGCTAATATTACTGAGGACAGTGGGGGTGTTTTACACTTCACAGGGTGTATCTGACTGTGGGTCATGATATACACAGTGTGTCAGTGAGTGTGTTAATATTAATCTGTGTTCTCTGTCAGTGTGTTAATATTACTGAGGACAGTGAGGATGTTTTACACTTCACAGGGTTTATCTGACTGTGGGTCATGATATACACAGTGTGTCAGTGAGTGTGTTAATATTAATCTGTGTTCTCTGTCAGTGTGTTAATATTACTGAGGACAGTGGGGGTGTTTTGCACTTCACAGGGTGTATCTGACTGTGGGTCATGATATACACAGTGTGTTAGTGAGTGTGTTAATATTAATCTGTGTTCTCTGTCAGTGTGTTAATATTACTGAGGACAGTGGGGGTGTTTTGCACTTCACAGGGTGTATCTGACTGTGAGTCATGATGTACACAGTGTGTCAGTGAGTGTGTTAATATTAATCTGTGTTCTCTGTCAGTGTGTTAATATTCCTGAGGACAGTGGGGGTGTTTTACACTTCACCGGGTGTATCTGACTGTGGGTCATGATATACACAGTGTGTCAGTGAGAGCGTTAATATTAATCTGTGTTCTCTGTCAGTGTGTTAATATTCCTGAGGACAGTGGGGGTGTTTTACACTTCACAGGGTGTATCTGACTGTGGGTCATGATGTACACAGTGTGTCAGTGAGTGTGTTAATATTAATCTGTGTTCTCTGTCAGTGTGTTAATATTCCTGAGGACAGTGGGGGTGTTTTACACTTCACAGGGTTTATCTGACTGTGGGTCATGATATACACAGTGTGTCAGTGAGTGTGTTAATATTAATCTGTGTTCTCTGTCAGTGTGTTAATATTACTGAGGAAAATGGGGGTGTTTTACACTTCACAGGGTTTATCTGACTGTGGGTCATGATATACACAGTGTGTCAGTGAGTGTGTTAATATTAATCTGTGTTCTCTGTCAGTGTGTTAATATTACTGAGGACAGTGGGGGTGTTTTACACTTCACAGGGTGTATCTGACTGTGGGTCATGATATACACAGTGTGTCAGTCAGTGTGTTAATATTAATCTGTGTTCTCTGTCAGTGTGTTAATATTACTGAGGACAGTGGGGGTGTTTTAAACTTCACAGGGTGTATCTGACTGTGGGTCATGATATACACAGTGTGTCAGTGAGTGTGTTAATATTAATCTGTGTTCTCTGTCAGTGTGTTAATATTACTGAGGACAGTGGGGGTGTTTTACACTTCACAGGGTTTATCTGACTGTGGGTCATGATGTACACAGTGTGTCAGTGAGTGTGTTAATATTAATCTGTGTTCTCTGTCAGTGTGTTAATATTCCTGAGGACAGTGGGGGTGTTTTACACTTCACAGGGTTTATCTGACTGTGGGTCATGATGTACACAGTGTGTCAGTGAGTGTGTTAATATTAATCTGTGTTCTCTGTCAGTGTGTTAATATTGCTGAGGACAGTGGGGATGTTTTACACTTCACAGGGTGTATCTGACTGTGGGTCATGATGTACACAGTGTGTCAGTGAGTGTGTTAATATTAATCTGTGTACTCTGTCAGTGTGTTAATATTGCTGAGGACAGTGGGGGTGTTTTACACTTCACAGGGTGTATCTGACTGTGGGTCATGATGTACACAGTGTGTCAGTGAGTGTGTTAATATTAATCTGTGTTCTCTGTCAGTGTGTTAATATTACTGAGGACAGTGGGGGTGTTTTACACTTCACAGGGTGTATCTGACTGTGGGTCATGATATACACAGTGTGTCAGTGAGTGTGTTAATATTAATCTGTGTTCTCTGTCAGTGTGTTAATATTACTGAGGACAGTGGGGGTGTTTTACACTTCTCAGGGTGTATCTGACTGTGGGTCATGATATACACAGTGTGTCAGTGAGTGTGTTAATATTAATCTGTGTTCTCTGTCAGTGTGTTAATATACCTGAGGACAGTGGGGGTGTTTTACACTTCACAGGGTGTATCTGACTGTGGGTCATGATATACACAGTGTGTCAGTGAGTGTGTTCATATTAATCTGTGTTCTCTGTCAGTGTGTTAATATTACTGAGGACAGTGGGGGTGTTTTACACTTCACAGGGTGTATCTGACTGTGGGTCATGATATACACAGTGTGTCAGTGAGTGTGTTAATATTAATCTGTGTTCTCTGTCAGTGTGTTAATATACCTGAGGACAGTGGGGGTGTTTTACACTTCACAGGGTTTATCTGACTGTGGGTCATGATATACACAGTGTGTCAGTGAGTGTGTTAATATTAATCTGTGTTCTCTGTCAGTGTGTTAATATTACTGAGGACAGTGGGGGTGCTTTACACTTCACAGTTTGTATCTAACTGTGGGTCATGATATACACAGTGTGTCAGTGAGTGTGTTAATATTAATCTGTGTTCTCTGTCAGTGTGTTAATATTCCTGAGGACAGTGGGGGTGTTTTACACTTCACAGGGTTTATCTGACTGTGGGTCATGATGTACACAGTGTGTCAGTGAGAGTGTTAATATTAATCTGTGTTCTTTGTCAGTGTGTTAATATTCCTGAGGACAGTGGGGGTGTTTTACACTTCACAGGGTTTATGTGACTGTGGGTCATGATATACACAGTGTGTCAGTGAGTGTGTTAATATTAATCTGTGTTCTCTGTCAGTGTGTTAATATTCCTGAGGACAGTGGGGGTGTTTTACACTTCACAGTGTTTATCTGACTGTGGGTCATGATATACACAGTGTGTCAGTGAGTGTGTTAATATTAATCTGTGTTCTCTGTCAGTGTGTTAATATTCCTGAGGACAGTGGGGGTGTTTTACACTTCACAGGGTTTATCTGACTGTGGGTCATGATATACACAGTGTGTCAGTGAGTGTGTTAATATTAATCTGTGTTCTCTGTCACTGTGTTAATATTACTGAGGACAGTGGGGGTGTTTTACACTTCACAGGGTGTATCTGACTGTGAGTCATGATGTACAAAGTGTGTCAGTGAGTGTGTTAATATTTATCTGTGTTCTCTGTCAGTGTGTTAATATTACTGAGGACAGAGGGGATGTTTTACACTTCACAGGGTTTATCTGACTGTGGGTCATGATATACACAGTGTGTCAGTGAGTGTGTTAATATTAATCTGTGTTCTCTGTCAGTGTGTTAATATTCCTGAGGACAGTGGGGATGCTTTACACTTCACAGGGTGTATCTGACTGTGGGTCATGATGTACACAGTGTGTCAGTGAGTGTGTTAATATTAATCTGTGTTCTCTGTCAGTGTGTTAATATTCCTGAGGACAGTGGGGATGTTTTACACTTCACCGGGTGTATCTGACTGTGGGTCATGATATACACAGTGTGTCAGTGAGTGTGTTAATATTAATCTGTGTTCTCTGTCAGTGTGTTAATATTACTGAGGACAGTGGGGGTGTTTTACACTTCACAGGGTGTATCTGACTGTGGGTCATGATATACACAGTGTGTCAGTGAGTGTGTTAATATTAATCTGTGTTCTCTGTCAGTGTGTTAATATTACTGAGGACAGTGGGGGTGTTTTACACTTCACAGGGTTTATCTGACTGTGGGTCATGATATACACAGTGTGTCAGTGAGTGTGTTAATATTAATCTGTGTTCTCTGTCAGTGTGTTAATATTACTGAGGACAGTGGGGGTGTTTTACACTTCACAGGGTGTATCTGACTGTGGGTCATGATATACACAGTGTGTCAGTGAGTGTGTTAATATTAATCTGTGTTCTCTGTCAGTGTGTTAATATTACTGAGGACAGTGGGGGTGTTTTACACTTCACAGGGTGTATCTGACTGTGGGTCATGATGTACACAGTGTGTCAGTGAGAGCGTTAATATTAATCTGTGTTCTCTGTCAGTGTGTTACTATTCCTGAGGACAGTGGGGGTGTTTTACACTTCACAGGGTGTATCTGACTGTGGGTCATGATATACACAGTGTGTCAGTGAGTGTGTTAATATTAATCTGTGTTCTCTGTCAGTGTGTTAATATTACTGAGGACAGTGGGGGTGTTTTACACTTCACAGGGTGTATCTGACTGTGGGTCATGATATACACAGTGTGTCAGTGAGTGTGTTAATATTAATCTGTGTTCTCTGTCAGTGTGCTAATATTACTGAGGACAGTGGGGGTGTTTTACACTTCACAGGGTGTATCTGACTGTGGGTCATGATATACACAGTGTGTCAGTGAGTGTGTTAATATTAATCTGTGTTCTCTGTCAGTGTGCTAATATTACTGAGGACAGTGGGGGTGTTTTACACTTCACAGGGTGTATCTGACTGTGGGTCATGATATACACAGTGTGTCAGTGAGTGTGTTAATATTAATCTGTGTTCTCTGTCAGTGTGTTAATATTACTGAGGACAGTGAGGATGTTTTACACTTCAAAGGGTTTATCTGACTGTGGGTCATGATGTACACAGTGTGTCAGTGAGAGTGTTAATATTAATCTGTGTTCTTTGTCAGTGTGTTAATATTCCTGAGGACAGTGGGGGTGTTTTACACTTCACAGGGTTTATCTGACTGTGGGTCATGATATACACAGTGTGTCAGTGAGTGTGTTAATATTAATCTGTGTTCTCTGTCAGTGTGTTAATATTCCTGAGGACAGTGGGGGTGTTTTACACTTCACAGGGTTTATCTGACTGTGGGTCATGATATACACAGTGTGTCAGTGAGTGTGTTAATATTAATCTGTGTTCTCTGTCAGTGTGTTAATATTCCTGAGGACAGTGGGGGTGTTTTACACTTCACAGGGTTTATCTGACTGTGGGTCATGATATACACAGTGTGTCAGTGAGTGTGTTAATATTAATCTGTGTTCTCTGTCACTGTGTTAATATTACTGAGGACAGTGGGGGTGTTTTACACTTCACAGGGTGTATCTGACTGTGAGTCATGATGTACAAAGTGTGTCAGTGAGTGTGTTAATATTTATCTGTGTTCTCTGTCAGTGTGTTAATATTACTGAGGACAGAGGGGATGTTTTACACTTCACAGGGTTTATCTGACTGTGGGTCATGATATACACAGTGTGTCAGTGAGTGTGTTAATATTAATCTGTGTTCTCTGTCAGTGTGTTAATATTCCTGAGGACAGTGGGGATGCTTTACACTTCACAGGGTGTATCTGACTGTGGGTCATGATGTACACAGTGTGTCAGTGAGTGTGTTAATATTAATCTGTGTTCTCTGTCAGTGTGTTAATATTCCTGAGGACAGTGGGGATGTTTTACACTTCACCGGGTGTATCTGACTGTGGGTCATGATATACACAGTGTGTCAGTGAGTGTGTTAATATTAATCTGTGTTCTCTGTCAGTGTGTTAATATTACTGAGGACAGTGGGGGTGTTTTACACTTCACAGGGTGTATCTGACTGTGGGTCATGATATACACAGTGTGTCAGTGAGTGTGTTAATATTAATCTGTGTTCTCTGTCAGTGTGTTAATATTACTGAGGACAGTGGGGGTGTTTTACACTTCACAGGGTTTATCTGACTGTGGGTCATGATATACACAGTGTGTCAGTGAGTGTGTTAATATTAATCTGTGTTCTCTGTCAGTGTGTTAATATTACTGAGGACAGTGGGGGTGTTTTACACTTCACAGGGTGTATCTGACTGTGGGTCATGATATACACAGTGTGTCAGTGAGTGTGTTAATATTAATCTGTGTTCTCTGTCAGTGTGTTAATATTACTGAGGACAGTGGGGGTGTTTTACACTTCACAGGGTGTATCTGACTGTGGGTCATGATGTACACAGTGTGTCAGTGAGAGCGTTAATATTAATCTGTGTTCTCTGTCAGTGTGTTACTATTCCTGAGGACAGTGGGGGTGTTTTACACTTCACAGGGTGTATCTGACTGTGGGTCATGATATACACAGTGTGTCAGTGAGTGTGTTAATATTAATCTGTGTTCTCTGTCAGTGTGTTAATATTACTGAGGACAGTGGGGGTGTTTTACACTTCACAGGGTGTATCTGACTGTGGGTCATGATATACACAGTGTGTCAGTGAGTGTGTTAATATTAATCTGTGTTCTCTGTCAGTGTGCTAATATTACTGAGGACAGTGGGGGTGTTTTACACTTCACAGGGTGTATCTGACTGTGGGTCATGATATACACAGTGTGTCAGTGAGTGTGTTAATATTAATCTGTGTTCTCTGTCAGTGTGTTAATATTACTGAGGACAGTGAGGATGTTTTACACTTCACAGGGTTTATCTGACTGTGGGTCATGATATACACAGTGTGTCAGTGAGTGTGTTAATATTAATCTGTGTTCTCTGTCAGTGTGTTAATATTCCTGAGGACAGTGGGGATGCTTTACACTTCACAGGGTGTATCTGACTGTGGGTCATGATGTACACAGTGTGTCAGTGAGTGTGTTAATATTAATCTGTGTTCTCTGTCAGTGTGTTAATATTCCTGAGGACAGTGGGGATGTTTTACTCTTCACCGGGTGTATCTGACTGTGGGTCATGATATACACAGTGTGTCAGTGAGTGTGTTAATATTAATCTGTGTTCTCTGTCAGTGTGTTAATATTACTGAGGACAGTGGGGGTGTTTTACACTTCACAGGGTGTATCTGACTGTGGGTCATGATATACACAGTGTGTCAGTGAGTGTGTTAATATTAATCTGTGTTCTCTGTCAGTGTGTTAATATTACTGAGGACAGTGGGGGTGTTTTACACTTCACAGGGTGTATCTGACTGTGGGTCATGATATGCACAGTGTGTCAGTGAGTGTGTTAATATTAATCTGTGTTCTCTGTCAGTGTGTTAATATTACTGAGGACAGTGGTGGTGTTTTACACTTCACAGGGTGTATCTGACTGTGGGTCATGATATACACAGTGTGTCAGTGAGTGTGTTAATATTAATCTGTGTTCTCTGTCAGTGTGTTAATATTACTGAGGACAGTGGGGGTGTTTTACACTTCACAGGGTGTATCTGACTGTGAGTCATGATATACACAGTGTGTCAGTGAGTGTGTTAATATTAATCTGTGTTCTCTGTCAGTGTGTTAATATTACTGAGGACAGTGGGGGTGTTTTACTCTTTACAGGGTGTATCTGGCTGTGGGTCATGATATACACAGTGTGTCAGTGAGTGTGTTAATATTAATCTGTGTTCTCTGTCAGTGTGTTAATATTACTGAGGACAGTGGGGGTGTTTTACACTTTACAGGGTGTATCTGGCTGTGGGTCATGATATACACAGTGTGTCAGTGAGAGTGTTAATATTAATCTGTGTTCTCTGTCAGTGTGTTAATATTCCTGAGGACAGTGGGATGTTTTACACTTCACAGGGTGTATCTGACTGTGGGTCATGATGTTCACAGTGTGTCAGTGAGTGTGTTAATATTAATCTGTGTTCTCTGTCAGTGTGTTAATATTCCTGAGGACAGTGGGATGTTTTACACTTCACAGGGTGTATCTGACTGTGGGTCATGATGTACACAGTGTGTCAGTGAGTGTGTTAATATTAATCTGTGTTCTCTGTCAGTGTGTTAATATTACTGAGGACAGTGGGGGTGTTTTACACTTTACAGGGTGTATCTGGCTGTGGGTCATGATATACACAGTGTGTCAGTGAGAGTGTTAATATTAATCTGTGTTCTCTGTCAGTGTGTTAATATTCCTGAGGACAGTGGGATGTTTTACACTTCACAGGGTGTATCTGACTGTGGGTCATGATGTACACAGTGTGTCAGTGAGTGTGTTAATATTAATCTGTGTTCTCTGTCAGTGTGTTAATATTCCTGAGGACAGTGGGATGTTTTACACTTCACAGGGTGTATCTGACTGTGGGTCATGATGTACACAGTGTGTCAGTGAGTGTGTTAATATTAATCTGTGTTCTCTGTCAGTGTGTTAATATTCCTGAGGACAGTGGGGGTGTTTTACACTTCACAGGGTTTATCTGACTGTGGGTCATGATATACACAGTGTGTCAGTGAGTGTGTTAATATTAATCTGTGTTCTCTGTCAGTGTGTTAATATTACTGAGGACAGTGGGGGTGTTTTACACTTCACAGGGTTTATCTGACTGTGGGTCATGATATACACAGTGTGTCAGTGAGTGTGTTAATATTAATCTGTGTTCTCTGTCAGTGTGTTAATATTACTGAGGACAGTGGGGTGTTTTACACTTCACAGGGTGTATCTGACTGTGAGTCATGATATACACAGTGTGTCAGTGAGTGTGTTAATATTAATCTGTGTTCTCTGTCAGTGTGTTAATATTACTGAGGACAGTGGGGGTGTTTTACACTTTACAGGGTGTATCTGGCTGTGGGTCATGATATACACAGTGTGTCAGTGAGTGTGTTAATATTAATCTGTGTTCTCTGTCAGTGTGTTAATATTACTGAGGACAGTGGGGGTGTTTTACACTTTACAGGGTGTATCTGGCTGTGGGTCATGATATACACAGTGTGTCAGTGAGAGTGTTAATATTAATCTGTGTTCTCTGTCAGTGTGTTAATATTCCTGAGGACAGTGGGATGTTTTACACTACACAGGGTGTATCTGACTGTGGGTCATGATGTACACAGTGTGTCAGTGAGTGTGTTAATATTAATCTGTGTTCTCTGTCAGTGTGTTAATATTACTGAGGACAGTGGGGGTGTTTTACACTTCACAGGGTTTATCTGACTGTGGGTCATGATTACACAGTGTGTCAGTGAGTGTGTTAATATTAGTCTGTGTTCTCTGTCAGTGTGTTAATATTACTGAGGACAGTGGGGGTGTTTTACACTTCACAGGGTTTATCTGACTGTGGGTCATGATGTACACAGTGTGTCAGTGAGTGTGTTAATATTAATCTGTGTTCTCTGTCAGTGTGTTAATATTCCTGAGGACAGTGGGGGTGTTTTACACTTCACAGGGTTTATCTGACTGTGGGTCATGATATACACAGTATGTCAGTGAGTGTGTTAATATGAATCTGTGTTCTCTGTCAGTGTATTAATATTCCTGAGGACAGTCGGGATGTTTTACACTTCACAGGGTTTATCTGACTGTGGGTCATGATATACACAGTGTGTCAGTGAGTGTGTTAATATTAATCTGTGTTCTCTGTCAGTGTGTTAATATTCCTGAGGACAGTGGGGGTGTTTTACACTTCACAGGGTTTATCTGACTGTGGGTCATGATATACACAGTGTGTCAGTGAGTGTGTTAATATGAATCTGTGTTCTCTGTCAGTGTGTTAATATTCCTGAGGACAGTGGGGATGTTTTACACTTCACAGGGTGTATCTGACTGTGGGTCATGATATACACTGTGTGTCAGTGAATGTGTTAATATTAATCTGTGTTCTCTGTCAGTGTGTTAATATTACTGAGGACAGTGGGAGTGTTTTACACTTCACAGGGTGTATCTAACTGTGGGTCATGATGTACACAGTGTGTCAGTGAGTGTGTTAATATTAATCTGTGTTCTCTGTCAGTGTGTTAATATTACTGAGGACAGTGGGGGTGTTTTACACTTCACAGGGTGGATCTGACTGTGGGTCATGATATACACTGTGTGTCAGTGAGTGTGTTAATATTAATCTGTGTTCTCTGTCAGTGTGTTAATATTCCTGAGGACAGTGGGGGTGTTTTACACTTCACAGGGTTTATCTGACTGTGGGTCATGATGTACACAGTGTGTCAGTGAGTGTGTTAATATTAATCTGTGTTCTCTGTCAGTGTGTTAATATTCCTGAGGACAGTGGGGATGTTTTACACTTCACCGGGTGTATCTGACTGTGGGTCATGATATACACAGTGTGTCAGTGAGTGTGTTAATATTAATCTGTGTTCTCTGTCAGTGTGTTAATATTCCTGAGGACAGTGGGGGTGTTTTACACTTCACAGGGTGTATCTGACTGTGGGTCATGATATACACAGTGTGTCAGTGAGTGTGTTAATATTAATCTGTGTTCTCTGTCAGTGTGTTAATATTACTGAGGACAGTGGGGGTGTTTTACACTTCACAGGGTTTATCTGTCTGTGGGTCATGATGTACATAGTGTGTCAGTGAGTGTGTTAATATTAATCTGTGTTCTCTGTCAGTGTGTTAATATTACTGAGGACAGTGGGGGTGTTTTACACTTCACAGGGTTTATCTGACTGTGGGTCATGATATACACAGTGTGTCAGTGAGTGTGTTAATATTAATCTGTGTTCTCTGTCAGTGTGTTAATATTCCTGAGGACAGTGGGGGTGTTTTACACTTCACAGGGTGTATCTGACTGTGGGTCATGATGTACATAGTGTGTCAGTGAGTGTGTTAATATTAATCTGTGTTCTCTGTCAGTGTGTTAATATTCCTGAGGACAGTGGGGGTGTTTTACACTTCACAGGGTTTATCTGACTGTGGGTCATGATATACACAGTGTGTCAGTGAGTGTGTTAATATTAGTCTGTGTTCTCTGTCAGTGTGTTAATATTACTGAGGACAGTGGGGGTGTTTTACACTTCACAGGGTTTATCTGACTGTGGGTCATGATATACACAGTGTGT
This sequence comes from Heterodontus francisci, assembly GCF_036365525.1. Lineage (NCBI taxonomy): Eukaryota > Metazoa > Chordata > Chondrichthyes > Heterodontiformes > Heterodontidae > Heterodontus > Heterodontus francisci. The sequence continues at coordinate 423,703 of NW_027141031.1, forward strand.
CAGTGAGTGTGTTAATATTAATCTGTGTTCTCTGTCAGTGTGTTAATATTACTGAGGACAGTGGGGGTGTTTTACACTTCACAGGGTGTATCTGACTGTGGGTCATGATGTACACAGTGTGTCAGTGAGTGTGTCAATATTAATCTGTGTTCTCTGTCAGTGTGTTAATATTACTGAGGACAGTGGGGATGTTTTACACTTCACAGGGTGTATCTGACTGTGGGTCATGATTTACACAGTGTGTCAGTGAGTGTGTTAATATTAATCTGTGTTCTCTGTCAGTGTGTTAATATTCCTGAGGACAGTGGGGGTGTTTTACACTTCACAGGGTTTATCTGACTGTGGGTCATGATATACACAGTGTGTCAGTGAGTGTGTTAATATGAATCTGTGTTCTCTGTCAGTGTGTTAATATTCCTGAGGACAGTGGGGATGTTTTACACTTCACAGGGTGTATCTGACTGTGGGTCATGATATACACTGTGTGTCAGTGAGTGTTAATATTAATCTGTGTTCTCTGTCAGTGTGTTAATATTCCTGAGGACAGTGGGGGTGTTTTACACTTCACAGGGTTTATCTGACTGTGGGTCATGATGTACACAGTGTGTCAGTGAGTGTGTTAATATTAATCTGTGTTCTCTGTCAGTGTGTTAATATTCCTGAGGACAGTGGGGGTGTTTTACACTTCACAGGGTGTATCTGACTGTGGGTCATGATATACACAGTGTGTCAGTGAGTGTGTTAATATTAATCTGTGTTCTCTGTCAGTGTGTTAATATTCCTGAGGACAGTGGGGATGTTTTACACTTCACAGGGTTTATCTGACTGTGGGTCATGATGTACACAGTGTGTCAGTGAGTGTGTTAATATTAATCTGTGTTCTCTGTCGGTGTGTTAATATTCCTGAGGACAGTGGGGGTGTTTTACACTTCACAGGGTTTATCTGACTGTGGGTCGTGATATACACAGTGTGTCAGTGAGTGTGTTAATATTAATCTGTGTTCTCTGTCAGTGTGTTAATATTACTGAGGACAGTGGGGGTGTTTTACACTTCACAGGGTGTATCTGACTGTGGGTCATGATATACACAGTGTGTCAGTGAGTGTGTTAATATTAATCTGTGTTCTCTGTCAGTGTGTTAATATTCCTGAGGACAGTGGGCGTGTTTTACACTTCACAGGGTGTATCTGACTGTGGGTCATGATGTACACAGTGTGTCAGTGAGTGTGTTAATATTAATCTGTGTTCTCTGTCAGTGTGTTAATATTACTGAGGGCAGTGGGGGTGTTTTACACTTCACAGGGTGTATCTGACTGTGGGTCATGATGTACACAGTGTGTCAGTGAGTGTGTTAATATTAATCTGTGTTCTCTGTCAGTGTGTTAATATTCCTGAGGACAGTGGGGGTGTTTTACACTTCACAGGGTTTATCTGACTGTGGGTCATGATGTACACAGTGTGTCAGTGAGTGTGTTAATATTAATCTGTGTTCTCTGTCAGTGTGTTAATATTCCTGAGGACAGTGGGGGTGTTTTACACTTCACAGGGTGTATCTGACTGTGGGTCATGATATACACAGTGTGTCAGTGAGTGTGTTAATATTAATCTGTGTTCTCTGTCAGTGTGTTAATATTCCTGAGGACAGTGGGGATGTTTTACACTTCACTGGGTTTATCTGACTGTGGGTCATGATGTACACAGTGTGTCAGTGAGTGTGTTAATATTAATCTGTGTTCTCTGTCAGTGTGTTAATATTCCTAAGGACAGTGGGGCTGTTTTACACTTCACAGGGTGTATCTGACTGTGGGTCATGATATACACAGTGTGTCAGTGAGTGTGTTAATATTAATCTGTGTTCTCTGTCAGTGTGTTAATATTCCTGAGGACAGTGGGGATGTTTTACACTTCACAGGGTGTATCTGACTGTGGGTCATGATATACACAGTGTGTCAGTGAGTGTGTTAATATTAATCTGTGTTCTCTGTCAGTGTGTTAATATTACTGAGGACAGTGGGGGTGTTTTACACTTCACAGGGTGTATCTGACTGTGGGTCATGATATACACAGTGTGTCAGTGAGTGTGTTAATATTAATCTGTGTTCTCTGTCAGTGTGTTAATATTCCTGAGGACAGTGGGGGTGTTTTACACTTCACAGGGTGTATCTGACTGTGGGTCATGATGTACACAGTGTGTCAGTGAGTGTGTTAATATTAATCTGTGTTCTCTGTCAGTGTGTTAATATTACTGAGGACAGTGGGGATGTTCTCCACTTCACAGGGTGTATCTGACTGTGGGTCATGATATACACAGTGTGTCAGTGAGTGTGTTAATATTAATCTGTGTTCTCTGTCAGTGTGTTAATATTACTGAGGACAGTGGGGGTGTTTTACACTTCACAGGGTTTATCTGACTGTGGGTCATGATATACACAGTGTGTCAGTGAGTGTGTTAATATTAATCTGTGTTCTCTGTCAGTGTGTTAATATTACTGAGGACAGTGGGAGTGTTTTACACTTCACAGGGTGTATCTGACTGTGGGTCATGATGTACACAGTGTGTCAGTGAGTGTGTCAATATTAATCTGTGTTCTCTGTCAGTGTGTTAATATTACTGAGGACAGTGGGGATGTTTTACACTTCACAGGGTGTATCTGACTGTGGGTCATGATTTACACAGTGTGTCAGTGAGTGTGTTAATATTAATCTGTGTTCTCTGTCAGTGTGTTAATATTCCTGAGGACAGTGGGGGTGTTTTACACTTCACAGGGTTTATCTGACTGTGGGTCATGATATACGCAATGTGTCAGTGAGTGTGTTAATATTAATCTGTGTTCTCTGTCAGTGTGTTAATATTACTGAGGACAGTGGGGGTGTTTTACACTTCACAGGGTGTATCTGACTGTGGGTCATGATGTACACAGTGTGTCAGTGAGTGTGTCAATATTAATCTGTGTTCTCTGTCAGTGTGTTAATATTACTGAGGACAGTGGGGATGTTTTACACTTCACAGGGTGTATCTGACTGTGGGTCATGATTGACACAGTGTGTCAGTGAGTGTGTTAATATTAATCTGTGTTCTCTGTCAGTGTGTTAATATTCCTGAGGACAGTGGGGGTGTTTTACACTTCACAGGGTTTATCTGACTGTGGGTCATGATATACACAGTGTGTCAGTGAGTGTGTTAATATGAATCTGTGTTCTCTGTCAGTGTGTTAATATTCCTGAGGACAGTGGGGATGTTTTACACTTCACAGGGTGTATCTGACTGTGGGTCATGATATACACTGTGTGTCAGTGAGTGTTAATATTAATCTGTGTTCTCTGTCAGTGTGTTAATATTCCTGAGGACAGTGGGGGTGTTTTACACTTCACAGGGTTTATCTGACTGTGGGTCATGATGTACACAGTGTGTCAGTGAGTGTGTTAATATTAATCTGTGTTCTCTGTCAGTGTGTTAATATTCCTGAGGACAGTGGGGGTGTTTTACACTTCACAGGGTGTATCTGACTGTGGGTCATGATATACACAGTGTGTCAGTGAGTGTGTTAATATTAATCTGTGTTCTCTGTCAGTGTGTTAATATTCCTGAGGACAGTGGGGATGTTTTACACTTCACAGGGTTTATCTGACTGTGGGTCATGATGTACACAGTGTGTCAGTGAGTGTGTTAATATTAATCTGTGTTCTCTGTCGGTGTGTTAATATTCCTGAGGACAGTGGGGGTGTTTTACACTTCACCGGGTGTATCTGACTGTGGGTCATGATGTACACAGTGTGTCAGTGAGTGTGTTAATATTAATCTGTGTTCTCTGTCAGTGTGTTAATATTACTGAGGACAGTGGGGGTGTTTTACACTTCACAGGGTGTATCTGACTGTGGGTCATGATGTACACAGTGTGTCAGTGAGTGTGTTAATATTAATCTGTGTTCTCTGTCAGTGTGTTAATATTCCTGAGGACAGTGGGGGTGTTTTACACTTCACAGGGTTTATCTGACTGTGGGTCATGATGTACACAGTGTGTCAGTGAGTGTGTTAATATTAATCTGTGTTCTCTGTCAGTGTGTTAATATTCCTGAGGACAGTGGGGGTGTTTTACACTTCACAGGGTGTATCTGACTGTGGGTCATGATATACACAGTGTGTCAGTGAGTGTGTTAATATTAATCTGTGTTCTCTGTCAGTGTGTTAATATTCCTGAGGACAGTGGGGATGTTTTACACTTCACAGGGTTTATCTGACTGTGGGTCATGATGTACACAGTGTGTCAGTGAGTGTGTTAATATTAATCTGTGTTCTCTGTCAGTGTGTTAATATTCCTGAGGACAGTGGGGGTGTTTTACACTTCACAGGGTGTATCTGACTGTGGGTCATGATATACACAGTGTGTCAGTGAGTGTGTTAATATTAATCTGTGTTCTCTGTCAGTGTGTTAATATTCCTGAGGACAGTGGGGATGTTTTACACTTCACAGGGTGTATCTGACTGTGGGTCATGATATACACAGTGTGTCAGTGAGTGTGTTAATATTAATCTGTGTTCTCTGTCAGTGTGTTAATATTACTGAGGACAGTGGGGGTGTTTTACACTTCACAGGGTGTATCTGACTGTGGGTCATGATATACACAGTGTGTCAGTGAGTGTGTTAATATTAATCTGTGTTCTCTGTCAGTGTGTTAATATTCCTGAGGACAGTGGGGGTGTTTTACACTTCACAGGGTGTATCTGACTGTGGGTCATGATGTACACAGTGTGTCAGTGAGTGTGTTAATATTAATCTGTGTTCTCTGTCAGTGTGTTAATATTACTGAGGACAGTGGGGATGTTCTCCACTTCACAGGGTGTATCTGACTGTGGGTCATGATATACACAGTGTGTCAGTGAGTGTGTTAATATTAATCTGTGTTCTCTGTCAGTGTGTTAATATTCCTGAGGACAGTGGGGGTGTTTTACACTTCACAGGGTGTATCTGACTCTGTGTCTTGATATACACAGTGTGTCAGTGAGTGTGTTAATATTAATCTGTGTTCTCTGTCAGTGCGTTAATATTCCTGAGGACAGTGGGGGTGTTTTACACTTCAGAGGTTTTATCTGACTGTGAGTCATGATGTACACAGTGTGTCAGTGAGTGTGTTAATATTAATCTGTGTCCTCTGTCAGTGTGTTAATATTACTGAGGACAGTGGGGGTGTTTTACACTTCACAGGGTGTATCTGACTGTGGGTCATGATATACACAGTGTGTCAGTGAGTGTGTTAATATTAATCTGTGTTCTCTGTCAGTGTGTTAATATTACTGAGGACAGTGGGGGTGTTTTACACTTCACAGGGTGTATCTGACTGTGGGTCATGATGTACACAGTATGTCAGTGAGTGTGTTAATATTAATCTGTGTTCTCTGTCAGTGTGTTAATATTACTGAGGACAGTGGGGGTGTTTTACACTTCACCGGGTGTATCTGACTGTGGGTCATGATATACACAGTGTGTCAGTGAGTGTGTTAATATTAATCTGTGTTCTCTGTCAGTGTGTTAATATTCCTGAGGACAGTGGGGGTGTTTAACACTTCACAGTGTGTATCTGACTGTGGGTCATGATATACACAGTGTGTCAGTGAGTGTGTTAATATTAATCTGTGCTCTCTGTCAGTGTGTTAATATTACTGAGGACAGTGGGGGTGTTTTACACTTCACAGGGTGTATCTGACTGTGGGTCATGATATACACAGTGTGTCAGTGAGTGTGTTAATATTAATCTGTGTTCTCTGTCAGTGTGTTAATATTCCTGAGGACAGTGGGGGTGTTTTACACTTCACAGGGTGTATCTGACTGTGGGTCATGATATACACAGTGTGTCAGTGAGTGTGTTAATATTAATCTGTGTTCTCTGTCAGTGTGTTAATATTACTGAGGACAGTGGGGTGTTTTACACTTCACAGGGTGTATCTGACTGTGGGTCATGATATACACAGTGTGTCAGTGAGTGTGTTAATATTAATCTGTGTTCTCTGTCAGTGTGTTAATATTCCTGAGGACAGTGGGGATGTTTTACACTTCACAGGGTTTATCTGACTGTGGGTCATGATGTACACAGTGTGTCAGTGAGTGTGTTAATATTAATCTGTGTTCTCTGTCAGTGTGTTAATATTCCTGAGGACAGTGGGGGTGTTTTACACTTCACAGGGTGTATCTGACTGTGGGTCATGATATACACAGTGTGTCAGTGAGTGTGTTAATATTAATCTGTGTTCTCTGTCAGTGTGTTAATATTCCTGAGGACAGTGGGGATGTTTTACACTTCACAGGGTGTATCTGACTGTGGGTCATGATATACACAGTGTGTCAGTGAGTGTGTTAATATTAATCTGTGTTCTCTGTCAGTGTGTTAATATTACTGAGGACAGTGGGGGTGTTTTACACTTCACAGGGTGTATCTGACTGTGGGTCATGATATACACAGTGTGTCAGTGAGTGTGTTAATATTAATCTGTGTTCTCTGTCAGTGTGTTAATATTCCTGAGGACAGTGGGGGTGTTTTACACTTCACAGGGTGTATCTGACTGTGGGTCATGATGTACACAGTGTGTCAGTGAGTGTGTTAATATTAATCTGTGTTCTCTGTCAGTGTGTTAATATTACTGAGGACTGTGGGGATGTTCTCCACTTCACAGGGTGTATCTGACTGTGGGTCATGATATACTCAGTGTGTCAGTGAGTGTGTTAATATTAATCTGTGTTCTCTGTCAGTGTGTTAATATTCCTGAGGACAGTGGGGGTGTTTTACACTTCACAGGGTGTATCTGACTCTGTGTCTTGATATACACAGTGTGTCAGTGAGTGTGTTAATATTAATCTGTGTTCTCTGTCAGTGCGTTAATATTCCTGAGGACAGTGGGGGTGTTTTACACTTCACAGGGTGTATCTGACTGTGAGTCATGATGTACACAGTGTGTCAGTGAGTGTGTTAATATTAATCTGTGTCCTCTGTCAGTGTGTTAATATTACTGAGGACAGTGGGGGTGTTTTACACTTCACAGGGTGTATCTGACTGTGGGTCATGATATACACAGTGTGTCAGTGAGTGTGTTATTATTAATCTGTGTTCTCTGTCAGTGTGTTAATATTACTGAGGACAGTGGGCGTGTTTTACACTTCACCGGGTGTATCTGACTGTGGGTCATGATATACAGAGTGTGTCAGTGAGTGTGTTAATATTAATCTGTGTTCTCTGTCAGTGTGTTAATATTCCTGAGGACAGTGGGGGTGTTTAACACTTCACAGGGTGTATCTGACTGTGGGTCATGATATACACAGTGTGTCAGTGAGTGTGTTAATATTAATCTGTGCTCTCTGTCAGTGTGTTAATATTACTGAGGACAGTGGGGGTGTTTTACACTTCACAGGGTGTATCTGACTGTGGGTCATGATATACACAGTGTGTCAGTGAGTGTGTTAATATTAATCTGTGTTCTCTGTCAGTGTGTTAATATTCTTTAGACAGTGGGGGTGTTTTACACTTCACAGGGTGTATCTGACTGTGGGTCATGATATACACAGTGTGTCAGTGAGTGTGTTAATATTAATCTGTGTTCTCTGTCAGTGTGTTAATATTACTGAGGACAGTGGGGTGTTTTACACTTCACAGGGTGTATCTGACTGTGGGTCATGATTTACACAGTGTGTCAGTGAGTGTGTTAATATTAATCTGTGTTCTCTGTCAGTGTGTTAATATTACTGAGGACAGTGGGGATGTTTTACACTTCACAGGGTGTATCTGACTGTGGGTCATGATGTACACAGTGTGTCAGTGAGTGTGTTATTATTAATCTGTGTTCTCTGTCAGTGTGTTAATATTACTGAGGACAGTGGGGGTGTTTTACACTTCACCGGGTGTATCTGACTGTGGGTCATGATATACACAGTGTGTCAGTGAGTGTGTTAATATTAATCTGTGTTCTCTGTCAGTGTGTTAATATTCCTGAGGACAGTGGGGATGTTTTACACTTCACAGGGTGTATCTGACTGTGGGTCATGATATACACAGTGTGTCAGTGAGTGTGTTAATATTAATCTGTGTTCTCTGTCAGTGTGTTAATATTACTGAGGACAGTGGGGGTGTTTTACACTTCACAGCGTGTATCTGACTGTGGGTCATGATATACACAGTGTGTCAGTGAGTGTGTTAATATTAATCTGTGTTCTCTGTCAGTGTGTTAATATTCCTGAGGACAGTGGGGGTGTTTTACACTTCACAGGGTGTATCTGACTGTGGGTCATGATGTACACAGTGTGTCAGTGAGTGTGTTAATATTAATCTGTGTTCTCTGTCAGTGTGTTAATATTACTGAGGACAGTGGGGATGTTCTCCACTTCACAGGGTGTATCTGACTGTGGGTCATGATATACACAGTGTGTCAGTGAGTGTGTTAATATTAATCTGTGTTCTCTGTCAGTGTGTTAATATTCCTGAGGACAGTGGGGGTGTTTTACACTTCACAGGGTGTATCTGACTCTGTGTCTTGATATACACAGTGTGTCAGTGAGTGTGTTAATATTAATCTGTGTTCTCTGTCAGTGCGTTAATATTCCTGAGGACAGTGGGGGTGTTTTACACTTCAGAGGTTTTATCTGACTGTGAGTCATGATGTACACAGTGTGTCAGTGAGTGTGTTAATATTAATCTGTGTCCTCTGTCAGTGTGTTAATGTTACTGAGGACAGTGGGGGTGTTTTACACTTCACAGGGTGTATCTGACTGTGGGTCATGATATACACAGTGTGTCAGTGAGTGTGTTAATATTAATCTGTGTTCTCTGTCAGTGTGTTAATATTCCTGAGGACAGTGGGGATGTTTTACACTTCACAGGGTGTATCTGACTGTGGGTCATGATATACACAGTGTGTCAGTGAGTGTGTTAATATTAATCTGTGTTCTCTGTCAGTGTGTTAATATTACTGAGGACAGTGGGGGTGTTTTACACTTCACAGGGTGTATCTGACTGTGGGTCATGATATACACAGTGTGTCAGTGAGTGTGTTATTATTAATCTGTGTTCTCTGTCAGTGTGTTAATATTACTGAGGACAGTGGGCGTGTTTTACACTTCACCGGGTGTATCTGACTGTGGGTCATGATATACAGAGTGTGTCAGTGAGTGTGTTAATATTAATCTGTGTTCTCTGTCAGTGTGTTAATATTCCTGAGGACAGTGGGGGTGTTTAACACTTCACAGGGTGTATCTGACTGTGGGTCATGATATACACAGTGTGTCAGTGAGTGTGTTAATATTAATCTGTGCTCTCTGTCAGTGTGTTAATATTACTGAGGACAGTGGGGGTGTTTTACACTTCACGGGGTGTATCTGACTGTGGGTCATGATATACACAGTGTGTCAGTGAGTGTGTTAATATTAATCTGTGTTCTCTGTCAGTGTGTTAATATTCCTGAGGACAGTGGGGGTGTTTTACACTTCACAGGGTGTATCTGACTGTGGGTCATGATATACACAGTGTGTCAGTGAGTGTGTTAATATTAATCTGTGTTCTCTGTCAGTGTGTTAATATTACTGAGGACAGTGGGGTGTTTTACACTTCACAGGGTGTATCTGACTGTGGGTCATGATTTACACAGTGTGTCAGTGAGTGTGTTAATATTAATCTGTGTTCTCTGTCAGTGTGTTAATATTACTGAGGACAGTGGGGATGTTTTACACTTCACAGGGTGTATCTGACTGTGGGTCATGATGTACACAGTGTGTCAGTGAGTGTGTTATTATTAATCTGTGTTCTCTGTCAGTGTGTTAATATTACTGAGGACAGTGGGGGTGTTTTACACTTCACCGGGTGTATCTGACTGTGGGTCATGATATACACAGTGTGTCAGTGAGTGTGTTAATATTAATCTGTGTTCTCTGTCAGTGTGTTAATATTCCTGAGGACAGTGGGGGTGTTTTACACTTCACCGGGTGTATCTGACTGTGGGTCATGATATACACAGTGTGTCAGTGAGTGTGTTAATAATAATCTGTGTTCTCTGTCAGTGTGTTAATATTCCTGAGGACAGTGGGGGTGTTTTACACTTCACAGGGTGTATCTGACTGTGGGTCATGATATACACAGTGTGTCAGTGAGTGTGTTAATATTAATCTGTGTTCTCTGTCAGTGTGTTAATATTACTGAGGACAGTGGGGGTGTTTTACACTTCACAGGGTGTATCTGACTGTGGGTCATGATATACACAGTGTGTCAGTGAGTGTGTTAATATTAATCTGTGTTCTCTGTCAGTGTGTTAATATTACTGAGGACAGTGGGGGTGTTTTACACTTCACAGGGTGTATCTGACTGTGGGTCATGATGTACGCAGTGTGTCAGTGAGTGTGTTAATATTAATCTGTGTTCTCTGTCAGTGTGTTAATATTCCTGAGGACAGTGGGGCTGTTTTACACTTCACAGGGTGTATCTGACTGTGAGTCATGATATACACAGTGTGTCAGTGAGTGTGTTAATATTAATCTGTGTTCTCTGTCAGTGTGTTAATATTCCTGAGGACAGTGGGGGTGTTTTACACTTCACAGGGTGTATCGGACTGTGGGTCATGATATACACAGTGTGTCAGTGAGTGTGTTAATATTAATCTGTGTTCTCTGTCAGTGTGTTAATATTACTGAGGACAGTGGGGGTGTTTTACACTTCACAGGGTGTATCTGACTGTGGGTCATGATATACACAGTGTGTCAGTGAGTGTGTTAATATTAATCTGTGTTCTCTGTCAGTGTGTTAATATTACTGAGGACAGTGGGGGTGTTTTACACTTCACAGGGTGTATCTGACAGTGGGTCATGATGGACACAGTGTGTCAGTGAGTGTGTTAATATTAATCTGTGTTCTCTATCAGTGTGTTAATATTACTGAGGACAGTGGGGGTGTTTTACACTTCACAGGGTGTATCTGACTGTGGGTCATAATGTACACAGTGTGTCAGTGAGTGTGTTAATATTAATCTGTGTTCTCTGTCAGTGTGTTAATATTACTGAGGACAGTGGGGGTGTTTTACACTTCACAGGGTGTATCTGACTCTGGGTCTTGATATACACAGTGTGTCAGTGAGTGTGTTAATATTAATCTGTGTTCTCTGTCAGTGCGTTAATATTCCTGAGGACAGTGGGGGTGTTTTACACTTCAGAGGGTTTATCTGACTGTGGGTCATGATGTACACAGTGTGTCAGTGAGTGTGTTAATATTAATCTGTGTCCTCTGTCAGTGTGTTAATATTACTGAGGACAGTGGGGGTGTTTTACACTTCACAGGGTGTATCTGACTGTGGGTCATGATAGACACAGTGTGTCAGTGAGTGTGTTAATATTAATCTGTGTTCTCTGTCAGTGTGTTAATATTCCTGAGGACAGTGGGGGTGTTTTACACTTCACAGGGTGTATCTGACTGTGGGTCATGATGTACACAGTGTGTCAGTGAGTGTGTTAATATTAATCTGTGTTCTCTGTCAGTGTGTTAATATTACTGAGGACAGTGGGGGTGTTTTACACTTCACAGGGTTTATCTGACTGTGGGTCATGATATACACAGTGTGTCAGTGAGTGTGGTAATATTAATCTGTGTCCTCTGTCAGTGTGTTAATATTACTGAGGACAGTGGGGGTGTTTTACACTTCACAGGGTGTATCTGACTGTGAGTCATGATGTACACAGTGTGTCAGTGAGTGTGTTATTATTAATCTGTGTTCTCTGTCAGTGTGTTAATATTACTGAGGACAGTGGGGATGTTTTACACTTCACCGGGTGTATCTGACTGTGGGTCATGATGTACACAGTGTGTCAGTGAGTGTGTTATTATTAATCTGTGTTCTCTGTCAGTGTGTTAATATTACTGAGGACAGTGGGGATGTTTTACACTTCACAGGGTGTATCTGACTGTGGGTCATGATATACACAGTGTGTCAGTGAGTGTGTTATTATTAATCTGTGTTCTCTGTCAGTGTGTTAATATTACTGAGGACAGTGGGGGTGTTTTACACTTCACCGGGTGTATCTGACTGTGGGTCATGATATACAGAGTGTGTCAGTGAGTGTGTTAATATTAATCTGTGTTCTCTGTCAGTGTGTTAATATTCCTGAGGACAGTGGGGGTGTTTAACACTTCACCGGGTGTATCTGACTGTGGGTCATGATATACACAGTGTGTCAGTGAGTGTGTTAATATTAATCTGTGTTCTCTGTCAGTGTGTTAATATTGCTGAGGACAGTGGGGGTGTTTTACACTTCACAGGGTGTATCTGGCTGTGGGTCATGATATACACAGTGTGTCAGTGAGTGTGTTAATATTAATCTGTGTTCTCTGTCAGTGTGTTAATATTGCTGAGGACAGTGGGGGTGTTTTACACTTCACAGGGTGTATCTGACTGTGGGTCATGATGTACACAGTGTGTCAGTGAGTGTGTTATTATTAATCTGTGTTCTCTGTCAGTGTGTTAATATTACTGAGGACAGTGGGGGTGTTTTACACTTCACCGGGTGTATCTGACTGTGGGTCATGATATACACAGTGTGTCAGTGAGTGTGTTAATATTAATCTGTGTTCTCTGTCAGTGTGTTAATATTCCTGAGGACAGTGGGGGTGTTTTACACTTCACAGGGTGTATCTGACTGTGGGTCATGACATACACAGTGTGTCAGTGAGTGTGTTAATATTAATCTGTGTTCTCTGTCAGTGTGTTAATATTACTGAGGACAGTGGGGGTGTTTTACACTTCACAGGGTGTATCTGACTGTGGGTCATGATATACACAGTGTGTCAGTGAGTGTGTTAATATTAATCTGTGTTCTCTGTCAGTGTGTTAATATTACTGAGGACAGTGGGGGTGTTTTACACTTCACAGGGTGTATCTGACTGTGGGTCATGATGTACACAGTGTGTCAGTGAGTGTGTTGATATTAATCTGTGTTCTCTGTCAGTGTGTTAATATTACTGAGGACAGTGGGGTGTTTTACACTTCACAGGGTGTATCTGTCTGTGGTTCATGATGTACACAGTGTGTCAGTGAGTGTGTTAATATTAATCTGTGTTCTCTGTCAGTGTGTTAATATTACTGAGGACAGTGGGGGTGTTTTACACTTCACAGGGTGTATCTGTCTGTGGTTCATGATGTACACAGTGTGTCAGTGAGTGTGTTAATATTAATCTGTGTTCTCTGTCAGTGTGTTAATATTACTGAGGACAGTGGGGGTGTTTTACACTTCACCGGGTGTATCTGACTGTGGGTCATGATGTACACAGTGTGTCAGTGAGTGTGTTAATATTAATCTGTTTTCTCTGTCAGTGTGTTAATATTACTGAGGACAGTGGGGTGTTTTACACTTCACAGGGTGTATCTGACTGTGGTTCATGATGTACACAGTGTGTCAGTGAGTGTGTTAATATTAATCTGTGTTCTCTGTCAGTGTGTTAATATTACTGAGGACAGTGGGGGTGTTTTACACTTCACAGGGTGTATCTGACTGTGGGTCATGATATACACAGTGTGTCAGTGAGAGTGTTAATATTAATCTGTGTTCTCTGTCAGTGTGTTAATATTCCTGAGGACAGTGGGGGTGTTTTACACTTCACAGGGTGTATCTGACTGTGGGTCATGATGTACACAGTGTGTCAGTGAGTGTGTTAATATTAATCTGTGTTCTCTGTCAGTGTGTTAATATTACTGAGGACAGTGGGGGTGTTTTACACTTCACAGGGTTTATCTGACTGTGGGTCATGATATACACAGTGTGTCAGTGAGTGTGTTAATATTAATCTGTGTTCTCTGTCAGTGTGTTAATATTGCTTAGGACAGTGGGGGTGTTTTACACTTCACAGGGTGTATCTGGCTGTGGGTCATGATATACACAGTGTGTCAGTGAGTGTGTTAATATTAATCTGTGTTCTCTGTCAGTGTGTTAATATTACTGACGACAGTGGGGGTGTTTTACACTTCACAGGGTTTATCTGACTGTGGGTCATGATATACACAGTGTGTCAGTGAGTGTGTTAATATTAATCTGTGTTCTCTGTCAGTGTGTTAATATTACTGAGGACAGTGGGGGTGTTTTACACTTCACAGGGTGTATCTGACTGTGGGTCATGATATACACAGTGTGTCAGTGAGTGTGTTAATATTAATCTGTGTTCTCTGTCAGTGTGTTAATATTACTGAGGACAGTGGGGGTGTTTTACACTTCACGGGGTGTATCTGACTGTGGGTCATGATGTACACAGTGTGTCAGTGAGTGTGTTAATATTAATCTGTGTTCTCTGTCAGTGTGTTAATATTACTGAGGACAGTGGGGGTGTTTTACACTTCACCGGGTGTATCTGACTGTGAGTCATGATGTACACAGTGTGTCAGTGAGTGTGTTAATATTAATCTGTGTTCTCTGTCAGTGTGTTAATATTGCTAAGGACAGTGGGGGTGTTTTACACTTCACAGGGTGTATCTGGCTGTGGGTCATGATGTACACAGTGTGTCAGTGAGTGTGTTAATATTAATCTGTGTTCTCTGTCAGTGTGTTAATATTACTGAGGACAGTGGGGGTGTTTTACACTTCACCGGGTGTATCTGACTGTGAGTCATGATATACACAGTGTGTCAGTGAGTTTGTTAATATTAATCTGTGTTCTCTGTCAGTTTGTTAATATTACTGAGGACAGTGGGAGTGTTTTACACTTCACAGGGTGTATCTGACTGTGGGTCATGATGTACACAGTGTGTCAGTTAGTGTGTTAATATTAATCTGTGTTCTCTGTCAGTGTGTTAATATTACTGAGGACAGTGGGGGTGTTTTACACTTCACAGCGTTTATCTGACTGTGGGTCATGATATACACAGTGTGTCAGTGAGTGTGTTAATATTAATCTGTGTTCTCTGTCAGGTGTTAATATTACTGAGGACAGTGGGGGTGTTTTACACTTCACAGGGTTTATCTGACTGTGGGTCATGATTAACACAGTGTGTCAGTGAGTGTGTTAATATTAATCTGTGTTCTCTGTCAGTGTGTTAATATTGCTAAGGACAGTGGGGGTGTTTTACACTTCACAGGGTGTATCTGACTGTGAGTCATGATATACACAGTGTGTCAGTGAGTGTGTTAATATTAATTTGTGTTCTCTGTCAGTGTGTTAATATTCCTGAGGACAGTGGGGGTGTTTTACACTTTCACAGGGTGTATCTGACTGTGGGTCATGATATACACAGTGTGTCAGTGAGTGTGTTAATATTAGTCTGTGTTCTCTGTCAGTGTGTTAATATTACTGAGGACAGTGGTGGTGTTTTACACTTCACCGGGTGTATCTGACTGTGGGTCATGATATACACAGTGTGTCAGTGAGTGTGTTAATATTAATCTGTGTTCTCTGTCAGTGTGTTAATATTACTGAGGACAGTGGCGTGTTTTACACTTCACCGGGTGTATCTGACTGTGGGTCATGATATACACAGTGTGTCAGTGAGTGTGTTAATATTAATCTGTGTTCTCTGTCAGTGTGTTAATATTCCTGAGGACAGTGGGGGTGTTTTACACTTCACAGGGTGTATCTGCCTGTGGGTCATGATATACACAGTGTGTCAGTGAGTGTGTTAATATTAATCTGTGTTCTCTGTCAGTGTGTTAATATTCCTGAGGACAGTGGGGGTGTTTTACACTTCACAGGGTGTATCTGACTGTGGGTCATGATATGCACAGTGTGTCAGTGAGTGTGTTAATATTAATCTGTGTTCTCTGTCAGTGTGTTAATATTCCTGAGGACAGTGGGGGTGTTTTATACTTCACAGGGTGTATCTGACTGTGGGTCTTGATATACACAGTGTGTCAGTGAGTGTGTTAATATTAATCTGTGTTCTCTGTCAGTGTGTTAATATTCCTGAGGACAGTGGGGGTGTTTTACACTTCACAGGGTGTATCTGACTGTGGGTCATGATATACACAGTGTGTCAGTGAGTGTGTTAATATTAATCTGTGTTCTCTGTCAGTGTGTTAATATTACTGAGGACAGTGGGGGTGTTTTACACTTCACAGGGTGTATCTGACTGTGGGTCATGATGTACACAGTGTGTCAGTGAGTGTGTTAATATTAATCTGTGTTCTCTGTCAGTGTGTTAATATTACTGAGGACAGTGGGGGTGTTTTACACTTCACTGGGTGTATCTGACTGTGGGTCATGATATACACAGTGTGTCAGTGAATGTGTTAATATTAATCTGTGTTCTCTGTCAGTGTGTTAATATTACTGAGGACAGTGGGGTGTTTTACACTTCACCGGGTGTATCTGACTGTGGGTCATGATATACACAGTGTGTCAGTGAGTGTGTTAATATTAATCTGTGTTCTCTGTCAGTGTGTTAATATTCCTGAGGACAGTGGGGGTGTTTTACACTTCACAGGGTGTATCTGACTGTGGGTCATGATATACACAGTGTGTCAGTGAGTGTGTTAATATTAATCTGTGTTCTCTGTCAGTGTGTTAATATTCCTGAGGACAGTGGGGGTGTTTTACACTTCACAGGGTGTATCTGACTGTGGGCCATGATATACACAGTGTGTCAGTGAGTGTGTTAATATTAATCTGTGTTCTCTGTCAGTGTGTTAATATTCCTGAGGACAGTGGGGGTGTTTTACACTTCACAGGGTGTATCTGACTGTGGGTCATGATATACACAGTGTGTCAGTGAGTGTGTTAATATTAATCTGTGTTCTCTGTCAGTGTGTTAATATTCCTGAGGACAGTGGGGGTGTTTTACACTTCACAGGGTGTATCTGACTGTGGGTCATGATATACACAGTGTGTCAGTGAGTGTGTTAATATTAATCTGTGTTCTCTGTCAGTGTGTTAATATTACTGAGGACAGTGGGGGTGTTTTACACTTCACAGGGTTTATCTGACTGTGGGTCATGATATACACAGTGTGTCAGTGAGTGTGTTAATATTAATCTGTGTTCTCTGTCAGTGTGTTAATATTCCTGAGGACAGTGGGGGTGTTTTACACTTCACAGGGTGTATCTGACTGTGGGTCATGACATACACAGTGTGTCAGTGAGTGTGTTAATATTAATCTGTGTTCTCTGTCAGTGTGTTAATATTACTGAGGACAGTGGGGGTGTTTTACACTTCACAGGGTGTATCTGACTGTGGGTCATGATATACACAGTGTGTCAGTGAGTGTGTTAATATTAATCTGTGTTCTCTGTCAGTGTGTTAATATTACTGAGGACAGTGGGGGTGTTTTACACTTCACGGGGTGTATCTGACTGTGGGTCATGATGTACACAGTGTGTCAGTGAGTGTGTTAATATTAATCTGTGTTCTCTGTCAGTGTGTTAATATTACTGAGGACAGTGTGGGTGTTTTACACTTCACAGGGTGTATCTGACTGTGGGTCATGATGTACACAGTGTGTCAGTGAGTGTGTTAATATTAATCTGTGTTCTCTGTCAGTGTGTTAATATTGCTAAGGACAGTGGGGGTGTTTTACACTTCACAGGGTGTATCTGACTGTGAGTCATGATATACACAGTGTGTCAGTGAGTGTGTTAATATTAATTTGTGTTCTCTGTCAGTGTGTTAATATTCCTGAGGACAGTGGGGGTGTTTTACACTTTCACAGGGTGTATCTGACTGTGGGTCATGATGTACACAGTGTGTCAGTGAGTGTGTTAATATTAATCTGTGTTCTCTGTCAGTGTGTTAATATTACTGAGGACAGTGGTGGTGTTTTACACTTCACCGGGTGTATCTGACTGTGGGTCATGATATACACAGTGTGTCAGTGAGTGTGTTAATATTAATCTGTGTTCTCTGTCAGTGTGTTAATATTACTGAGGACAGTGGCGTGTTTTACACTTCACCGGGTGTATCTGACTGTGGGTCATGATATACACAGTGTGTCAGTGAGTGTGTTAATATTAATCTGTGTTCTCTGTCAGTGTGTTAATATTCCTGAGGACAGTGGGGGTGTTTTACACTTCACAGGGTGTATCTGACTGTGGGTCATGATATACACAGTGTGTCAGTGAGTGTGTTAATATTAATCTGTGTTCTCTGTCAGTGTGTTAATATTCCTGAGGACAGTGGGGGTGTTTTATACTTCACAGGGTGTATCTGACTGTGGGTCTTGATATACACAGTGTGTCAGTGAGTGTGTTAATATTAATCTGTGTTCTCTGTCAGTGTGTTAATATTCCTGAGGACAGTGGGGGTGTTTTACACTTCACAGGGTGTATCTGACTGTGGGTCATGATATACACAGTGTGTCAGTGAGTGTGTTAATATTAATCTGTGTTCTCTGTCAGTGTGTTAATATTACTGAGGACAGTGGGGGTGTTTTACTCTTCACAGGGTGTATCTGACTGTGGGTCATGATGTACACAGTGTGTCAGTGAGTGTGTTAATATTAATCTGTGTTCTCTGTCAGTGTGTTAATATTACTGAGGACAGTGGGGGTGTTTTACACTTCACTGGGTGTATCTGACTGTGGGTCATGATATACACAGTGTGTCAGTGAATGTGTTAATATTAATCTGTGTTCTCTGTCAGTGTGTTAATATTACTGAGGACAGTGGGGTGTTTTACACTTCACCGGGTGTATCTGACTGTGGGTCATGATATACACAGTGTGTCAGTGAGTGTGTTAATATTAATCTGTGTTCTCTGTCAGTGTGTTAATATTCCTGAGGACAGTGGGGGTGTTTTACACTTCACAGGGTGTATCTGACTGTGGGTCATGATATACACAGTGTGTCAGTGAGTGTGTTAATATTAATCTGTGTTCTCTGTCAGTGTGTTAATATTCCTGAGGACAGTGGGGGTGTTTTACACTTCACAGGGTGTATCTGACTGTGGGCCATGATATACACAGTGTGTCAGTGAGTGTGTTAATATTAATCTGTGTTCTCTGTCAGTGTGTTAATATTCCTGAGGACAGTGGGGGTGTTTTACACTTCACAGGGTTTATCTGACTGTGGGTCATGATATACACAGTGTGTCAGTGAGTGTGTTAATATTAATCTGTGTTCTCTGTCAGTGTGTTAATATTCCTGAGGACAGTGGGGGTGTTTTACACTTCACAGGGTGTATCTGACTGTGGGTCATGACATACACAGTGTGTCAGTGAGTGTGTTAATATTAATCTGTGTTCTCTGTCAGTGTGTTAATATTACTGAGGACAGTGGGGGTGTTTTACACTTCACAGGGTGTATCTGACTGTGGGTCATGATATACACAGTGTGTCAGTGAGTGTGTTAATATTAATCTGTGTTCTCTGTCAGTGTGTTAATATTACTGAGGACAGTGGGGGTGTTTTACACTTCACGGGGTGTATCTGACTGTGGGTCATGATGTACACAGTGTGTCAGTGAGTGTGTTAATATTAATCTGTGTTCTCTGTCAGTGTGTTAATATTACTGAGGACAGTGGGGGTGTTTTACACTTCACAGGGTGTATCTGACTGTGGGTCATGATGTACACAGTGTGTCAGTGAGTGTGTTAATATTAATCTGTGTTCTCTGTCAGTGTGTTAATATTACTGAGGACAGTGGGGGTGTTTTACACTTCACCGGGTGTATCTGACTGTGAGTCATGATATACACAGTGTGTCAGTGAGTGTGTTAATATTAATCTGTGTTCTCTGTCAGTGTGTTAATATTACTGAGGACAGTGGGGGTGTTTTACACTTCACGGGGTGTATCTGACTGTGGGTCATGATGTACACAGTGTGTCAGTGAGTGTGTTAATATTAATCTGTGTTCTCTGTCAGTGTGTTAATATTACTGAGGACAGTGGGGGTGTTTTACACTTCACAGGGTGTATCTGACTCTGGGTCATGATGTACACAGTGTGTCAGTGAGTGTGTTAATATTAATCTGTGTTCTCTGTCAGTGTGTTAATATTACTGAGGACAGTGGGGGTGTTTTACACTTCACCGGGCGTATCTGACTGTGAGTCATGATATACACAGTGTGTCAGTGAGTGTGTTAATATTAATCTGTGTTCTCTGTCAGTGTGTTAATATTCCTGAGGACAGTGGGGGTGTTTTACACTTCACAGGGTGTATCTGACTGTGGGTCATGATATACACAGTGTGTCAGTGAGTGTGTTAATATTAATCTGTGTTCTCTGTCAGTGTGTTAATATTCCTGAGGACAGTGGGGGTGTTTTACACTTCACAGGGTGTATCTGACTGTGGGTCATGATATACACAGTGTGTCAGTGAGTGTGTTAATATTAATCTGTGTTCTCTGTCAGTGTGTTAATATTACTGAGGACAGTGGGGGTGTTTTACACTTCACAGGGTTTATCTGACTGTGGGTCATGATATACACAGTGTGTCAGTGAGTGTGTTAATATTAATCTGTGTTCTCTGTCAGTGTGTTAATATTCCTGAGGACAGTGGGGGTGTTTTACACTTCACAGGGTGTATCTGACTGTGGGTCATGACATACACAGTGTGTCAGTGAGTGTGTTAATATTAATCTGTGTTCTCTGTCAGTGTGTTAATATTACTGAGGACAGTGGGGGTGTTTTACACTTCACAGGGTGTATCTGACTGTGGGTCATGATATACACAGTGTGTCAGTGAGTGTGTTAATATTAATCTGTGTTCTCTGTCAGTGTGTTAATATTACTGAGGACAGTGGGGGTGTTTTACACTTCACGGGGTGTATCTGACTGTGGGTCATGATGTACACAGTGTGTCAGTGAGTGTGTTAATATTAATCTGTGTTCTCTGTCAGTGTGTTAATATTACTGAGGACAGTGGGGGTGTTTTACACTTCACCGGGTGTATCTGACTGTGAGTCATGATATACACAGTGTGTCAGTGAGTTTGTTAATATTAATCTGTGTTCTCTGTCAGTTTGTTAATATTACTGAGGACAGTGGGAGTGTTTTACACTTCACAGGGTGTATCTGACTGTGGGTCATGATGTACACAGTGTGTCAGTTAGTGTGTTAATATTAATCTGTGTTCTCTGTCAGTGTGTTAATATTACTGAGGACAGTGGGGGTGTTTTACACTTCACAGCGTTTATCTGACTGTGGGTCATGATATACACAGTGTGTCAGTGAGTGTGTTAATATTAATCTGTGTTCTCTGTCAGGTGTTAATATTACTGAGGACAGTGGGGGTGTTTTACACTTCACAGGGTTTATCTGACTGTGGGTCATGATTAACACAGTGTGTCAGTGAGTGTGTTAATATTAATCTGTGTTCTCTGTCAGTGTGTTAATATTGCTAAGGACAGTGGGGGTGTTTTACACTTCACAGGGTGTATCTGACTGTGAGTCATGATATACACAGTGTGTCAGTGAGTGTGTTAATATTAATTTGTGTTCTCTGTCAGTGTGTTAATATTCCTGAGGACAGTGGGGGTGTTTTACACTTTCACAGGGTGTATCTGACTGTGGGTCATGATATACACAGTGTGTCAGTGAGTGTGTTAATATTAATCTGTGTTCTCTGTCAGTGTGTTAATATTACTGAGGACAGTGGTGGTGTTTTACACTTCACCGGGTGTATCTGACTGTGGGTCATGATATACACAGTGTGTCAGTGAGTGTGTTAATATTAATCTGTGTTCTCTGTCAGTGTGTTAATATTACTGAGGACAGTGGCGTGTTTTACACTTCACCGGGTGTATCTGACTGTGGGTCATGATATACACAGTGTGTCAGTGAGTGTGTTAATATTAATCTGTGTTCTCTGTCAGTGTGTTAATATTCCTGAGGACAGTGGGGGTGTTTTACACTTCACAGGGTGTATCTGCCTGTGGGTCATGATATACACAGTGTGTCAGTGAGTGTGTTAATATTAATCTGTGTTCTCTGTCAGTGTGTTAATATTCCTGAGGACAGTGGGGGTGTTTTACACTTCACAGGGTGTATCTGACTGTGGGTCATGATATACACAGTGTGTCAGTGAGTGTGTTAATATTAATCTGTGTTCTCTGTCAGTGTGTTAATATTCCTGAGGACAGTGGGGGTGTTTTATACTTCACAGGGTGTATCTGACTGTGGGTCTTGATATACACAGTGTGTCAGTGAGTGTGTTAATATTAATCTGTGTTCTCTGTCAGTGTGTTAATATTCCTGAGGACAGTGGGGGTGTTTTACACTTCACAGGGTGTATCTGACTGTGGGTCATGATATACACAGTGTGTCAGTGAGTGTGTTAATATTAATCTGTGTTCTCTGTCAGTGTGTTAATATTACTGAGGACAGTGGGGGTGTTTTACACTTCACAGGGTGTATCTGACTGTGGGTCATGATGTACACAGTGTGTCAGTGAGTGTGTTAATATTAATCTGTGTTCTCTGTCAGTGTGTTAATATTACTGAGGACAGTGGGGGTGTTTTACACTTCACTGGGTGTATCTGACTGTGGGTCATGATATACACAGTGTGTCAGTGAATGTGTTAATATTAATCTGTGTTCTCTGTCAGTGTGTTAATATTACTGAGGACAGTGGGGTGTTTTACACTTCACCGGGTGTATCTGACTGTGGGTCATGATATACACAGTGTGTCAGTGAGTGTGTTAATATTAATCTGTGTTCTCTGTCAGTGTGTTAATATTCCTGAGGACAGTGGGGGTGTTTTACACTTCACAGGGTGTATCTGACTGTGGGTCATGATATACACAGTGTGTCAGTGAGTGTGTTAATATTAATCTGTGTTCTCTGTCAGTGTGTTAATATTCCTGAGGACAGTGGGGGTGTTTTACACTTCACAGGGTGTATCTGACTGTGGGCCATGATATACACAGTGTGTCAGTGAGTGTGTTAATATTAATCTGTGTTCTCTGTCAGTGTGTTAATATTCCTGAGGACAGTGGGGGTGTTTTACACTTCACAGGGTGTATCTGACTGTGGGTCATGATATACACAGTGTGTCAGTGAGTGTGTTAATATTAATCTGTGTTCTCTGTCAGTGTGTTAATATTCCTGAGGACAGTGGGGGTGTTTTACACTTCACAGGGTGTATCTGACTGTGGGTCATGATATACACAGTGTGTCAGTGAGTGTGTTAATATTAATCTGTGTTCTCTGTCAGTGTGTTAATATTACTGAGGACAGTGGGGGTGTTTTACACTTCACAGGGTTTATCTGACTGTGGGTCATGATATACACAGTGTGTCAGTGAGTGTGTTAATATTAATCTGTGTTCTCTGTCAGTGTGTTAATATTCCTGAGGACAGTGGGGGTGTTTTACACTTCACAGGGTGTATCTGACTGTGGGTCATGACATACACAGTGTGTCAGTGAGTGTGTTAATATTAATCTGTGTTCTCTGTCAGTGTGTTAATATTACTGAGGACAGTGGGGGTGTTTTACACTTCACAGGGTGTATCTGACTGTGGGTCATGATATACACAGTGTGTCAGTGAGTGTGTTAATATTAATCTGTGTTCTCTGTCAGTGTGTTAATATTACTGAGGACAGTGGGGGTGTTTTACACTTCACAGGGTGTATCTGACTGTGGGTCATGATGTACACAGTGTGTCAGTGAGTGTGTTAATATTAATCTGTGTTCTCTGTCAGTGTGTTAATATTGCTAAGGACAGTGGGGGTGTTTTACACTTCACAGGGTGTATCTGACTGTGAGTCATGATATACACAGTGTGTCAGTGAGTGTGTTAATATTAATTTGTGTTCTCTGTCAGTGTGTTAATATTCCTGAGGACAGTGGGGGTGTTTTACACTTTCACAGGGTGTATCTGACTGTGGGTCATGATGTACACAGTGTGTCAGTGAGTGTGTTAATATTAATCTGTGTTCTCTGTCAGTGTGTTAATATTACTGAGGACAGTGGTGGTGTTTTACACTTCACCGGGTGTATCTGACTGTGGGTCATGATATACACAGTGTGTCAGTGAGTGTGTTAATATTAATCTGTGTTCTCTGTCAGTGTGTTAATATTACTGAGGACAGTGGCGTGTTTTACACTTCACCGGGTGTATCTGACTGTGGGTCATGATATACACAGTGTGTCAGTGAGTGTGTTAATATTAATCTGTGTTCTCTGTCAGTGTGTTAATATTCCTGAGGACAGTGGGGGTGTTTTACACTTCACAGGGTGTATCTGCCTGTGGGTCATGATATACACAGTGTGTCAGTGAGTGTGTTAATATTAATCTGTGTTCTCTGTCAGTGTGTTAATATTCCTGAGGACAGTGGGGGTGTTTTACACTTCACAGGGTGTATCTGACTGTGGGTCATGATATACACAGTGTGTCAGTGAGTGTGTTAATATTAATCTGTGTTCTCTGTCAGTGTGTTAATATTCCTGAGGACAGTGGGGGTGTTTTATACTTCACAGGGTGTATCTGACTGTGGGTCTTGATATACACAGTGTGTCAGTGAGTGTGTTAATATTAATCTGTGTTCTCTGTCAGTGTGTTAATATTCCTGAGGACAGTGGGGGTGTTTTACACTTCACAGGGTGTATCTGACTGTGGGTCATGATATACACAGTGTGTCAGTGAGTGTGTTAATATTAATCTGTGTTCTCTGTCAGTGTGTTAATATTACTGAGGACAGTGGGGGTGTTTTACTCTTCACAGGGTGTATCTGACTGTGGGTCATGATGTACACAGTGTGTCAGTGAGTGTGTTAATATTAATCTGTGTTCTCTGTCAGTGTGTTAATATTACTGAGGACAGTGGGGGTGTTTTACACTTCACTGGGTGTATCTGACTGTGGGTCATGATATACACAGTGTGTCAGTGAATGTGTTAATATTAATCTGTGTTCTCTGTCAGTGTGTTAATATTACTGAGGACAGTGGGGTGTTTTACACTTCACCGGGTGTATCTGACTGTGGGTCATGATATACACAGTGTGTCAGTGAGTGTGTTAATATTAATCTGTGTTCTCTGTCAGTGTGTTAATATTCCTGAGGACAGTGGGGGTGTTTTACACTTCACAGGGTGTATCTGACTGTGGGTCATGATATACACAGTGTGTCAGTGAGTGTGTTAATATTAATCTGTGTTCTCTGTCAGTGTGTTAATATTCCTGAGGACAGTGGGGGTGTTTTACACTTCACAGGGTGTATCTGACTGTGGGCCATGATATACACAGTGTGTCAGTGAGTGTGTTAATATTAATCTGTGTTCTCTGTCAGTGTGTTAATATTCCTGAGGACAGTGGGGGTGTTTTACACTTCACAGGGTGTATCTGACTGTGGGTCATGATATACACAGTGTGTCAGTGAGTGTGTTAATATTAATCTGTGTTCTCTGTCAGTGTGTTAATATTCCTGAGGACAGTGGGGGTGTTTTACACTTCACAGGGTGTATCTGACTGTGGGTCATGATATACACAGTGTGTCAGTGAGTGTGTTAATATTAATCTGTGTTCTCTGTCAGTGTGTTAATATTACTGAGGACAGTGGGGGTGTTTTACACTTCACAGGGTTTATCTGACTGTGGGTCATGATATACACAGTGTGTCAGTGAGTGTGTTAATATTAATCTGTGTTCTCTGTCAGTGTGTTAATATTCCTGAGGACAGTGGGGGTGTTTTACACTTCACAGGGTGTATCTGACTGTGGGTCATGACATACACAGTGTGTCAGTGAGTGTGTTAATATTAATCTGTGTTCTCTGTCAGTGTGTTAATATTACTGAGGACAGTGGGGGTGTTTTACACTTCACAGGGTGTATCTGACTGTGGGTCATGATATACACAGTGTGTCAGTGAGTGTGTTAATATTAATCTGTGTTCTCTGTCAGTGTGTTAATATTACTGAGGACAGTGGGGGTGTTTTACACTTCACGGGGTGTATCTGACTGTGGGTCATGATGTACACAGTGTGTCAGTGAGTGTGTTAATATTAATCTGTGTTCTCTGTCAGTGTGTTAATATTACTGAGGACAGTGGGGGTGTTTTACACTTCACAGGGTGTATCTGACTGTGGGTCATGATGTACACAGTGTGTCAGTGAGTGTGTTAATATTAATCTGTGTTCTCTGTCAGTGTGTTAATATTACTGAGGACAGTGGGGGTGTTTTACACTTCACCGGGTGTATCTGACTGTGAGTCATGATATACACAGTGTGTCAGTGAGTGTGTTAATATTAATCTGTGTTCTCTGTCAGTGTGTTAATATTACTGAGGACAGTGGGGGTGTTTTACACTTCACGGGGTGTATCTGACTGTGGGTCATGATGTACACAGTGTGTCAGTGAGTGTGTTAATATTAATCTGTGTTCTCTGTCAGTGTGTTAATATTACTGAGGACAGTGGGGGTGTTTTACACTTCACAGGGTGTATCTGACTCTGGGTCATGATGTACACAGTGTGTCAGTGAGTGTGTTAATATTAATCTGTGTTCTCTGTCAGTGTGTTAATATTACTGAGGACAGTGGGGGTGTTTTACACTTCACCGGGCGTATCTGACTGTGAGTCATGATATACACAGTGTGTCAGTGAGTGTGTTAATATTAATCTGTGTTCTCTGTCAGTGTGTTAATATTCCTGAGGACAGTGGGGGTGTTTTACACTTCACAGGGTGTATCTGACTGTGGGTCATGATATACACAGTGTGTCAGTGAGTGTGTTAATATTAATCTGTGTTCTCTGTCAGTGTGTTAATATTCCTGAGGACAGTGGGGGTGTTTTACACTTCACAGGGTGTATCTGACTGTGGGTCATGATATACACAGTGTGTCAGTGAGTGTGTTAATATTAATCTGTGTTCTCTGTCAGTGTGTTAATATTACTGAGGACAGTGGGGGTGTTTTACACTTCACAGGGTTTATCTGACTGTGGGTCATGATATACACAGTGTGTCAGTGAGTGTGTTAATATTAATCTGTGTTCTCTGTCAGTGTGTTAATATTCCTGAGGACAGTGGGGGTGTTTTACACTTCACAGGGTGTATCTGACTGTGGGTCATGACATACACAGTGTGTCAGTGAGTGTGTTAATATTAATCTGTGTTCTCTGTCAGTGTGTTAATATTACTGAGGACAGTGGGGGTGTTTTACACTTCACAGGGTGTATCTGACTGTGGGTCATGATATACACAGTGTGTCAGTGAGTGTGTTAATATTAATCTGTGTTCTCTGTCAGTGTGTTAATATTACTGAGGACAGTGGGGGTGTTTTACACTTCACGGGGTGTATCTGACTGTGGGTCATGATGTACACAGTGTGTCAGTGAGTGTGTTAATATTAATCTGTGTTCTCTGTCAGTGTGTTAATATTACTGAGGACAGTGGGGGTGTTTTACACTTCACTGGGTGTATCTGACTGTGGGTCATGATATACACAGTGTGTCAGTGAGTGTGTTAATATTAATCTGTGTTCTCTGTCAGTGTGTTAATATTACTGAGGACAGTGGGGATGTTTTACACTTCACAGGGTGTATCTGACTGTGGGTCATGATATACACAGTGTGTCAGTGAGTGTGTTAATATTAATCTGTGTTCTCTGTCAGTGTGTTAATATTACTGAGGACAGTGGGGATGTTTTACACTTCACAGGGTGTATCTGACTGTGGGTCATGATATACACAGTGTGTCAGTGAGTGTGTTAATATTAATCTGTGTTCTCTGTCAGTGTGTTAATATTCCTGAGGACAGTGGGCGTGTTTTACACTTCACAGGGTGTATCTGACTGTGGGTCATGATATACACAGTGTGTCAGTGAGTGTGTTAATATTAATCTGTGTTCTCTGTCAGTGTGTTAATATTACTGAGGACAGTGGGGGTGTTTTACACTTCACAGGGTTTATCTGACTGTGGGTCATGATATACAGAGTGTGTCAGTGAGTGTGTGAATATTAATCTGTGTTCTCTGTCAGTGTGTTAATATTACTGAGGACAGTGGGGGTGTTTTACACTTCACCGGGTGTATCTGACTGTGGGTCATGATATACACAGTGTGTCAGTGAGTGTGTTAATATTAATCTGTGTTCTCTGTCAGTGTGTTAATATTCCTGAGGACAGTGGGGGTGTTTTACACTTCACCGGGTGTATCTGACTGTGGGTCATGATATACACAGTGTGTCAGTGAGTGTGTTAATATTAATCTGTGTTCTCTGTCAGTGTGTTAATATTCCTGAGGACAGTGGGGGTGTTTTACACTTCACAGGGTGTATCTGACTGTGGGTCATGATATACACAGTGTGTCAGTGAGTGTGTTAATATTAATCTGTGTTCTCTGTCAGTGTGTTAATATTCCTGAGGACAGTGGGGGTGTTTTACACTTCACAGGGTGTATCTGACTGTGGGCCATGATATACACAGTGTGTCAGTGAGTGTGTTAATATTAATCTGTGTTCTCTGTCAGTGTGTTAATATTCCTGAGGACAGTGGGGGTGTTTTACACTTCACAGAGTGTATCTGACTGTGGGTCATGATGTACACAGTGTGTCAATGAGTGTGTTAATATTAATCTGTGTTCTCTGTCAGTGTGTTAATATTACTGAGGACAGTGGGGATGTTTTACACTTCACAGGGTGTATCTGACTGTGGGTCATGATGTACACAGTGTGTCAGTGAGTGTGTTAATATTAATCTGTGTTCTCTGTCAGTGTGTTAATATTCCTGAGGACAGTGGGGGTGTTTTACACTTCACAGGGTGTATCTGACTGTGGGTCATGATATACACAGTGTGTCAGTGAGTGTGTTAATATTAATCTGTGTTCTCTGTCAGTGTGTTAATATTCCTGAGGACAGTGGGGGTGTTTTACACTTCACAGGGTTTATCTGACTGTGGGTCATGATATACACAGTGTGTCAGTGAGTGTGTTGATATTAATCTGTGTTCTCTGTCAGTGTGTTAATATTCCTGAGGACAGTGGGGGTGTTTTACACTTCACAGGGTGTATCTGACTGTGGGTCATGACATACACAGTGTGTCAGTGAGTGTGTTAATATTAATCTGTGTTCTCTGTCAGTGTGTTAATATTACTGAGGACAGTGGGGGTGTTTTACACTTCACAGGGTGTATCTGACTGTGGGTCATGATATACACAGTGTGTCAGTGAGTGTGTTAATATTAATCTGTGTTCTCTGTCAGTGTGTTAATATTACTGAGGACAGTGGGGGTGTTTTACACTTCACAGGGTGTATCTGACTGTGGGTCATGATATACACAGTGTGTCAGTGAGTGTGTTAATATTAATCTGTGTTCTCTGTCAGTGTGTTAATATTACTGAGGACAGTGGGGTGTTTTACACTTCACCGGGTGTTTCTGACTGTGGGTCATGATATACACAGTGTGTCAGTGAGTGTGTTAATATTAATCTGTGTTCTCTGTCAGTGTGTTAATATTCCTGAGGACAGTGGGGGTGTTTTACACTTCACAGGGTGTATCTGACTGTGGGTCATGATATACACAGTGTGTCAGTGAGTGTGTTAATATTAATCTGTGTTCTCTGTCAGTGTGTTAATATTCCTGAGGACAGTGGGGGTGTTTTACACTTCACAGGGTGTATCTGACTGTGGGCCATGATATACACAGTGTGTCAGTGAGTGTGTTAATATTAATCTGTGTTCTCTGTCAGTGTGTTAATATTCCTGAGGACAGTGGGGGTGTTTTACACTTCACAGGGTGTATCTGACTGTGGGTCATGATATACACAGTGTGTCAGTGAGTGTGTTAATATTAATCTGTGTTCTCTGTCAGTGTGTTAATATTCCTGAGGACAGTGGGGGTGTTTTACACTTCACAGGGTGTATCTGACTGTGGGTCATGATATACACAGTGTGTCAGTGAGTGTGTTAATATTAATCTGTGTTCTCTGTCAGTGTGTTAATATTACTGAGGACAGTGGGGGTGTTTTACACTTCACAGGGTTTATCTGACTGTGGGTCATGATATACACAGTGTGTCAGTGAGTGTGTTAATATTAATCTGTGTTCTCTGTCAGTGTGTTAATATTCCTGAGGACAGTGGGGGTGTTTTACACTTCACAGGGTGTATCTGACTGTGGGTCATGACATACACAGTGTGTCAGTGAGTGTGTTAATATTAATCTGTGTTCTCTGTCAGTGTGTTAATATTACTGAGGACAGTGGGGGTGTTTTACACTTCACAGGGTGTATCTGACTGTGGGTCATGATATACACAGTGTGTCAGTGAGTGTGTTAATATTAATCTGTGTTCTCTGTCAGTGTGTTAATATTACTGAGGACAGTGGGGTGTTTTACACTTCACCGGGTGTTTCTGACTGTGGGTCATGATATACACAGTGTGTCAGTGAGTGTGTTAATATTAATCTGTGTTCTCTGTCAGTGTGTTAATATTCCTGAGGACAGTGGGGGTGTTTTACACTTCACAGGGTGTATCGGACTGTGGGTCATGATATACACAGTGTGTCAGTGAGTGTGTTAATATTAATCTGTGTTCTCTGTCAGTGTGTTAATATTCCTGAGGACAGTGGGGGTGTTTTACACTTCACAGGGTGTATCTGACTGTGGGCCATGATATACACAGTGTGTCAGTGAGTGTGTTAATATTAATCTGTGTTCTCTGTCAGTGTGTTAATATTCCTGAGGACAGTGGGGGTGTTTTACACTTCACAGGGTGTATCTGACTGTGGGTCATGATATACACAGTGTGTCAGTGAGTGTGTTAATATTAATCTGTGTTCTCTGTCAGTGTGTTAATATTCCTGAGGACAGTGGGGGTGTTTTACACTTCACAGGGTGTATCTGACTGTGGGTCATGATATACACAGTGTGTCAGTGAGTGTGTTAATATTAATCTGTGTTCTCTGTCAGTGTGTTAATATTACTGAGGACAGTGGGGGTGTTTTACACTTCACAGGGTTTATCTGACTGTGGGTCATGATATACACAGTGTGTCAGTGAGTGTGTTAATATTAATCTGTGTTCTCTGTCAGTGTGTTAATATTCCTGAGGACAGTGGGGGTGTTTTACACTTCACAGGGTGTATCTGACTGTGGGTCATGACATACACAGTGTGTCAGTGAGTGTGTTAATATTAATCTGTGTTCTCTGTCAGTGTGTTAATATTACTGAGGACAGTGGGGGTGTTTTACACTTCACAGGGTGTATCTGACTGTGGGCCATGATATACACAGTGTGTCAGTGAGTGTGTTAATATTAATCTGTGTTCTCTGTCAGTGTGTTAATATTACTGAGGACAGTGGGGGTGTTTTACACTTCACGGGGTGTATCTGACTGTGGGTCATGATGTACACAGTGTGTCAGTGAGTGTGTTAATATTAATCTGTGTTCTCTGTCAGTGTGTTAATATTACTGAGGACAGTGGGGGTGTTTTACACTTCACAGGGTGTATCTGACTGTGGGTCATGATGTACACAGTGTGTCAGTGAGTGTGTTAATATTAATCTGTGTTCTCTGTCAGTGTGTTAATATTACTGAGGACAGTGGGGGTGTTTTACACTTCACCGTGTGTATCTGACTGTGAGTCATGATATACACAGTGTGTCAGTGAGTGTGTTAATATTAATCTGTGTTCTCTGTCAGTGTGTTAATATTACTGAGGACAGTGGGGGTGTTTTACACTTCACGGGGTGTATCTGACTGTGGGTCATGATGTACACAGTGTGTCAGTGAGTGTGTTAATATTAATCTGTGTTCTCTGTCAGTGTGTTAATATTACTGAGGACAGTGGGGGTGTTTTACACTTCACAGGGTGTATCTGACTCTGGGTCATGATGTACACAGTGTGTCAGTGAGTGTGTTAATATTAATCTGTGTTCTCTGTCAGTGTGTTAATATTACTGAGGACAGTGGGGGTGTTTTACACTTCACAGGGTGTATCTGACTGTGGGTCATGATATACACAGTGTGTCAGTGAGTGTGTTAATATTAATCTGTGTTCTCTGTCAGTGTGTTAATATTACTGAGGACAGTGGGGGTGTTTTACACTTCACAGGGTTTATCTGACTGTGGGTCATGATATACACAGTGTGTCAGTGAGTGTGTTAATATTAATCTGTGTTCTCTGTCAGTGTGTTAATATTCCTGAGGACAGTGGGGGTGTTTTACACTTCACAGGGTGTATCTGACTGTGGGTCATGACATACACAGTGTGTCAGTGAGTGTGTTAATATTAATCTGTGTTCTCTGTCAGTGTGTTAATATTACTGAGGACAGTGGGGGTGTTTTACACTTCACAGGGTGTATCTGACTGTGGGTCATGATATACACAGTGTGTCAGTGAGTGTGTTAATATTAATCTGTGTTCTCTGTCAGTGTGTTAATATTACTGAGGACAGTGGGGGTGTTTTACACATCACTGGGTGTATCTGACTGTGGGTCATGATATACACAGTGTGTCAGTGAGTGTGTTAATATTAATCTGTGTTCTCTGTCAGTGTGTTAATAGTACTGAGGACAGTGGGGATGTTTTACACTTCACAGGGTGTATCTGACTGTGGGTCATGATATACACAGTGTGTCAGTGAGTGTGTTAATATTAATCTGTGTTCTCTGTCAGTGTGTTAATATTACTGAGGACAGTGGGGATGTTTTACACTTCACAGGGTGTATCTGACTGTGGGTCATGATATACACAGTGTGTCAGTGAGTGTGTTACTATTAATCTGTGTTCTCTGTCAGTGTGTTAATATTCCTGAGGACAGTGGGCGTGTTTTACACTTCACAGGGTGTATCTGACTGTGGGTCATGATATACACAGTGTGTCAGTGAGTGTGTTAATATTAATCTGTGTTCTCTGTCAGTGTGTTAATATTACTGAGGACAGTGGGGGTGTTTTACACTTCACCGGGTGTATCTGACTGTGGGTCATGATATACACAGTGTGTCAGTGAGTGTGTTAATATTAATCTGTGTTCTCTGTCAGTGTGTTAATATTCCTGAGGACAGTGGGGGTGTTTTACACTTCACAGGGTGTATCTGACTGTGGGTCATGATATACACAGTGTGTCAGTGAGTGTGTTAATATTAATCTGTGTTCTCTGTCAGTGTGTTAATATTCCTGAGGACAGTGGGGGTGTTTTACACTTCACAGGGTGTATCTGACTGTGGGCCATGATATACACAGTGTGTCAGTGAGTGTGTTAATATTAATCTGTGTTCTCTGTCAGTGTGTTAATATTCCTGAGGACAGTGGGGGTGTTTTACACTTCACAGAGTGTATCTGACTGTGGGTCATGATGTACACAGTGTGTCAATGAGTGTGTTAATATTAATCTGTGTTCTCTGTCAGTGTGTTAATATTACTGAGGACAGTGGGGATGTTTTACACTTCACAGGGTGTATCTGACTGTGGGTCATGATGTACACAGTGTGTCAGTGAGTGTGTTAATATTAATCTGTGTTCTCTGTCAGTGTGTTAATATTCCTGAGGACAGTGGGGGTGTTTTACACTTCACAGGGTGTATCTGACTGTGGGTCATGATATACACAGTGTGTCAGTGAGTGTGTTAATATTAATCTGTGTTCTCTGTCAGTGTGTTAATATTCCTGAGGACAGTGGGGGTGTTTTACACTTCACAGGGTGTATCTGACTGTGGGTCATGATATACACAGTGTGTCAGTGAGTGTGTTAATATTAATCTGTGTTCTCTGTCAGTGTGTTAATATTACTGAGGACAGTGGGGGTGTTTTACACTTCACAGGGTTTATCTGACTGTGGGTCATGATATACACAGTGTGTCAGTGAGTGTGTTAATATTAATCTGTGTTCTCTGTCAGTGTGTTAATATTACTGAGGACAGTGGGGGTGTTTTACACTTCACAGGGTGTATCTGACTGTGGGTCATGATATACACAGTGTGTCAGTGAGTGTGTTAATATTAATCTGTGTTCTCTGTCAGTGTGTTAATATTACTGAGGACAGTGGGGGTGTTTTACACTTCACGGGGTGTATCTGACTGTGGGTCATGATGTACACAGTGTGTCAGTGAGTGTGTTAATATTAATCTGTGTTCTCTGTCAGTGTGTTAATATTACTGAGGACAGTGGGGGTGTTTTACACTTCACTGGGTGTATCTGACTGTGGGTCATGATATACACAGTGTGTCAGTGAGTGTGTTAATATTAATCTGTGTTCTCTGTCAGTGTGTTAATATTACTGAGGACAGTGGGGTGTTTTACACTTCACCGGGTGTATCTGACTGTGGGTCATGATATACACAGTGTGTCAGTGAGTGTGTTAATATTAATCTGTGTTCTCTGTCAGTGTGTTAATATTCCTGAGGACAGTGGGGGTGTTTTACACTTCACAGGGTGTATCTGACTGTGGGTCATGATATACACAGTGTGTCAGTGAGTGTGTTAATATTAATCTGTGTTCTCTGTCAGTGTGTTAATATTCCTGAGGACAGTGGGGGTGTTTTACACTTCACAGGGTGTATCTGACTGTGGGCCATGATATACACAGTGTGTCAGTGAGTGTGTTAATATTAATCTGTGTTCTCTGTCAGTGTGTTAATATTACTGAGGACAGTGGGGATGTTTTACACTTCACAGGGTGTATCTGACTGTGGGTCATGATGTACACAGTGTGTCAGTGAGTGTGTTAATATTAATCTGTGTTCTCTGTCAGTGTGTTAATATTCCTGAGGACAGTGGGGGTGTTTTACACTTCACAGGGTGTATCTGACTGTGGGTCATGATATACACAGTGTGTCAGTGAGTGTGTTAATATTAATCTGTGTTCTCTGTCAGTGTGTTAATATTCCTGAGGACAGTGGGGGTGTTTTACACTTCACAGGGTGTATCTGACTGTGGGTCATGATATACACAGTGTGTCAGTGAGTGTGTTAATATTAATCTGTGTTCTCTGTCAGTGTGTTAATATTACTGAGGACAGTGGGGGTGTTTTACACTTCACAGGGTTTATCTGACTGTGGGTCATGATATACACAGTGTGTCAGTGAGTGTGTTAATATTAATCTGTGTTCTCTGTCGATGTGTTAATATTCCTGAGGACAGTGGGGGTGTTTTACACTTCACAGGGTGTATCTGACTGTGGGTCATGACATACACAGTGTGTCAGTGAGTGTGTTAATATTAATCTGTGTTCTCTGTCAGTGTGTTAATATTACTGAGGACAGTGGGGGTGTTTTACACTTCACAGGGTGTATCTGACTGTGGGTCATGATATACACAGTGTGTCAGTGAGTGTGTTAATATTAATCTGTGTTCTCTGTCAGTGTGTTAATATTACTGAGGACAGTGGGGGTGTTTTACACTTCACGGGGTGTATCTGACTGTGGGTCATGATGTACACAGTGTGTCAGTGAGTGTGTTAATATTAATCTGTGTTCTCTGTCAGTGTGTTAATATTACTGAGGACAGTGGGGATGTTTTACACTTCACAGGGTGTATCTGACTGTGGGTCATGATGTACACAGTGTGTCAGTGAGTGTGTTAATATTAATCTGTGTTCTCTGTCAGTGTGTTAATATTACTGAGGACAGTGGGGGTGTTTTACACTTCACCGGGTGTATCTGACTGTGAGTCATGATATACACAGTGTGTCAGTGAGTGTGTTAATATTAATCTGTGTTCTCTGTCAGTGTGTTAATATTACTGAGGACAGTGGGGGTGTTTTACACTTCACGGGGTGTATCTGACTGTGGGTCATGATATACACAGTGTGTCAGTGAGTGTGTTAATATTAATCTGTGTTCTCTGTCAGTGTGTTAATATTACTGAGGACAGTGGGGGTGTTTTACACTTCACAGGGTTTATCTGACTGTGGGTCATGATATACACAGTGTGTCAGTGAGTGTGTTAATATTAATCTGTGTTCTCTGTCAGTGTGTTAATATTCCTGAGGACAGTGGGGGTGTTTTACACTTCACAGGGTGTATCTGACTGTGGGTCATGA
This sequence comes from Heterodontus francisci, assembly GCF_036365525.1. Lineage (NCBI taxonomy): Eukaryota > Metazoa > Chordata > Chondrichthyes > Heterodontiformes > Heterodontidae > Heterodontus > Heterodontus francisci. The sequence goes on from NW_027141031.1 coordinate 459,538, forward strand.
CATACACAGTGTGTCAGTGAGTGTGTTAATATTAATCTGTGTTCTCTGTCAGTGTGTTAATATTACTGAGGACAGTGGGGGTGTTTTACACTTCACAGGGTGTATCTGACTGTGGGTCATGATATACACAGTGTGTCAGTGAGTGTGTTAATATTAATCTGTGTTCTCTGTCAGTGTGTTAATATTCCTGAGGACAGTGGGGGTGTTTTACACTTCACCGGGTGTATCTGACTGTGAGTCATGATATACACAGTGTGTCAGTGAGTGTGTTAATATTAATCTGTGTTCTCTGTCAGTGTGTTAATATTACTGAGGACAGTGGGGGTGTTTTACACTTCACGGGGTGTATCTGACTGTGGGTCATGATATACACAGTGTGTCAGTGAGTGTGTTAATATTAATCTGTGTTCTCTGTCAGTGTGTTAATATTACTGAGGACAGTGGGGGTGTTTTACACTTCACAGGGTGTATCTGACTGTGGGTCATGACATACACAGTGTGTCAGTGAGTGTGTTAATATTAATCTGTGTTCTCTGTCAGTGTGTTAATATTACTGAGGACAGTGGGGGTGTTTTACACTTCACAGGGTGTATCTGACTGTGGGTCATGATATACACAGTGTGTCAGTGAGTGTGTTAATATTAATCTGTGTTCTCTGTCTGTGTGTTAATATCACTGAGGACAGTGGGGGTGTTTTACACTTCACGGGGTGTATCTGACTGTGGGTCATGATGTACACAGTGTGTCAGTGAGTGTGTTAATATTAATCTGTGTTCTCTGTCAGTGTGTTAATATTACTGAGGACAGTGGGTGTTTTACACTTCACAGTGTGTATCTGACTGTGGGTCATGATGTACACAGTGTGTCAGTGAGTGTGTTAATATTAATCTGTGTTCTCTGTCAGTGTGTTAATATTACTGAGGACAGTGGGGGTGTTTTACACTTCACCGGGTGTATCTGACTGTGAGTCATGATATACACAGTGTGTCAGTGAGTGTGTTAATATTAATCTGTGTTCTCTGTCAGTGTGTTAATATTACTGAGGACAGTGGGGGTGTTTTACACTTCACCGGGTGTATCTGACTGTGGGTCTTGATATACACAGTGTGTCAGTGAGTGTGTTAATATTAATCTGTGCTCTCTGTCAGTGTGTTAATATTACTGAGGACAGTGGGGGTGTTTTACACTTCACAGGGTGTATCTGACTGTGGGTCATGATATACACAGTGTGTCAGTGAGTGTGTTAATATTAATCTGTGTTCTCTGTCAGTTTGTTAATATTACTGAGGACAGTGGGGGTGTTTTACACTTCACAGGGTGTATCTGACTGTGGGTCATGATATACACAGTGTGTCAGTGAGTGTGTTAATATTAATCTGTGTTCTCTGTCAGTGTGTTAATATTACTGAGGACAGTGGGGGTGTTTTACACTTCACAGGGTGTATCTGACTGTGGGTCTTGATATACACAGTGTGTCAGTGAGTGTGTTAATATTAATCTGTGTTCTCTGTCAGTGTGTTAATATTCCTGAGGACAGTGGGGGTGTTTTACACTTCACAGGGTGTATCTGACTGTGGGTCATGATATACACAGTGTGTCAGTGAGTGTGTTAATATTAATCTGTGTTCTCTGTCAGTGTGTTAATATTCCTGAGGACAGTGGGGGTGTTTTACACTTCACAGGGTTTATCTGACTGTGGGTCATGATATACACAGTGTGTCAGTGAGTGTGTTAATATTAATCTGTGTTCTCTGTCAGTGTGTTAATATTCCTGAGGACAGTGGGGGTGTTTTACACTTCACAGGGTGTATCTGACTGTGGGTCATGATATACACAGTGTGTCAGTGAGTGTGTTAATATTAATCTGTGTTCTCTGTCAGTGTGTTAATATTACTGAGGACAGTGGAGGTGTTTTACACTTCACAGGGTTTATCTGACTGTGGGTCATGATGTATACAGTGTGTCAGTGAGTGTGTTAATATTAATCTGTGTTCTCTGTCAGTGTGTTAATATTCCTGAGGACAGTGGGGGTGTTTTACACTTCACAGGGTTTATCTGACTGTGGGTCATGATATACACAGTGTGTCAGTGAGTGTGTTAATATTAATCTGTGTTCTCTGTCAGTGTGTTAATATTCCTGAGGACAGTGGGGGTGTTTTACACTTCACAAGGTGTATCTGACTGTGGGTCATGATATACACAGTGTGTCAGTGAGTGTGTTAATATTAATCTGTGTTCTCTGTCAGTGTGTTAATATTCCTGAGGACAGTGGGGGTGTTTTACACTTCACAGGGTGTATCTGACTGTGGGTCATGACATACACAGTGTGTCAGTGAGTGTGTTAATATTAATCTGTGTTCTCTGTCAGTGTGTTAATATTACAGAGGAGAGTGGGGGTGTTTTACACTTCACAGGGTGTATCTGACTGTGGGTCATGATATACACAGTGTGTCAGTGAGTGTGTTAATATTAATCTGTGTTCTCTGTCTGTGTGTTAATATCACTGAGGACAGTGGGGGTGTTTTACACTTCACGGGGTGTATCTGACTGTGGGTCATGATGTACATAGTGTGTCAGTGAGTGTGTTAATATTAATCTGTGTTCTCTGTCAGTGTGTTAATATTACTGAGGACAGTGGGTGTTTTACACTTCACAGGGTGTATCTGACTGTGGGTCATGATGTACACAGTGTGTCAGTGAGTGTGTTAATATTAATCTGTGTTCTCTGTCAGTGTGTTAATATTACTGAGGACAGTGGGGGTGTTTTACACTTCACCGGGTGTATCTGACTGTGAGTCATGATATACACAGTGTGTCAGTGAGTGTGTTAATATTAATCTGTGTTCTCTGTCAGTGTGTTAATATTACTGAGGACAGTGGGGGTGTTTTACACTTCACCGGGTGTATCTGACTGTGGGTCTTGATATACACAGTGTGTCAGTGAGTGTGTTAATATTAATCTGTGTTCTCTGTCAGTGTGTTAATATTACTGAGGACAGTGGGGGTGTTTTACACTTCACAGGGTGTATCTGACTGTGGGTCATGATATACACAGTGTGTCAGTGAGTGTGTTAATATTAATCTGTGTTCTCTGTCAGTTTGTTAATATTACTGAGGACAGTGGGGGTGTTTTACACTTCACAGGGTGTATCTGACTGTGGGTCATGATATACACAGTGTGTCAGTGAGTGTGTTAATATTAATCTGTGTTCTCTGTCAGTGTGTTAATATTACTGAGGACAGTGGGGGTGTTTTACACTTCACGGGGTGTATCTGACTGTGGGTCATGATGTACACAGTGTGTCAGTGAGTGTGTTAATATTAATCTGTGTTCTCTGTCAGTGTGTTAATATTCCTGAGGACAGTGGGGGTGTTTTACACTTCACAGGGTTTATCTGACTGTGGGTCATGATATACACAGTGTGTCAGTGAGTGTGTTAATATTAATCTGTGTTCTCTGTCAGTGTGTTAATATTCCTGAGGACAGTGGGGGTGTTTTACACTTCACAGGGTTTATCTGACTGTGGGTCATGATATACACAGTGTGTCAGTGAGTGTGTTAATATTAATCTGTGTTCTCTGTCAGTGTGTTAATATTCCTGAGGACAGTGGGGGTGTTTTACACTTCACAGGGTTTATCTGACTGTGGGTCATGATATACACAGTGTGTCAGTGAGTGTGTTAATATTAATCTGTGTTCTCTGTCAGTGTGTTAATATTCCTGAGGACAGTGGGGGTGTTTTACACTTCACAGGGTGTATCTGACTGTGGGTCATGATATACACAGTGTGTCAGTGAGTGTGTTAATATTAATCTGTGTTCTCTGTCAGTGTGTTAATATTACTGAGGACAGTGGGGGTGTTTTACACTTCACAGGGTGTATCTGACTGTGGGTCATGATATACACAGTGTGTCAGTGAGTGTGTTAATATTAATCTGTGTTCTCTGTCAGTGTGTTAATATTACTGAGGACAGTGGAGGTGTTTTACACTTCACAGGGTTTATCTGACTGTGGGTCATGATGTACACAGTGTGTCAGTGAGTGTGTTAATATTAATCTGTGTTCTCTGTCAGTGTGTTAATATTCCTGAGGACAGTGGGGGTGTTTTACACTTCACAGGGTTTATCTGACTGTGGGTCATGATATACACAGTGTGTCAGTGAGTGTGTTAATATTAATCTGTGTTCTCTGTCAGTGTGTTAATATTCCTGAGGACAGTGGGGGTGTTTTACACTTCACAAGGTGTATCTGACTGTGGGTCATGATATACACAGTGTGTCAGTGAGTGTGTTAATATTAATCTGTGTTCTCTGTCAGTGTGTTAATATTACTGAGGACAGTGGGGGTGTTTTACACTTCACAGGGTGTATCTGACTGTGGGTCATGATATACACAGTGTGTCAGTGAGTGTGTTAATATTAATCTGTGTTCTCTGTCAGTGTGTTAATATTACTGAGGACAGTGGGGGTGTTTTACACTTCACAGAGTGTATCTGACTGTGGGTCATGATATACACAGTGTGTCAGTGAGTGTGTTAATATTAATCTGTGTTCTCTGTCAGTGTGTTAATATTCCTGAGGACAGTGGGGGTGTTTTGCACTTCACAAGGTGTATCTGACAGTGGGTCATGATATACACAGTGTGTCAGTGAGTGTGTTAATATTAATCTGTGTTCTCTGTCAGTGTGTTAATATTCCTGAGGACAGTGGGGGTGTTTTACACTTCACAGGGTGTATCTGACTGTGGGTCATGATATACACAGTGTGTCAGTGAGTGTGTTAATATTAATCTGTGTTCTCTGTCAGTGTGATAATATTACTGACGACAGTGGGGGTGTTTTACACTTCACAAGGTGTATCTGACTGTGGGTCAGGATATACACAGTGTGTCAGTGAGTGTGTTAATATTAATCTGTGTTCTCTGTCAGTGTGTTAATATTACTGAGGACAGTGGGGGTGTTTTACACTTCACAGGGTGTATCTGACTGTGGGTCATGATGTACACAGTGTGTCAGTGAGTGTGTTAATATTAATCTGTGTTCTCTGTCAGTGTGTTAATATTACTGAGGACAGTGGGGGATGTTTTACACTTCACAGGGTGTATCTGACTGTGGGTCATGATGTACACAGTGTGTCAGTGAGTTTGTTAATATTAATCTGTGTTCTCTGTCAGTGTGTTAATATTCCTGAGGACAGTGGGGGTGTTTTACACTTCACAGGGTATTTCTGACTGTGGGTCATGATATACACAGTCTGTCAGTGAGTGTGTTAATATTAATCTGTGTTCTCTGTCAGTGTGTTAATATTACTCAGGACAGTGGGAATGTTTTACACTTCACAGGGTGTATCTGACTGTGGGTCATGATATGCACAGTGTGTCAGTGAGTGTGTTAATATTAATCTGTGTTCTCTGTCAGTGTGTTAATATTCCTGAGGACAGTGGGGGTGTTTTACACTTCACAGGGTTTATCTGACTGTGGGTCATGATATACACAGTGTGTCAGTGAGTGTGTTAATATTAATCTGTGTTCTCTGTCAGTGTGTTAATATTCCTGAGGACAGTGGGGGTGTTTTACACTTCACAGGGTGTATCTGACTGTGGGTCATGATGTACACAGTGTGTCAGTGAGTGTGTTAATATTAATCTGTGTTCTCTGTCAGTGTGTTAATATTCCTGAGGACAGTGGGGGTGTTTTACACTTCACAGGGTGTATCTGACTGTGGGTCATGATATACACAGTGTGTCAGTGAGTGTGTTAATATTAATCTGTGTTCTCTGTCAGTGTGTTAATATTACTGAGGACAGTGGGGGTGTTTTACACTTCACAGGGTGTATCTGACTGTGGGTCATGATATACACAGTGTGTCAGTGAGTGTGTTAATATTAATCTGTGTTCTCTGTCAGTGTGTTAATATTCCTGAGGACAGTGGGGGTGTTTTACACTTCACAGGGTGTATCTGACTGTGGGTCATGATATACACAGTGTGTCAGTGAGTGTGTTAATATTAATCTGTGTTCTCTGTCAGTGTGTTAATATTCCTGAGGACAGTGGGGGTGTTTTACACTTCACAGGGTGTATCTGACTGTGGGTCATGATATACACAGTGTGTCAGTGAGTGTGTTAATATTAATCTGTGTTCTCTGTCAGTGTGTTAATATTCCTGAGGACAGTGGGGGTGTTTTACACTTCACAGGGTGTATCTGACTCTGGGTCATGATTAACACAGTGTGTCAGTGAGTGTGTTAATATTAATCTGTTTTCTCTGTCAGTGTGTTAATATTACTGAGGACAGTGGGGGTGTTTTACACTTCACAGGGTGTATCTGACTGTGGATCGTGATGTACACAGTGTGTCAGTGAGTGTGTTAATATTAATCTGTGTTCTCTGTCAGTGTGTTAATATTGCTAAGGACAGTGGGGGTGTTTTACACTTCACAGGGTGTATCTGACTGTGAGTCATGATATACACAGTGTGTCAGTGAGTGTGTTAATATTAATCTGTGTTCTCTGTCAGTGTGTTAATATTCCTGAGGACAGTGGGGGTGTTTTACACTTCACAGGGTGTATCTGACTGTGGGTCATGATGTACGCAGTGTGTCAGTGAGTGTGTTAATATTAATCTGTGTTCTCTGTCAGTGTGTTAATATTCCTGAGGACAGTGGGGGTGTTTTACACTTCACAGGGTTTATCTGACTGTGGGTGATGATATACACAGTGTGTCAGTGAGTGTGTTAATATTAATCTGTGTTCTCTGTCAGTGTGTTAATATTCCTGAGGACAGTGGGGGTGTTTTACACTTCACAGGGTTTATCTGACTGTGGGTCATGATATACACAGTGTGTCAGTGAGTGTGTTAATATTAATCTGTGTTCTCTGTCAGTGTGTTAATATTCCTGAGGACAGTGGGGATGCTTTACACTTCACAGGGTGTATCTGACTGTGGGTCATGATGTACACAGTGTGTCAGTGAGTGTGTTAATATTAATCTGTGTTCTCTGTCAGTGTGTTAATATTCCTGAGGACAGTGGGGATGTTTTACACTTCACAGGGTGTATCTGACTGTGGGTCATGATATACACAGTGTGTCAGTGAGTGTGTTAATATTAATCTGTGTTCTCTGTCAGTGTGATAATATTACTGAGGACAGTGGGGGTGTTTTACACTTCACAGGGTGTATCTGACTGTGGGTCATGATATACACAGTGTGTCAGTGAGTGTGTTAATATTAATCTGTGTTCTCTGTCAGTGTGTTAATATTACTGAGGACAGTGGGGGTGTTTTACACTTCACAGGGTTTATCTGACTGTGGGTCATGATATACACAGTGTGTCAGTGAGTGTGTTAATATTAATCTGTGTTCTCTGTCAGTGTGTTAATATTACTGAGGACAGTGGTGGTGTTTTACACTTCACAGGGTGTATCTGACTGTGGGTCATGATATACACAGTGTGTCAGTGAGTGTGTTAATATTAATCTGTGTTCTCTGTCAGTGTGTTAATATTACTGAGGACAGTGGGGGTGTTTTACACTTCACAGGGTGTATCTGACTGTGGGTCATGATGTACACAGTGTGTCAGTGAGAGCGTTAATATTAATCTGTGTTCTCTGTCAGTGTGTTACTATTCCTGAGGACAGTGGGGGTGTTTTACACTTCACAGGGTGTATCTGACTGTGGGTCATGATATACACAGTGTGTCAGTGAGTGTGTTAATATTAATCTGTGTTCTCTGTCAGTGTGTTAATATTACTGAGGACAGTGGGGGTGTTTTACACTTCACAGGGTGTATCTGACTGTGGGTCATGATGTACACAGTGTGTCAGTGAGTGTGTTAATATTAATCTGTGTTCTCTGTCAGTGTGTTAATATTACTGAGGACAGTGGGGGTGTTTTACACTTCACAGGGTGTATCTGACTGTGGGTCATGATATACACAGTGTGTCAGTGAGTGTGTTAATATTAATCTGTGTTCTCTGTCAGTGTGTTAATATTCCTGAGGACAGTGGGGGTGTTTTACACTTCACAGGGTGTATCTGACTGTGGGTCATGACATACACAGTGTGTCAGTGAGTGTGTTAATATTAATCTGTGTTCTCTGTCAGTGTGTTAATATTCCTGAGGACAGTGGGGGTGTTTTACACTTCACAGGGTGTATCTGACTGTGGGTCATGATGTACACAGTGTGTCAGTGAGTGTGTTAATATTAATCTGTGTTCTCTGTCAGTGTGTTAATATTGCTGAGGACAGTGGGGATGTTTTACACTTCACAGGGTGTATCTGACTGTGGGTCATGATGTACACAGCGTGTCAGTGAGCGTGTTAATATTAATCTGTGTTCTCTGTCAGTGTGTTAATATTCCTGAGGACAGTGGGGGTGTTTTACACTTCACAGGGTGTATCTGACTGTGGGTCATGATGTACACAATGTGTCAGTGAGTGTGTTAATATTAATCTGTGTTCTCTGTCAGTGTGTTAATATTACTGAGGACAGTAGTGATGTTTTACACTTCACAGGGTGTATCTGACTGTGGGTCATGATATACACAGTGTGTCAGTGAGTGTGTTAATATTAATCTGTGTTCTCTGTCAGTGTGTTAATATTCCTGAGGACAGTGGGGGTGTTTTGCACTTCACAGGGTGTATCTGACTGTGAGTCATGATGTACACAGTGTGTCAGTGAGTGTGTTAATATTAATCTGTGTTCTCTGTCAGTGTGTTAATATTACCGAGGACAGTGGGGGTGTTTTACACTTCACAGGGTGTATCTGACTGTGGGTCATGATATACACAGTGTGTCAGTGAGTGTGTTAATATTAATCTGTGTTCTCAGTCAGTGTGTTAATATTCCTGAGGACTGTGGGGATGTTTTACACTTCACAGGGTTTATCTGACTGTGGGTCATGATGTACACAGTGTGTCAGTGAGTGTGTTAATATTAATCTGTGTTCTCTGTCAGTGTGTTAATATTCCTGAGGACAGTGGGGGTGTTTTACACTTCACAGGGTGTATCTGACTGTGGGTCATGATATACACAGTGTGTCAGTGAGTGTGTTAATATTAATCTGTGTTCTCTGTCAGTGTGTTAATATTCCTGAGGACAGTGGGGATGTTTTACACTTCACAGGGTGTATCTGACTGTGGGTCATGATGTACACAGTGTGTCAGTGAGTGTGTTAATATTAATCTGTGTCCTCTGTCAGTGTGTTAATATTACTGAGGACAGTGGGGGTGTTTTACACTTCACAGGGTGTATCTGACTGTGGGTCATGATATACACAGTGTGTCAGTGAGTGTGTTAATATTAATCTGTGTTCTCTGTCAGTGTGTTAATATTACTGAGGACAGTGGGGGTGTTTTACACTTCACAGTTTGTATCTAACTGTGGGTCATGATGTACACAGTGTGTCAATGAGTGTGTTAATATTAATCTGTGTTCTCTGTCAGTGTGTTAATATTCCTGAGGACAGTGGGGGTGTTTTACACTTCACAGGGTGTATCTGACTGTGGGTCATGATGTACACAGTATGTCAGTGAGTGTGTTAATATTAATCTGTGTTCTCTGTCAGTGTGTTAATATTACTGAGGACAGTGGAGGTGTTTTACACTTCACAGGGTGTATCTGACTGTGGGTCATGATATACACAGTGTGTCAGTGAGTGTGTTAATATTCATCTGTGTTCTCTGTCAGTGTGTTAATATTCCTGAGGACAGTGGGGGTGTTTTACACTTCACAGGGTTTATCTGACTGTGGGTCATGATATACACAGTGTGTCAGTGAGTGTGTTAATATTAATCTGTGTTCTCTGTCAGTGTGTTAATATTCCTGAGGACAGTGGGGGTGTTTTACACTTCACAGGGTTTATCTGACTGTGGGTCATGATGTACACAGTGTGTCAGTGAGTGTGTTAATATTAATCTGTGTTCTCTGTCAGTGTGTTAATATTCCTGAGGACAGTGGGGGTGTTTTACACTTCACAGGGTGTATCTGACTGTGGGTCATGATATACACAGTGTGTCAGTGAGTGTGTTAATATTAATCTGTGTTCTCTGTCAGTGTGTTAATATTCCTGAGGACAGTGGGGGTGTTTTACACTTCACAGGGTGTATCTGACTGTGGGTCATGATGTACACAATGTGTCAGTGAGTGTGTTAATATTAATCTGTGTTCTCTGTCAGTGTGTTAATATTACTGAGGACAGTGGGGATGTTTTACACTTCACAGGGTGTATCTGACTGTGGGTCATGATATACACAGTGTGTCAGTGAGTGTGTTAATATTAATCTGTGTTCTCTGTCAGTGTGTTAATATTCCTGAGGACAGTGGGGGTGTTTTGCACTTCACAGGGTGTATCTGACTGTGAGTCATGATGTACACAGTGTGTCAGTGAGTGTGTTAATATTAATCTGTGTTCTCTGTCAGTGTGTTAATATTACCGAGGACAGTGGGGGTGTTTTACACTTCACAGGGTGTATCTGACTGTGGGTCATGATATACACAGTGTGTCAGTGAGTGTGTTAATATTAATCTGTGTTCTCAGTCAGTGTGTTAATATTCCTGAGGACTGTGGGGATGTTTTACACTTCACAGGGTTTATCTGACTGTGGGTCATGATGTACACAGTGTGTCAGTGAGTGTGTTAATATTAATCTGTGTTCTCTGTCAGTGTGTTAATATTCCTGAGGACAGTGGGGGTGTTTTACACTTCACAGGGTGTATCTGACTGTGGGTCATGATATACACAGTGTGTCAGTGAGTGTGTTAATATTAATCTGTGTTCTCTGTCAGTGTGTTAATATTCCTGAGGACAGTGGGGATGTTTTACACTTCACAGGGTGTATCTGACTGTGGGTCATGATGTACACAGTGTGTCAGTGAGTGTGTTAATATTAATCTGTGTCCTCTGTCAGTGTGTTAATATTACTGAGGACAGTGGGGGTGTTTTACACTTCACAGGGTGTATCTGACTGTGGGTCATGATATACACAGTGTGTCAGTGAGTGTGTTAATATTAATCTGTGTTCTCTGTCAGTGTGTTAATATTACTGAGGACAGTGGGGGTGTTTTACACTTCACAGTTTGTATCTAACTGTGGGTCATGATGTACACAGTGTGTCAATGAGTGTGTTAATATTAATCTGTGTTCTCTGTCAGTGTGTTAATATTCCTGAGGACAGTGGGGGTGTTTTACACTTCACAGGGTGTATCTGACTGTGGGTCATGATGTACACAGTATGTCAGTGAGTGTGTTAATATTAATCTGTGTTCTCTGTCAGTGTGTTAATATTACTGAGGACAGTGGAGGTGTTTTACACTTCACAGGGTGTATCTGACTTTGGGTCATGATATACACAGTGTGTCAGTGAGTGTGTTAATATTCATCTGTGTTCTCTGTCAGTGTGTTAATATTCCTGAGGACAGTGGGGGTGTTTTACACTTCACAGGGTTTATCTGACTGTGGGTCATGATATACACAGTGTGTCAGTGAGTGTGTTAATATTAATCTGTGTTCTCTGTCAGTGTGTTAATATTGCTGAGGACAGTGGGGATGTTTTACACTTCACAGGGTGTATCTGACTGTGGGTCATGATGTACACAGCGTGTCAGTGAGCGTGTTAATATTAATCTGTGTTCTCTGTCAGTGTGTTAATATTCCTGAGGACAGTGGGGGTGTTTTACACTTCACAGGGTGTATCTGACTGTGGGTCATGATGTACACAATGTGTCAGTGAGTGTGTTAATATTAATCTGTGTTCTCTGTCAGTGTGTTAATATTACTGAGGACAGTGGGGATGTTTTACACTTCACAGGGTGTATCTGACTGTGGGTCATGATATACACAGTGTGTCAGTGAGTGTGTTAATATTAATCTGTGTTCTCTGTCAGTGTGTTAATATTCCTGAGGACAGTGGGGGTGTTTTGCACTTCACAGGGTGTATCTGACTGTGAGTCATGATGTACACAGTGTGTCAGTGAGTGTGTTAATATTAATCTGTGTTCTCTGTCAGTGTGTTAATATTACCGAGGACAGTGGGGGTGTTTTACACTTCACAGGGTGTATCTGACTGTGGGTCATGATATACACAGTGTGTCAGTGAGTGTGTTAATATTAATCTGTGTTCTCAGTCAGTGTGTTAATATTCCTGAGGACTGTGGGGATGTTTTACACTTCACAGGGTTTATCTGACTGTGGGTCATGATGTACACAGTGTGTCAGTGAGTGTGTTAATATTAATCTGTGTTCTCTGTCAGTGTGTTAATATTCCTGAGGACAGTGGGGGTGTTTTACACTTCACAGGGTGTATCTGACTGTGGGTCATGATATACACAGTGTGTCAGTGAGTGTGTTAATATTAATCTGTGTTCTCTGTCAGTGTGTTAATATTCCTGAGGACAGTGGGGATGTTTTACACTTCACAGGGTGTATCTGACTGTGGGTCATGATGTACACAGTGTGTCAGTGAGTGTGTTAATATTAATCTGTGTCCTCTGTCAGTGTGTTAATATTACTGAGGACAGTGGGGGTGTTTTACACTTCACAGGGTGTATCTGACTGTGGGTCATGATATACACAGTGTGTCAGTGAGTGTGTTAATATTAATCTGTGTTCTCTGTCAGTGTGTTAATATTACTGAGGACAGTGGGGGTGTTTTACACTTCACAGTTTGTATCTAACTGTGGGTCATGATGTACACAGTGTGTCAATGAGTGTGTTAATATTAATCTGTGTTCTCTGTCAGTGTGTTAATATTCCTGAGGACAGTGGGGGTGTTTTACACTTCACAGGGTGTATCTGACTGTGGGTCATGATGTACACAGTATGTCAGTGAGTGTGTTAATATTAATCTGTGTTCTCTGTCAGTGTGTTAATATTACTGAGGACAGTGGAGGTGTTTTACACTTCACAGGGTGTATCTGACTGTGGGTCATGATATACACAGTGTGTCAGTGAGTGTGTTAATATTCATCTGTGTTCTCTGTCAGTGTGTTAATATTCCTGAGGACAGTGGGGGTGTTTTACACTTCACAGGGTTTATCTGACTGTGGGTCATGATATACACAGTGTGTCAGTGAGTGTGTTAATATTAATCTGTGTTCTCTGTCAGTGTGTTAATATTCCTGAGGACAGTGGGGGTGTTTTACACTTCACAGGGTTTATCTGACTGTGGGTCATGATGTACACAGTGTGTCAGTGAGTGTGTTAATATTAATCTGTGTTCTCTGTCAGTGTGTTAATATTCCTGAGGACAGTGGGGGTGTTTTACACTTCACAGGGTGTATCTGACTGTGGGTCATGATATACACAGTGTGTCAGTGAGTGTGTTAATATTAATCTGTGTTCTCTGTCAGTGTGTTAATATTCCTGAGGACAGTGGGGGTGTTTTACACTTCACAGGGTGTATCTGACTGTGGGTCATGATGTACACAATGTGTCAGTGAGTGTGTTAATATTAATCTGTGTTCTCTGTCAGTGTGTTAATATTACTGAGGACAGTGGGGATGTTTTACACTTCACAGGGTGTATCTGACTGTGGGTCATGATATACACAGTGTGTCAGTGAGTGTGTTAATATTAATCTGTGTTCTCTGTCAGTGTGTTAATATTCCTGAGGACAGTGGGGGTGTTTTGCACTTCACAGGGTGTATCTGACTGTGAGTCATGATGTACACAGTGTGTCAGTGAGTGTGTTAATATTAATCTGTGTTCTCTGTCAGTGTGTTAATATTACCGAGGACAGTGGGGGTGTTTTACACTTCACAGGGTGTATCTGACTGTGGGTCATGATATACACAGTGTGTCAGTGAGTGTGTTAATATTAATCTGTGTTCTCAGTCAGTGTGTTAATATTCCTGAGGACTGTGGGGATGTTTTACACTTCACAGGGTTTATCTGACTGTGGGTCATGATGTACACAGTGTGTCAGTGAGTGTGTTAATATTAATCTGTGTTCTCTGTCAGTGTGTTAATATTCCTGAGGACAGTGGGGGTGTTTTACACTTCACAGGGTGTATCTGACTGTGGGTCATGATATACACAGTGTGTCAGTGAGTGTGTTAATATTAATCTGTGTTCTCTGTCAGTGTGTTAATATTCCTGAGGACAGTGGGGATGTTTTACACTTCACAGGGTGTATCTGACTGTGGGTCATGATGTACACAGTGTGTCAGTGAGTGTGTTAATATTAATCTGTGTCCTCTGTCAGTGTGTTAATATTACTGAGGACAGTGGGGGTGTTTTACACTTCACAGGGTGTATCTGACTGTGGGTCATGATATACACAGTGTGTCAGTGAGTGTGTTAATATTAATCTGTGTTCTCTGTCAGTGTGTTAATATTACTGAGGACAGTGGGGGTGTTTTACACTTCACAGTTTGTATCTAACTGTGGGTCATGATGTACACAGTGTGTCAATGAGTGTGTTAATATTAATCTGTGTTCTCTGTCAGTGTGTTAATATTCCTGAGGACAGTGGGGGTGTTTTACACTTCACAGGGTGTATCTGACTGTGGGTCATGATGTACACAGTATGTCAGTGAGTGTGTTAATATTAATCTGTGTTCTCTGTCAGTGTGTTAATATTACTGAGGACAGTGGAGGTGTTTTACACTTCACAGGGTGTATCTGACTGTGGGTCATGATATACACAGTGTGTCAGTGAGTGTGTTAATATTCATCTGTGTTCTCTGTCAGTGTGTTAATATTCCTGAGGACAGTGGGGGTGTTTTACACTTCACAGGGTTTATCTGACTGTGGGTCATGATATACACAGTGTGTCAGTGAGTGTGTTAATATTAATCTGTGTTCTCTGTCAGTGTGTTAATATTCCTGAGGACAGTGGGGGTGTTTTACACTTCACAGGGTTTATCTGACTGTGGGTCATGATATACACAGTGTGTCAGTGAGTGTGTTAATATTAATCTGTGTTCTCTGTCAGTGTGTTAATATTCCTGAGGACAGTGGGGGTGTTTTACACTTCACAGGGTTTATCTGACTGTGGGTCATGATATACACAGTGTGTCAGTGAGTGTGTTAATATTAATCTGTGTTCTCTGTCAGTGTGTTAATATTCCTGAGGACAGTGGGGGTGTTTTACACTTCACAGGGTTTATCTGACTGTGGGTCATGATATACACAGTGTGTCAGTGAGTGTGTTAATATTAATCTGTGTTCTCTGTCAGTGTGTTAATATTACTGAGGACAGTGGGAGTGTTTTACACTTCACAGGGTGTATCTGACTGTGAGTCATGATATACACAGTGTGTCAGTGAGTGTGTTAATATTAATCTGTGTTCTCTGTCAGTGTGTTAATATTCCTGAGGACAGTGGGGGTGTTTTACACTTCACAGGGTGTATCTGACTGTGAGTCATGATGTACACAGTGTGTCAGTGAGTGTGTTAATATTAATCTGTGTTCTCTGTCAGTGTGTTAATATTCCTGAGGACAGTGGGGGTGTTTTACACTTCACAGGGTGTATCTGACTGTGAGTCATGATGTACACAGTGTGTCAGTGAGTGTGTTAATATTAATCTGTGTTCTCTGTCAGTGTGTTAATATTCCTGAGGACAGTGGGGGTGTTTTACACTTCACAGGGTGTATCTAACTGTGGGTCATGATATACACAGTGTGTCAGTGAGTGTGTTAATATTAATCTGTGTTCTCTGTCAGTGTGTTAATATTCCTGAGGACAGTGGGGGTGTTTTACACTTCACAGGGTTTATCTGACTGTGGGTCATGATGTACACAGTGTGTCAGTGAGAGTGTTAATATTAATCTGTGTTCTTTGTCAGTGTGTTAATATTACTGAGGACAGTGGGGGTGTTTTACACTTCACAGGGTGTATCTGACTGTGGGTCATGATGTATACAGTGTGTCAGTGAGTGTGTTAATATTAATCTGTGTTCTCTGTCAGTGTGTTAATATTACTGAGGACAGTGGGGGTGTTTTACACTTCACAGGGTGTATCTGACTGTGAGTCATGATGTACAAAGTGTGTCAGTGAGTGTGTTAATATTAATCTGTGTTCTCTGTCAGTGTGTTAGTATTCCTGAGGACAGTGGGGATGTTTTACACTTCACAGGGTGTATCTGACTGTGGGTCATGATATACACAGTGTGTCAGTGAGTGTGTTAATATTAATCTGTGTTCTCTGTCAGTGTGTTAATATTCCTGAGGACAGTGGGGGTGTTTTACACTTCACAGGGTTTATCTGACTGTGGGTCATGATATACACAGTGTGTCAGTGAGTGTGTTAATATTAATCTGTGTTCTCTGTCAGTGTGTTAATATTCCTGAGGACAGTGGGGGTGTTTTACACTTCACAGGGTTTATCTGACTGTGGGTCATGATATACACAGTATGTCAGTGAGTGTGTTAATATTAATCTGTGTTCTCTGTCAGTGTGTTAATATTCCTGAGGACAGTGGGGGTGTTTTACACTTCACAGGGTTTATCTGACTGTGGGTCATGATATACACAGTGTGTCAGTGAGTGTGTTAATATTAATCTGTGTTCTCTGTCACTGTGTTAATATTACTGAGGACAGTGGGGGTGTTTTACACTTCACAGGGTGTATCTGACTGTGAGTCATGATGTACAAAGTGTGTCAGTGAGTGTGTTAATATTAATCTGTGTTCTCTGTCAGTGTGTTAATATTACTGAGGACAGAGGGGATGTTTTACACTTCACAGGGTTTATCTGACTGTGGGTCATGATATACACAGTGTGTCAGTGAGTGTGTTAATATTAATCTGTGTTCTCTGTCAGTGTGTTAATATTCCTGAGGACAGTGGGGATGCTTTACACTTCACAGGGTGTATCTGACTGTGGGTCATGATGTACACAGTGTGTCAGTGAGTGTGTTAATATTAATCTGTGTTCTCTGTCAGTGTGTTAATATTACTGAGGACAGTGGTGGTGTTTTACACTTCACAGGGTGTATCTGACTGTGGGCCATGATATACACAGTGTGTCAGTGAGTGTGTTAATATTAATCTGTGTTCTCTGTCAGTGTGTTAATATTACTGAGGACAGTGGGGGTGTTTTACACTTCACAGGGTGTATCTGACTGTGGGTCATGATGTACACAGTGTGTCAGTGAGAGCGTTAATATTAATCTGTGTTCTCTGTCAGTGTGTTACTATTCCTGAGGACAGTGGGGATGTTTTACACTTCACAGGGTGTATCTGACTGTGGGTCATGATATACACAGTGTGTCAGTGAGTGTGTTAATATTAATCTGTGTTCTCTGTCAGTGTGTTAATATTACTGAGGACAGTGGGGGTGTTTTACACTTCACAGGGTGTATCTGACTGTGGGTCATGATGTACACAGTGTGTCAGTGAGTGTGTTAATATTAATCTGTGTTCTCTGTCAGTGTGTTAATATTACTGAGGACAGTGGGGGTGTTTTACACTTCACAGGGTGTATCTGACTGTGGGTCATGATATACACAGTGTGTCAGTGAGTGTGTTAATATTAATCTGTGTTCTCTGTCAGTGTGTTAATATTACTGAGGACAGTGGGGGTGATTTACACTTCACAGGGTGTATCTGACTGTGGGTCATGACATACACAGTGTGTCAGTGAGTGTGTTAATATTAATCTGTGTTCTCTGTCAGTGTGTTAATATTCCTGAGGACAGTGGGGGTGTTTTACACTTCACAGGGTGTATCTGACTCTGGGTCATGATATACACAGTGTGTCAGTGAGTGTGTTAATATTAATCTGTGTTCTCTGTCAGTGTGTTAATATTCCTGAGGACAGTGGGGGTGTTTTACACTTCACAGGGTTTATCTGACTGTGGGTCATGATGTACACAGTGTGTCAGTGAGTGTGTTAATATTAATCTGTGTTCTCTGTCAGTGTGTTAATATTGCTGAAGACAGTGGGGATGTTTTACACTTCACAGGGTGTATCTGACTGTGGGTCATGATGTACACAGCGTGTCAGTGAGCGTGTTAATATTAATCTGTGTTCTCTGTCAGTGTGTTAATATTCCTGAGGACAGTGGGGGTGTTTTACACTTCACAGGGTGTATCTGACTGTGGGTCATGATATACACAGTGTGTCAGTGAGTGTGTTAATATTAATCTGTGTTCTCTGTCAGTGTGTTAATATTCCTGAGGACAGTGGGGATGTTTTACACTTCACAGGGTTTATCTGACTGTGGGTCATGATGTACACAGTGTGTCAGTGAGTGTGTTAATATTAATCTGTGTTCTCTGTCAGTGTGTTAATATTCCTGAGGACAGTGGGGGTGTTTTACACTTCACAGGGTGTATCTGACTGTGGGTCATGATATACACAGTGTGTCAGTGAGTGTGTTAATATTAATCTGTGTTCTCTGTCAGTGTGTTAATATTACTGAGGACAGTGGGGGTGTTTTACACTTCACAGTTTGTATCTGACTGTGGGTCATGATATACACAGTGTGTCAGTGAGTGTGTTAATATTAATCTGTGTTCTCTGTCAGTGTGTTAATATTACTGAGGACAGTGGGGATGTTTTACACTTCACAGGGTGTATCTGACTGTGGGTCATGATGTACACAGTGTGTCAGTGAGTGTGTTAATATTAATCTGTGTTCTCTGTCAGTGTGTTAATATTCCTGAGGACAGTGGGGGTGTTTTACACTTCACAGGGTGTATCTGACTGTGGGTCATGATGTACACAGTATGTCAGTGAGTGTGTTAATATTAATCTGTGTTCTCTGTCAGTGTGTTAATATTACTGAGGACAGTGGGGGTGTTTTACACTTCACCGGGTGTATCTGACTGTGGGTCATGATGTACACAGTGTGTCAGTGAGTGTGTTAATATTAATCTGTGTACTCTGTCAGTGTGTTAATATTCCTGAGGACAGTGGGGGTGTTTTACACTTCACAGGGTGTATCTGACTGTGGGTCATGATATACACAGTGCGTCAGTGAGTGTGTTAATATTAATCTGTGTTCTCTGTCAGTGTGTTAATATTACTGAGGACAGTGGGGGTGTTTTACACTTCACAGGGTGTATCTGACTGTGGGTCATGATATACACAGTGTGTCAGTGAGTGTGTTAATATTAATCTGTGTTCTCTGTCAGTGTGTTAATATTCCTGAGGACAGTGGGGATGTTTTACACTTCACAGGGTGTATCTGACTGTGGGTCATGATATACACAGTGTGTCAGTGAGTGTGTTAATATTAATCTGTGTTCTCTGTCAGTGTGTTAATATTCCTGAGGACAGTGGGGGTGTTTTACACTTCACAGGGTGTATCTGACTGTGGGTCATGATATACACAGTGTGTCAGTGAGTGTGTTAATATTAATCTGTGTTCTCTGTCAGTGTGTTAATATTACTGAGGACAATGGGGGTGTTTTACACTTCACAGGGTGTATCTGACTGTGGGTCATGATGTACACAGTGTGTCAGTGAGTGTGTTAATATTAATCTGTGTTCTCTGTCAGTGTGTTAATATTCCTGAGGACAGTGGGGGTGTTTTACACTTCACAGGGTGTATCTGACTGTGAGTCATGATATACACAGTGTGTCAGTGAGTGTGTTAATATTAATCTGTGTTCTCTGTCAGTGTGTTAATATTACTGAGGACAGTGGGGATGTTTTACACTTCACAGGGTGTATCTGACTGTGGGTCATGATATACACAGTGTGTCAGTGAGTGTGTTAATATTAATCTGTGTTCTCTGTCAGTGTGTTAATATTCCTGAGGACAGTGGGGGTGTTTTACACTTCACAGGGTGTATCTGACTGTGGGTCATGATATACACAGTGTGTCAGTGAGTGTGTTAATATTAATCTGTGTTCTCTGTCAGGGTGTTAATATTACTGAGGACAGTGGGTGTGTTTTACACTTCACAGGGTGTATCTGACTGTGGGTCATGATATACACAGTGTGTCAGTGAGTGTGTTAATATTAATCTGTGTTCTCTGTCAGTGTGTTAATATTCCTGAGGACAGTGGGGGTGTTTTACACTTCACAGGGTGTATCTGACTGTGGGTGATGATATACACAGTGTGTCAGTGAGTGTGTTAATATTAATCTGTGTTCTCTGTCAGTGTGTTAATATTACTGAGGACAGTGGGGGTGTTTTACACTTCACAGGGTTTATCTGACTGTGGGTCATGATATACACAGTGTGTCAGTGAGTGTGTTAATATTAATCTGTGTTCTCTGTCAGTGTGTTAATATTACTGAGGACAGTGGGGGTGTTTTACACTTCACAGGGTGCATCTGGCTGTGGGTCATGATATACACAGTGTGTCAGTGAGTGTGTTAATATTAATCTGTGTTCTCTGTCAGTGTGTTAATATTCCTGAGGACAGTGGGGGTGTTTTACACTTCACAGGGTGTATCTGACTGTGGGTCATGATATACACAGTGTGTCAGTGAGTGTGTTAATATTAATCTGTGTTCTCTGTCAGTGTGTTAATATTTCTGAGGACAGTGGGGGTGTTTTACACTTCACAGTTTGTATCTAACTGTGGGTCATGATATACACAGTGTGTCAGTGAGTGTGTTAATATTAATCTGTGTTCTCTGTCAGTGTGTTAATATTACTGAGGACAGTGGGGGTGTTTTACACTTCACAGGGTGTATCTGACTGTGAGTCATGATGTACACAGTGTGTCAGTGAGAGTGTTAATATTAATCTGTGTTCTCTGTCAGTGTGTTAGTATTACTGAGGACAGTGGGGGTGTTTTACACTTCACAGGGTGTATCTGACTGTGGGTCAAGATATACACAGTGTGTCAGTGAGTGTGTTAATATTAATCTGTGTTCTCTGTCAGTGTGTTAATATTACTGAGGACAGTGGGGGTGTTTTACACTTCACAGGGTGTATCTGACTGTGGGTCATGATATACACAGTGTGTCAGTGAGTGTGTTAATATTAATCTGTGTTCTCTGTCAGTGTGTTAATATTCCTGAGGACAGAGGGGGTGTTTTACACTTCACAGGATGTATCTGACTGTGGGTCATGATATACACAGTGTGTCAGTGAGTGTGTTAATATTAATCTGTGTTCTCTGTCAGTGTGTTAATATTACTGACGACAGTGGGGGTGTTTTACACTTCACAGGGTGTATCTGACTGTGGGTCATGATATACACAGTGTGTCAGTGAGTGTGTTAATATTAATCTGTGTTCTCTGTCAGTGTGTTAATATTACTGAGGACAGTGGGGGTGTTTTACACTTCACAGGGTGTATCTGACTGTGGGTCATGATGTACACAGTGTGTCAGAGAGTGTGTTAATATTAATCTGTGTTCTCTGTCAGTGTGTTAATATTACTGAGGACAGTGGGGGTGTTTTACACTTCACAGGGTGTATCTGACTGTGGGTCATGATATACACAGTGTGTCAGTGAGTGTGTTAATATTAATCTGTGTTCTCTGTCAGTGTGTTAATATTACTGAGGACAGTGGGGGTGTTTTACACTTCACAGGGTGTATCTGACTGTGGGTCATGATATACACAGTGTGTCAGTGAGTGTGTTAATATTAATCTGTGTTCTCTGTCAGTGTGTTAATATTACTGAGGACAGTGGGGGTGTTTTACACTTCACAGGGTGTATCTGACTGTGGGTCATGATATACACAGTGTGTCAGTGAGTGTGTTAATATTAATCTGTGTTCTCTGTCAGTGTGTTAATATTACTGAGGACAGTGGGGGTGTTTTACACTTCACAGGGTGTATCTGACTGTGAGTCATGATATACACAGTGTGTCGGTCAGTGTGTTAATATTAATCTGTGTTCTCTGTCAGTGTGTTAATATTACTGAGGACAGTGGGGGTGTTTTACACTTCACAGGGTGTATCTGACTGTGGGTCATGATATACACAGTGTGTCAGTGAGTGTGTTAATATTAATCTGTGTTCTCTGTCAGTGTGTTAATATTACTGAGGACAGTGGGGATGTTTTACACTTCACAGGGTTTATCTGACTGTGGAACGTGATGTACACAGTGTGTCAGTGAGTGTGTTAATATTAATGTGTGTTCTCTGTCAGTGTGTTAATATTACTGAGGACAGTGGGGGTGTTTTACACTTCACAGGGTGTATCTGACTGTGGGTCATGATATACACAGTGTGTCAGTGAGTGTGTTAATATTAATCTGTGTTCTCTGTCAGTGTGTTAATATTACTGAGGACAGTGGGGGTGTTTTACACTTCACAGGGTTTATCTGACTGTGGGTCATGATATACACAGTGTGTCAGTGAGTGTGTTAATATTAATCTGTGTTCTCTGTCAGTGTGTTAATATTACTGAGGACAGTGGGGGTGTTTTACACTTCACAGGGTGTATCTGACTGTTTTTCATGATATATACAGTGTGTCAGTGAGTGTGTTAATGTTAATCTGTGTTCTCTGTCAGTGTGTTAATATTCCTGAGGACAGTGGGGGTGTTTTACACTTCACAGGGATTATCTGTCTGTGGGTCACGATATACACAGTGTGTCAGTGAGTGTGTTAATATTAATCTGTGTTCTCTGTCAGTGTGTTAATATTACTGAGGACAGTGGGGGTGTTTTACACTTCACAGGGTGCATCTGGCCTTGGGTCATGATATACACAGTGTGTCAGTGAGTGTGTTAATATTCATCTGTGTTCTCTGTCAGTGTGTTAATATTCCTGAGGACAGTGGGGGTGTTTTACACTTCACAGGGTTTATCTGACTGTGGGTCATGATGTACACAGTGTGTCAGTGAATGTGTTAATATTAATCTGTGTTCTCTGTCAGTGTATTAATATTCCTGAGGACAGTGGGGGTGTTTTACACTTCACAGGGTGTATCTGACTGTGGGCCATGATATACACAGTGTGTCAGTGAGTGTGTTAATATTAATCTGTGTTCTCTGTCAGTGTGTTAATATTACTGAGGACAGTGGGGGTGTTTTACACTTCACAGGGTTTATCTGACTGTGGGTCATGAAATACACAGTGTGTCAGTGAGTGTGTAAATATTAATCTGTGTTCTCTGTCAGTGTGTTAATATTACTGAGGACAGTGGGGGTGTTTTACACTTCACAGGGTGTATCTGACTGTGGGTCATGATATACACAGTGTGTCAGTGAGTGTGTTAATATTAATCTGTGTTCTCAGTCAGTGTGTTAATATTCCTGAGGACAGAGGGGGTGTTTTACACTTCACAGGATGTATCTGACTGTGGGTCATGATATACACAGTGTGTCAGTGAGTGTGTTAATATTAATCTGTGTTCTCTGTCAGTGTGTTAATATTACTGAGGACAGTGGGGGTGTTTTACACTTCACAGGGTGTATCTGACTGTGGGTCATGATGTACACAGTGTGTCAGTGAGTGTGTTAATATTAATCTGTGTTCTCTGTCAGTGTGTTAATATTACTGAGGACAGTGGGGATGTTTTACACTTCACAGGGTTTATCTGACTGTGGAACGTGATGTACACAGTGTGTCAGTGAGTGTGTTAATATTAATCTGTGTTCTCTGTCAGTGTGTTAATATTACTGAGGACAGTGGGGGTGTTTTACACTTCACAGGGTGTATCTGACTGTGGGTCATGATATACACAGTGTGTCAGTGAGTGTGTTAATATTAATCTGTGTTCTCTGTCAGTGTGTTAATATTACTGAGGACAGTGGGGGTGTTTTACACTTCACCGGGTGTATCTGACTGTGGGTCATGATATACACAGTGTGTCAGTGAGTGTGTTAATATTAATCTGTGTTCTCTGTCAGTGTGTTAATATTACTGAGGACAGTGGGGGTGTTTTACACTTCACAGGGTGTATCTGACTGTTTTTCATGATATATACAGTGTGTCAGTGAGTGTGTTAATGTTAATCTGTGTTCTCTGTCAGTGTGTTAATATTCCTGAGGACAGTGGGGGTGTTTTACACTTCACAGGGATTATCTGTCTGTGGGTCACGATATACACAGTGTGTCAGTGAGTGTGTTAATATTAATCTGTGTTCTCTGTCAGTGTGTTAATATTACTGAGGACAGTGGGGGTGTTTTACACTTCACAGGGTGCATCTGGCCTTGGGTCATGATATACACAGTGTGTCAGTGAGTGTGTTAATATTCATCTGTGTTCTCTGTCAGTGTGTTAATATTCCTGAGGACAGTGGGGGTGTTTTACACTTCACAGGGTTTATCTGACTGTGGGTCATGATGTACACAGTGTGTCAGTGAATGTGTTAATATTAATCTGTGTTCTCTGTCAGTGTATTAATATTCCTGAGGACAGTGGGGGTGTTTTACACTTCACAGGGTGTATCTGACTGTGGGCCATGATATACACAGTGTGTCAGTGAGTGTGTTAATATTAATCTGTGTTCTCTGTCAGTGTGTTAATATTACTGAGGACAGTGGGGGTGTTTTACACTTCACAGGGTTTATCTGACTGTGGGTCATGAAATACACAGTGTGTCAGTGAGTGTGTAAATATTAATCTGTGTTCTCTGTCAGTGTGTTAATATTACTGAGGACAGTGGGGGTGTTTTACACTTCACAGGGTGTATCTGACTGTGGGTCATGATATACACAGTGTGTCAGTGAGTGTGTTAATATTAATCTGTGTTCTCTGTCAGTGTGTTAATATTCCTGAGGACAGAGGGGGTGTTTTACACTTCACAGGATGTATCTGACTGTGGGTCATGATATACACAGTGTGTCAGTGAGTGTGTTAATATTAATCTGTGTTCTCTGTCAGTGTGTTAATATTACTGAGGACAGTGGGGGTGTTTTACACTTCACAGGGTGTATCTGACTGTGGGTCATGATGTACACAGTGTGTCAGTGAGTGTGTTAATATTAATCTGTGTTCTCTGTCAGTGTGTTAATATTACTGAGGACAGTGGGGATGTTTTACACTTCACAGGGTTTATCTGACTGTGGAACGTGATGTACACAGTGTGTCAGTGAGTGTGTTAATATTAATCTGTGTTCTCTGTCAGTGTGTTAATATTACTGAGGACAGTGGGGGTGTTTTACACTTCACAGGGTGTATCTGACTGTGGGTCATGATATACACAGTGTGTCAGTGAGTGTGTTAATATTAATCTGTGTTCTCTGTCAGTGTGTTAATATTACTGAGGACAGTGGGGGTGTTTTACACTTCACCGGGTGTATCTGACTGTGGGTCATGATATACACAGTGTGTCAGTGAGTGTGTTAATATTAATCTGTGTTCTCTGTCAGTGTGTTAATATTACTGAGGACAGTGGGGGTGTTTTACACTTCACAGGGTGTATCTGACTGTGGGTCATGATATACACAGTGTGTCAGTGAGTGTGTTAATATTAATCTGTGTTCTCTGTCAGTGTGTTAATATTACTGAGGACAGTGGGGGTGTTTTACACTTCACAGGGTGTATCTGACTGTGGGTCATGATATATACAGTGTGTCAGTGAGTGTGTTAATATTAATCTGTGTTCTCTGTCAGTGTGTTAATATTACTGAGGACAGTGGGGGTGTTTTACACTTCACAGGGATTATCTGTCTGTGGGTCACGATATACACAGTGTGTCAGTGAGTGTGTTAATATTAATCTGTGTTCTCTGTCAGTGTGTTAATATTACTGAGGACAGTGGGGGTGTTTTACACTTCACAGGGATTATCTGTCTGTGGGTCACGATATACACAGTGTGTCAGTGAGTGTGTTAATATTAATCTGATTTCTCTGTCAGTGTGTTAATATTCCTGAGGACAGTGGGGGTGTTTTACACTTCACAGGGTGTATCTGACTGTGGGTCATGATATACACAGTGTGTCAGTGAGTGTGTTAATATTAATCTGTGTTCTCTGTCAGCGTGTTAATATTACTGAGGACAGTGGGGGTGTTTTACACTTCACAGGGTGCATCTGGCCTTGGGTCATGATATACACAGTGTGTCAGTGAGTGTGTTAATATTAATCTGTGTTCTCTGTCAGTGTGTTAATATTCCTGAGGACAGTGGGGGTGTTTTACACTTCACAGGGTTTATCTGACTGTGGGTCATGATGTACACAGTGTGTCAGTGAATGTGTTAATATTAATCTGTGTTCTCTGTCAGTGTGATAATATTACTGAGGACAGTGGGGGTGTTTTACACTTCACAGGGTTTATCTGACTGTGGGTCATGAAATACACAGTGTGTCGGTGAGTGTGTTAATATTAATCTGTATTCTCTGTCAGTGTGTTAATATTACTGTGGACAGTGGGGGTGTTTTACACTTCACAGGGTGTATCTGACTGTGGGTCATGATATACACAGTGTGTCAGTGAGTGTGTTAATATTAATCTGTGTTCTCTGTCAGTGTGTTAATATTACTGAGGACAGTGGGGGTGTTTTACACTTCACAGGGTTTATCTGACTGTGAGTCATGATATACAGAGTGTGTCAGTGAGTGTGTTAATATTAATCTGTGTTCTCTGTCAGTGTGTTAATATTACTGAGGACAGTGGGGGTGTTTTACACTTCACAGGGTGTATCTGACTCTGGGTCATGATATACACAGTGTGTCAGTGAGTGTGTTAATATTAATCTGTGTTCTCTGTCAGTGTGTTAATATTCCTGAGGACAGTGGGGGTGTTTTACACTTCACAGGGTGTATCTGACTGTGGGTCATGATATACACAGTGTGTCAGTGAGCGTGTTAATATTAATCTGTGTTCTCTGTCAGTGTGTTAATATTCCTGAGGACAGTGGGGGTGTTTTACACTTCACAGGGTGTATCTGACTGTGGGTCATGATATACACAGTGTGTCAGTGAGTGTGTTAATATTAATCTGTGTTCTCTGTCAGAGTGTTAATATTACTGAGGACAGTGGGGGTGTTTTACACTTCACAGGGTGTATCTGACTGTGGGTCATGATATACACAGTGTGTCAGTGAGTGTGTTAATATTAATCTGTGTTCTCTGTCAGTGTGTTAATATTCCTGAGGACAGTGGGGATGTTTTACACTTCACAGGGTGTATCTGACTGTGGGTCATGATATACACAGTGTGTCAGTGAGTGTGTTAATATTAATCTGTGTTCTCTGTCAGTGTGTTAATATTACTGAGGACAGTGGGGGTGTTTTACACTTCACAGGGTGTATCTGACTGTGAGTCATGATATACACAGTGTGTCGGTCAGTGTGTTAATATTAATCTGTGTTCTCTGTCAGTGTGTTAATATTACTGAGGACAGTGGGGGTGTTTTACACTTCACAGGGTGTATCTGACTGTGGGTCATGATATACACAGTGTGTCAGTGAGTGTGTTAATATTAATCTGTGTTCTCTGTCAGTGTGTTAATATTACTGAGGACAGTGGGGATGTTTTACACTTCACAGGGTTTATCTGACTGTGGAACGTGATGTACACAGTGTGTCAGTGAGTGTGTTAATATTAATCTGTGTTCTCTGTCAGTGTGTTAATATTACTGAGGACAGTGGGGGTGTTTTACACTTCACAGGGTGTATCTGACTGTGGGTCATGATATACACAGTGTGTCAGTGAGTGTGTTAATATTAATCTGTGTTCTCTGTCAGTGTGTTAATATTACTGAGGACAGTGGGGGTGTTTTACACTTCACAGGGTTTATCTGACTGTGGGTCATGATATACACAGTGTGTCAGTGAGTGTGTTAATATTAATCTGTGTTCTCTGTCAGTGTGTTAATATTACTGAGGACAGTGGGGGTGTTTTACACTTCACAGGGTGTATCTGACTGTTTTTCATGATATATACAGTGTGTCAGTGAGTGTGTTAATGTTAATCTGTGTTCTCTGTCAGTGTGTTAATATTCCTGAGGACAGTGGGGGTGTTTTACACTTCACAGGGATTATCTGTCTGTGGGTCACGATATACACAGTGTGTCAGTGAGTGTGTTAATATTAATCTGTGTTCTCTGTCAGTGTGTTAATATTACTGAGGACAGTGGGGGTGTTTTACACTTCACAGGGTGCATCTGGCCTTGGGTCATGATATACACAGTGTGTCAGTGAGTGTGTTAATATTCATCTGTGTTCTCTGTCAGTGTGTTAATATTCCTGAGGACAGTGGGGGTGTTTTACACTTCACAGGGTTTATCTGACTGTGGGTCATGATGTACACAGTGTGTCAGTGAATGTGTTAATATTAATCTGTGTTCTCTGTCAGTGTATTAATATTCCTGAGGACAGTGGGGGTGTTTTACACTTCACAGGGTGTATCTGACTGTGGGCCATGATATACACAGTGTGTCAGTGAGTGTGTTAATATTAATCTGTGTTCTCTGTCAGTGTGTTAATATTACTGAGGACAGTGGGGATGTTTTACACTTCACAGGGTTTATCTGACTGTGGGTCATGAAATACACAGTGTGTCAGTGAGTGTGTAAATATTAATCTGTGTTCTCTGTCAGTGTGTTAATATTACTGAGGACAGTGGGGGTGTTTTACACTTCACAGGGTGTATCTGACTGTGGGTCATGATATACACAGTGTGTCAGTGAGTGTGTTAATATTAATCTGTGTTCTCTGTCAGTGTGTTAATATTCCTGAGGACAGAGGGGGTGTTTTACACTTCACAGGATGTATCTGACTGTGGGTCATGATATACACAGTGTGTCAGTGAGTGTGTTAATATTAATCTGTGTTCTCTGTCAGTGTGTTAATATTACTGAGGACAGTGGGGGTGTTTTACACTTCACAGGGTGTATCTGACTGTGGGTCATGATGTACACAGTGTGTCAGTGAGTGTGTTAATATTAATCTGTGTTCTCTGTCAGTGTGTTAATATTACTGAGGACAGTGGGGATGTTTTACACTTCACAGGGTTTATCTGACTGTGGAACGTGATGTACACAGTGTGTCAGTGAGTGTGTTAATATTAATCTGTGTTCTCTGTCAGTGTGTTAATATTACTGAGGACAGTGGGGGTGTTTTACACTTCACAGGGTGTATCTGACTGTGGGTCATGATATACACAGTGTGTCAGTGAGTGTGTTAATATTAATCTGTGTTCTCTGTCAGTGTGTTAATATTACTGAGGACAGTGGGGGTGTTTTACACTTCACCGGGTGTATCTGACTGTGGGTCATGATATACACAGTGTGTCAGTGAGTGTGTTAATATTAATCTGTGTTCTCTGTCAGTGTGTTAATATTACTGAGGACAGTGGGGGTGTTTTACACTTCACCGGGTGTATCTGACTGTGGGTCATGATATACACAGTGTGTCAGTGAGTGTGTTAATATTAATCTGTGTTCTCTGTCAGTGTGTTAATATTACTGAGGACAGTGGGGGTGTTTTACACTTCACAGGGTGTATCTGACTGTGGGTCATGATATATACAGTGTGTCAGTGAGTGTGTTAATATTAATCTGTGTTCTCTGTCAGTGTGTTAATATTACTGAGGACAGTGGGGGTGTTTTACACTTCACAGGGATTATCTGTCTGTGGGTCACGATATACACAGTGTGTCAGTGAGTGTGTTAATATTAATCTGTGTTCTCTGTCAGTGTGTTAATATTACTGAGGACAGTGGGGGTGTTTTACACTTCACAGGGATTATCTGTCTGTGGGTCACGATATACACAGTGTGTCAGTGAGTGTGTTAATATTAATCTGATTTCTCTGTCAGTGTGTTAATATTCCTGAGGACAGTGGGGGTGTTTTACACTTCACAGGGTGTATCTGACTGTGGGTCATGATATACACAGTGTGTCAGTGAGTGTGTTAATATTAATCTGTGTTCTCTGTCAGCGTGTTAATATTACTGAGGACAGTGGGGGTGTTTTACACTTCACAGGGTGCATCTGGCCTTGGGTCATGATATACACAGTGTGTCAGTGAGTGTGTTAATATTAATCTGTGTTCTCTGTCAGTGTGTTAATATTCCTGAGGACAGTGGGGGTGTTTTACACTTCACAGGGTTTATCTGACTGTGGGTCATGATGTACACAGTGTGTCAGTGAATGTGTTAATATTAATCTGTGTTCTCTGTCAGTGTGATAATATTACTGAGGACAGTGGGGGTGTTTTACACTTCACAGGGTTTATCTGACTGTGGGTCATGAAATACACAGTGTGTCGGTGAGTGTGTTCATATTAATCTGTATTCTCTGTCAGTGTGTTAATATTACTGTGGACAGTGGGGGTGTTTTACACTTCACAGGGTGTATCTGACTGTGGGTCATGATATACACAGTGTGTCAGTGAGTGTGTTAATATTAATCTGTGTTCTCTGTCAGTGTGTTAATATTACTGAGGACAGTGGGGATGTTTTACACTTCACAGGGTTTATCTGACTGTGAGTCATGATATACAGAGTGTGTCAGTGAGTGTGTTAATATTAATCTGTGTTCTCTGTCAGTGTGTTAATATTACTGAGGACAGTGGGGGTGTTTTACACTTCACAGGGTGTATCTGACTCTGGGTCATGATATACACAGTGCGTCAGTGAGTGTGTTAATATTAATCTGTGTTCTCTGTCAGTGTGTTAATATTCCTGAGGACAGTGGGGGTGTTTTACACTTCACAGGGTGTATCTGACTGTGGGTCATGATATACACAGTGTGTCAGTGAGCGTGTTAATATTAATCTGTGTTCTCTGTCAGTGTGTTAATATTCCTGAGGACAGTGGGGGTGTTTTACACTTCACAGGGTGTATCTGACTGTGGGTCATGATATACACAGTGTGTCAGTGAGTGTGTTAATATTAATCTGTGTTCTCTGTCAGAGTGTTAATATTACTGAGGACAGTGGGGGTGTTTTACACTTCACAGGGTGTATCTGACTGTGGGTCATGATATACACAGTGTGTCAGTGAGTGTGTTAATATTAATCTGTGTTCTCTGTCAGTGTGTTAATATTACTGAGGACAGTGGGGGTGTTTTACACTTCACAGGGTGTATCTGACTGTGGGTCATGATATACACAGTGTGTCAGTGAGTGTGTTAATATTAATCTGTGTTCTCTGTCAGTCTGTTAATATTACTGAGGACAGTGGGGGTGTTTTACACTTCACAGGGTGTATCTGACTGTGGGTCATGATATACACAGTGTGTCAGTGAGTGTGTTAATATTAATCTGTGTTCTCTGTCAGTGTGTTAATATTCCTGAGGACAGTGGGGGTGTTTTACACTTCACAGGGTTTATCTGGCTGTGGGTCATGATGTACACATTGTGTCAGTGAGTGTGTTAATATTAATCTGTGTTCTCTGTCAGTGTGTTAATATTACTGAGGACAGTGGGGGTGTTTTACACTTCACAGGGTGTATCTGACTGTGGGTCATGATGTACACAGTGTGTCAGAGAGTGTGTTAATATTAATCTGTGTTCTCTGTCAGTGTGTTAATATTACTGAGGACAGTGGGGGTGTTTTACACTTCACAGGGTGTATCTGACTGTGGGTCATGATATACACAGTGTGTCAGTGAGTGTGTTAATATTAATCTGTGTTCTCTGTCAGTGTGTTAATATTACTGAGGACAGTGGGGGTGTTTTACACTTCACAGGGTGTATCTGACTGTGGGTCATGATATACACAGTGTGTCAGTGAGTGTGTTAATATTAATCTGTGTTCTCAGTCAGTGTGTTAATATTACTGAGGACAGTGGGGGTGTTTTACACTTCACCGGGTGTATCTGGCTGTGGGTCATGATATACACAGTGTGTCAGTGAGTGTGTTAATATTAATCTGTGTCCTCTGTCAGTGTGTTAATATTACTGAGGACAGTGGGGGTGTTTTACACTTCACAGGGTGTATCTGACTGTGGGTCATGATATACACAGTGTGTCAGTGAGTGTGTTAATATTAATCTGTGTTCTCTGTCAGTGTGTTAATATTACTGAGGACAGTGGGGGTGTTTTACACTTCACAGGGTGTATCTGACTGTGAGTCATGATTTACACAGTGTGTCGGTCAGTGTGTTAATATTAATCTGTGTTCTCTGTCAGTGTGTTAATATTACTGAGGACAGTGGGGGTGTTTTACACTTCACAGGGTGTATCTGACTGTGGGTCATGATATACACAGTGTGTCAGTGAGTGTGTTAATATTAATCTGTGTTCTCTGTCAGTGTGTTAATATTACTGAGGACAGTGGGGATGTTTTACACTTCACAGGGTTTATCTGACTGTGGAACGTGATGTACACAGTGTGTCAGTGAGTGTGTTAATATTAATCTGTGTTCTCTGTCAGTGTGTTAATATTACTGAGGACAGTGGGGGTGTTTTACACTTCACAGGGTGTATCTGACTGTGGGTCATGATATACACAGTGTGTCAGTGAGTGTGTTAATATTAATCTGTGTTCTCTGTCAGTGTGTTAATATTACTGAGGACAGTGGGGGTGTTTTACACTTCACAGGGTTTATCTGACTGTGGGTCATGATATACACAGTGTGTCAGTGAGTGTGTTAATATTAATCTGTGTTCTCTGTCAGTGTGTTAATATTACTGAGGACAGTGGGGGTGTTTTACACTTCACAGGGTGTATCTGACTGTTTTTCATGATATATACAGTGTGTCAGTGAGTGTGTTAATGTTAATCTGTGTTCTCTGTCAGTGTGTTAATATTCCTGAGGACAGTGGGGGTGTTTTACACTTCACAGGGATTATCTGTCTGTGGGTCACGATATACACAGTGTGTCAGTGAGTGTGTTAATATTAATCTGTGTTCTCTGTCAGTGTGTTAATATTACTGAGGACAGTGGGGGTGTTTTACACTTCACAGGGTGCATCTGGCCTTGGGTCATGATATACACAGTGTGTCAGTGAGTGTGTTAATATTAATCTGTGTTCTCTGTCAGTGTGTTAATATTCCTGAGGACAGTGGGGGTGTTTTACACTTCACAGGGTTTATCTGACTGTGGGTCATGATGTGCACAGTGTGTCAGTGAATGTGTTAATATTAATCTGTGTTCTCTGTCAGTGTGATAATATTACTGAGGACAGTGGGGGTGTTTTACACTTCACAGGGTTTATCTGACTGTGGGTCATGAAATACACAGTGTGTCAGTGAGTGTGTAAATATTAATCTGTGTTCTCTGTCAGTGTGTTAATATTACTGAGGACAGTGGGGGTGTTTTACACTTCACAGGGTGTATCTGACTGTGGGTCATGATATACACAGTGTGTCAGTGAGTGTGTTAATATTAATCTGTGTTCTCTGTCAGTGTGTTAATATTCCTGAGGACAGAGGGGGTGTTTTACACTTCACAGGATGTATCTGACTGTGGGTCATGATATACACAGTGTGTCAGTGAGTGTGTTAATATTAATCTGTGTTCTCTGTCAGTGTGTTAATATTACTGAGGACAGTGGGGGTGTTTTACACTTCACAGGGTGTATCTGACTGTGGGTCATGATGTACACAGTGTGTCAGTGAGTGTGTTAATATTAATCTGTGTTCTCTGTCAGTGTGTTAATATTACTGAGGACAGTGGGGATGTTTTACACTTCACAGGGTTTATCTGACTGTGGAACGTGATGTACACAGTGTGTCAGTGAGTGTGTTAATATTAATCTGTGTTCTCTGTCAGTGTGTTAATATTACTGAGGACAGTGGGGGTGTTTTACACTTCACAGGGTGTATCTGACTGTGGGTCATGATATACACAGTGTGTCAGTGAGTGTGTTAATATTAATCTGTGTTCTCTGTCAGTGTGTTAATATTACTGAGGACAGTGGGGGTGTTTTACACTTCACCGGGTGTATCTGACTGTGGGTCATGATATACACAGTGTGTCAGTGAGTGTGTTAATATTAATCTGTGTTCTCTGTCAGTGTGTTAATATTACTGAGGACAGTGGGGGTGTTTTACACTTCACAGGGTGTATCTGACTGTGGGTCATGATATACACAGTGTGTCAGTGAGTGTGTTAATATTAATCTGTGTTCTCTGTCAGTGTGTTAATATTACTGAGGACAGTGGGGGTGTTTTACACTTCACAGGGTTTATCTGACTGTGGGTCATGATATACACAGTGTGTCAGTGAGTGTGTTAATATTAATCTGTGTTCTCTGTCAGTGTGTTAATATTACTGAGGACAGTGGGGGTGTTTTACACTTCATAGGGTGTATCTGACTGTGGGTCATGATATATACAGTGTGTCAGTGAGTGTGTTAATATTAATCTGTGTTCTCTGTCAGTGTGTTAATATTACTGAGGACAGTGGGGGTGTTTTACACTTCACAGGGATTATCTGTCTGTGGGTCACGATATACACAGTGTGTTAGTGAGTGTGTTAATATTAATCTGTGTTCTCTGTCAGTGTGTTAATATTACTGAGGACAGTGGGGGTGTTTTACACTTCACAGGGATTATCTGTCTGTGGGTCACGATATACACAGTGTGTCAGTGAGTGTGTTAATATTAATCTGTGTTCTCTGTCAGTGTGTTAATATTCCTGAGGACAGTGGGGGTGTTTTACACTTCACAGGGTGTATCTGACTGTGGGTCATGATATACACAGTGTGTCAGTGAGTGTGTTAATATTAATCTGTGTTCTCTGTCAGCGTGTTAATATTACTGAGGACAGTGGGGGTGTTTTACACTTCACAGGGTGCATCTGGCCTTGGGTCATGATATACACAGTGTGTCAGTGAGTGTGTTAATATTAATCTGTGTTCTCTGTCAGTGTGTTAATATTCCTGAGGACAGTGGGGGTGTTTTACACTTCACAGGGTTTATCTGACTGTGGGTCATGATGTACACAGTGTGTCAGTGAATGTGTTAATATTAATCTGTGTTCTCTGTCAGTGTGTTAATATTACTGTGGACAGTGGGGGTGTTTTACACTTCACAGGGTGTATCTGACTGTGGGTCATGATATACACAGTGTGTCAGTGAGTGTGTTAATATTAATCTGTGTTCTCTGTCAGTGTGTTAATATTACTGAGGACAGTGGGGGTGTTTTACACTTCACAGGGTTTATCTGACTGTGAGTCATGATATACACAGTGTGTCAGTGAGTGTGTTAATATTAATCTGTGTTCTCTGTCAGTGTGTTAATATTACTGAGGACAGTGGGGGTGTTTTACACTTCACAGGGTGTATCTGACTCTGGGTCATGATATACACAGTGCGTCAGTGAGTGTGTTAATATTAATCTGTGTTCTCTGTCAGTGTGTTAATATTCCTGAGGACAGTGGGGGTGTTTTACACTTCACAGGGTGTATCTGACTGTGGGTCATGATATACACAGTGTGTCAGTGAGTTTGTTAATATTAATCTGTGTTCTCTGTCAGTGTGTTAATATTACTGAGGACAGTGGGGGTGTTTTACACTCCACAGGGTGTATCTGACTGTGGGTCATGATATACACAGTGTGTCAGTGAGTGTGTTAATATTAATCTGTGTTCTCTGTCAGTGTGTTAATATTACTGAGGACAGTGGGGGTGTTTTACACTTCACAGGGTGTATCTGACTCTGGGTCATGATGTACACAGTGTGTCAGTGAGTGTGTTAATATTAATCTGTGTTCTCTGTCAGTGTGTTAATATTGCTAAGGACAGTGGGGGTGTTTTACACTTCACCGGGTGTATCTGACTGTGGGTCATGATATACACAGTGTGTCAGTGAGTGTGTTAATATTAATCTGTGTTCTCTGTCAGTGTGTTAATATTACTGAGGACAGTGGGGGTGTTTTACACATCACAGGGTGCATCTGGCCTTGGGTCATGATATACACAGTGTGTCAGTGAGCGTGTTAATATTAATCTGTGTTCTCTGTCAGTGTGTTAATATTCCTGAGGGCAGTGGGGTGTTTTACACTTCACAGGGTGTATCTGACTCTGGGTCATGATATACACAGTGTGTCAGTGAGCGTGTTAATATTAATCTGTGTTCTCTGTCAGTGTGTTAATATTCCTGAGGACAGTGGGGGTGTTTTACACTTCACAGGGTGTATCTGACTGTGGGTCATGATATACACAGTGTGTCAGTGAGTGTGTTAATATTAATCTGTGTTCTCTGTCAGTGTGTTAATATTACTGAGGACAGTGGGGGTGTTTTACACTTCACAGGGTGTATCTGACTGTGGGTCATGATGTACACAGTGTGTCAGTGAGTGTGTTAATATTAATCTGTGTTCTCTGTCAGTGTGTTAATATTACTGAGGACAGTGGGGATGTTTTACACTTCACAGGGTTTATCTGACTGTGGAACGTGATGTACACAGTGTGTCAGTGAGTGTGTTAATATTAATCTGTGTTCTCTGTCAGTGTGTTAATATTACTGAGGACAGTGGGGGTGTTTTACACTTCACAGGGTGTATCTGACTGTGGGTCATGATATACACAGTGTGTCAGTGAGTGTGTTAATATTAATCTGTGTTCTCTGTCAGTGTGTTAATATTACTGAGGACAGTGGGGGTGTTTTACACTTCACCGGGTGTATCTGACTGTGGGTCATGATATACACAGTGTGTCAGTGAGTGTGTTAATATTAATCTGTGTTCTCTGTCAGTGTGTTAATATTACTGAGGACAGTGGGGGTGTTTTACACTTCACAGGGTGTATCTGACTGTGGGTCATGATATACACAGTGTGTCAGTGAGTGTGTTAATATTAATCTGTGTTCTCTGTCAGTGTGTTAATATTACTGAGGACAGTGGGGGTGTTTTACACTTCACAGGGTTTATCTGACTGTGGGTCATGATATACACAGTGTGTCAGTGAGTGTGTTAATATTAATCTGTGTTCTCTGTCAGTGTGTTAATATTACTGAGGACAGTGGGGGTGTTTTACACTTCACAGGGTGTATCTGACTGTGGGTCATGATATATACAGTGTGTCAGTGAGTGTGTTAATATTAATCTGTGTTCTCTGTCAGTGTGTTAATATTACTGAGGACAGTGGGGGTGTTTTACACTTCACAGGGATTATCTGTCTGTGGGTCACGATATACACAGTGTGTCAGTGAGTGTGTTAATATTAATCTGTGTTCTCTGTCAGTGTGTTAATATTACTGAGGACAGTGGGGGTGTTTTACACTTCACAGGGATTATCTGTCTGTGGGTCACGATATACACAGTGTGTCAGTGAGTGTGTTAATATTAATCTGTGTTCTCTGTCAGTGTGTTAATATTCCTGAGGACAGTGGGGGTGTTTTACACTTCACAGGGTGTATCTGACTGTGGGTCATGATATACACAGTGTGTCAGTGAGTGTGTTAATATTAATCTGTGTTCTCTGTCAGCGTGTTAATATTACTGAGGACAGTGGGGGTGTTTTACACTTCACAGGGTGCATCTGGCCTTGGGTCATGATATACACAGTGTGTCAGTGAGTGTGTTAATATTAATCTGTGTTCTCTGTCAGTGTGATAATATTACTGAGGACAGTGGGGGTGTTTTACACTTCACAGGGTTTATCTGACTGTTGGTCATGAAATACACAGTGTGTCGGTGAGTGTGTTAATATTAATCTGTATTCTCTGTCAGTGTGTTAATATTACTGTGGACAGTGGGGGTGTTTTACACTTCACAGGGTGTATCTGACTGTGGGTCATGATATACACAGTGTGTCAGTGAGTGTGTTAATATTAATCTGTGTTCTCTGTCAGTGTGTTAATATTACTGAGGACAGTGGGGGTGTTTTACACTTCACAGGGTTTATCTGACTGTGAGTCATGATATACACAGTGTGTCAGTGAGTGTGTTAATATTAATCTGTGTTCTCTGTCAGTGTGTTAATATTACTGAGGACAGTGGGGGTGTTTTACACTTCACAGGGTGTATCTGACTCTGGGTCATGATATACACAGTGCGTCAGTGAGTGTGTTAATATTAATCTGTGTTCTCTGTCAGTGTGTTAATATTCCTGA
Source organism: Heterodontus francisci (assembly GCF_036365525.1). Lineage (NCBI taxonomy): Eukaryota > Metazoa > Chordata > Chondrichthyes > Heterodontiformes > Heterodontidae > Heterodontus > Heterodontus francisci. The sequence continues at coordinate 497,301 of NW_027141031.1, forward strand.
GGACAGTGGGGGTGTTTTACACTTCACAGGGTGTATCTGACTGTGGGTCATGATATACACAGTGTGTCAGTGAGTTTGTTAATATTAATCTGTGTTCTCTGTCAGTGTGTTAATATTACTGAGGACAGTGGGGGTGTTTTACACTCCACAGGGTGTATCTGACTGTGGGTCATGATATACACAGTGTGTCAGTGAGTGTGTTAATATTAATCTGTGTTCTCTGTCAGTGTGTTAATATTACTGAGGACAGTGGGGGTGTTTTACACTTCACAGGGTGTATCTGACTCTGGGTCATGATGTACACAGTGTGTCAGTGAGTGTGTTAATATTAATCTGTGTTCTCTGTCAGTGTGTTAATATTGCTAAGGACAGTGGGGGTGTTTTACACTTCACCGGGTGTATCTGACTGTGGGTCATGATATACACAGTGTGTCAGTGAGTGTGTTAATATTAATCTGTGTTCTCTGTCAGTGTGTTAATATTACTGAGGACAGTGGGGGTGTTTTACACATCACAGGGTGCATCTGGCCTTGGGTCATGATATACACAGTGTGTCAGTGAGCGTGTTAATATTAATCTGTGTTCTCTGTCAGTGTGTTAATATTCCTGAGGGCAGTGGGGTGTTTTACACTTCACAGGGTGTATCTGACTCTGGGTCATGATATACACAGTGTGTCAGTGAGCGTGTTAATATTAATCTGTGTTCTCTGTCAGTGTGTTAATATTCCTGAGGACAGTGGGGGTGTTTTACACTTCACAGGGTGTATCTGACTGTGGGTCATGATATACACAGTGTGTCAGTGAGTGTGTTAATATTAATCTGTGTTCTCTGTCAGTGTGTTAATATTACTGAGGACAGTGGGGGTGTTTTACACTTCACAGGGTGTATCTGACTGTGGGTCATGATATACACAGTGTGTCAGTGAGTGTGTTAATATTAATCTGTGTTCTCTGTCAGTCTGTTAATATTACTGAGGACAGTGGGGGTGTTTTACACTTCACAGGGTGTATCTGACTGTGGGTCATGATATACACAGTGTGTCAGTGAGTGTGTTAATATTAATCTGTGTTCTCTGTCAGTGTGTTAATATGACTGAGGACAGTGGGGGTGTTTTACACTTCTCAGGGTGTATCTGACTGTGGGTCATGATATACACAGTGTGTCAGTGAGTGTGTTAATATTAATCTGTGTTCTCTGTCAGTGTGTTAATATTGCTGAGGACAGTGGGGATGTTTTACACTTCACAGGGTGTATCTGACTGTGGGTCATGATATACACAGTGTGTCAGTGAGTGTGTTAATATTAATCAGTGTTCTCTGTCAGTGTGTTAATATTCCTGAGGACAGTGGGAATGTTTTACACTTCACAGGGTGTATCTGACTGTGGGTCATGATATACACAGTGTGTCAGTGAGTGTGTTAATATTAATCTGTGTTCTCTGTCAGTGTGTTAATATTACTGAGGACAGTGGGGGTGTTTCACACTTCACAGGGTGTATCTGACTGTGGGTCATGATATACACAGTGTGTCAGTGAGTGTGTTAATATTAATCTGTGTTCTCTGTCAGTGTGTTAATATTTCTGAGGACAGTGGGGGTGTTTTACACTTCACAGTTTGTATCTAACTGTGGGTCATGATATACACAGTGTGTCAGTGAGTGTGTTAATATTAATCTGTGTTCTCTGTCAGTGTGTTAATATTACTGAGGACAGTGGGGATGTTTTACACTTCACAGGGTTTATCTGACTGTGGGTCATGATATACACAGTGTGTCAGTGAGTGTGTTAATATTAATCTGTGTTCTCTGTCAGTGTGTTAATATTACTGAGGACAGTGGGGGTGTTTTACACTTCACTGGGTGTATCTGACTGTGGGTCATGATATACACAGTGTGTCAGTGAGTGTGTTAATATTAATCTGTGTTCTCTGTCAGTGTGTTAATATTACTGAGGACAGTGGGGGTGTTTTACACTTCACAGGGTTTATCTGACTGTGAGTCATGATATACACAGTGTGTCAGTGAGTGTGTTAATATTAATCTGTGTTCTCTGTCAGTGTGTTAATATTACTGAGGACAGTGGGGGTGTTTTACACTTCACAGGGTGTATCTGACTCTGGGTCATGATATACACAGTGCGTCAGTGAGTGTGTTAATATTAATCTGTGTTCTCTGTCAGTGTGTTAATATTCCTGAGGACAGTGGGGGTGTTTTACACTTCACAGGGTGTATCTGACTGTGGGTCATGATATACACAGTGTGTCAGTGAGTTTGTTAATATTAATCTGTGTTCTCTGTCAGTGTGTTAATATTACTGAGGACAGTGGGGGTGTTTTACACTCCACAGGGTGTATCTGACTGTGGGTCATGATATACACAGTGTGTCAGTGAGTGTGTTAATATTAATCTGTGTTCTCTGTCAGTGTGTTAATATTACTGAGGACAGTGGGGGTGTTTTACACTTCACAGGGTGTATCTGACTCTGGGTCATGATGTACACAGTGTGTCAGTGAGTGTGTTAATATTAATCTGTGTTCTCTGTCAGTGTGTTAATATTGCTAAGGACAGTGGGGGTGTTTTACACTTCACCGGGTGTATCTGACTGTGGGTCATGATATACACAGTGTGTCAGTGAGTGTGTTAATATTAATCTGTGTTCTCTGTCAGTGTGTTAATATTACTGAGGACAGTGGGGGTGTTTTACACATCACAGGGTGCATCTGGCCTTGGGTCATGATATACACAGTGTGTCAGTGAGCGTGTTAATATTAATCTGTGTTCTCTGTCAGTGTGTTAATATTCCTGAGGGCAGTGGGGTGTTTTACACTTCACAGGGTGTATCTGACTCTGGGTCATGATATACACAGTGTGTCAGTGAGCGTGTTAATATTAATCTGTGTTCTCTGTCAGTGTGTTAATATTCCTGAGGACAGTGGGGGTGTTTTACACTTCACAGGGTGTATCTGACTGTGGGTCATGATATACACAGTGTGTCAGTGAGTGTGTTAATATTAATCTGTGTTCTCTGTCAGTGTGTTAATATTACTGAGGACAGTGGGGGTGTTTTACACTTCACAGGGTGTATCTGACTGTGGGTCATGATATACACAGTGTGTCAGTGAGTGTGTTAATATTAATCTGTGTTCTCTGTCAGTCTGTTAATATTACTGAGGACAGTGGGGGTGTTTTACACTTCACAGGGTGTATCTGACTGTGGGTCATGATATACACAGTGTGTCAGTGAGTGTGTTAATATTAATCTGTGTTCTCTGTCAGTGTGTTAATATGACTGAGGACAGTGGGGGTGTTTTACACTTCTCAGGGTGTATCTGACTGTGGGTCATGATATACACAGTGTGTCAGTGAGTGTGTTAATATTAATCTGTGTTCTCTGTCAGTGTGTTAATATTGCTGAGGACAGTGGGGATGTTTTACACTTCACAGGGTGTATCTGACTGTGGGTCATGATATACACAGTGTGTCAGTGAGTGTGTTAATATTAATCAGTGTTCTCTGTCAGTGTGTTAATATTCCTGAGGACAGTGGGAATGTTTTACACTTCACAGGGTGTATCTGACTGTGGGTCATGATATACACAGTGTGTCAGTGAGTGTGTTAATATTAATCTGTGTTCTCTGTCAGTGTGTTAATATTACTGAGGACAGTGGGGGTGTTTCACACTTCACAGGGTGTATCTGACTGTGGGTCATGATATACACAGTGTGTCAGTGAGTGTGTTAATATTAATCTGTGTTCTCTGTCAGTGTGTTAATATTTCTGAGGACAGTGGGGGTGTTTTACACTTCACAGTTTGTATCTAACTGTGGGTCATGATATACACAGTGTGTCAGTGAGTGTGTTAATATTAATCTGTGTTCTCTGTCAGTGTGTTAATATTACTGAGGACAGTGGGGATGTTTTACACTTCACAGGGTTTATCTGACTGTGGGTCATGATATACACAGTGTGTCAGTGAGTGTGTTAATATTAATCTGTGTTCTCTGTCAGTGTGTTAATATTACTGAGGACAGTGGGGGTGTTTTACACTTCACAGGGTGTATCTGACTGTGAGTCATGATGTACACAGTGTGTCAGTGAGAGTGTTAATATTAATCTGTGTTCTCTGTCAGTGTGTTAATATTACTGAGGACAGTGGGGGTGTTTTACACTTCACAGGGTGTATCTGACTGTGGGTCAATATATACACAGTGTGTCAGTGAGTGTGTTAATATTAATCTGTGTTCTCTGTCAGTGTGTTAATATTACTGAGGACAGTGGAGGTGTTTTACACTTCACAGGGTGTATCTGACTGTGGGTCATGATATACACAGTGTGTCAGTGAGTGTGTTAATATTAATCTGTGTTCTCTGTCAGTGTGTTAATATTACTGAGGACAGTGGGGGTGTTTTACACTTCACAGGGTGTATCTGACTGTGGGTCATGATATACACAGTGTGTCAGTGAGTGTGTTAATATTAATCTGTGTTCTCTGTCAGTGTGTTAATATTCCTGAGGACAGTGGGGGTGTTTTACACTTCACAGGGTGTATCTGACTGTGGGTCATGATATACACAGTGTGTCAGTGAGTGTGTTAATATTAATCTGTGTTCTCTGTCAGTGTGTTAATATTCCTGAGGACAGTGGGGGTGTTTTACACTTCACAGGGTGTATCTGACTCTGGGTCATGATGTACACAGTGTGTCAGTGAGTGTGTTAATATTAATCTGTGTTCTCTGTCATTGTGCTAATATTACCGAGGACAGTGGGGGTGTTTTACACTTCACAGGGTGTATCTGACTGTGGGTCATGATATACACAGTGTGTCAGTGAGTGTGTTAATATTAATCTGTGTTCTCTGTCAGTGTGTTAATATTACTGAGGACAGTGGGGGTGTTTTACACTTCACAGGGTGTATCTGACAGTGGGTCATGATATACACAGTGTGTCAGTGAGTGTGTTAATATTAATCTGTGTTCTCTGTCAGTGTGTTAATATTACTGACGACAGTGGGGGTGTTTTACACTTCACAGGGTGTACCTGACTGTGGGTCATGATGTACACAGTGTGTCAGTGAGTGTGTTAACATTAATCTGTGTTCTCTGTCAGTGTGTTAATATTCCTGAGCACAGTGGGGGTGTTTTACACTTCACAGGGTTTATCTGGCTGTGGGTCATGATGTACACAGTGTGTCAGTGAGTGTGTTAATATTAATCTGTGTTCTCTGTCAGTGTGTTAATATTACTGAGGACAGTGGGGGTGTTTTACACTTCACAGGGTGTATCTGACTGTGGGTCATGATGTACACAGTGTGTCAGAGAGTGTGTTAATATTAATCTGTGTTCTCTGTCAGTGTGTTAATATTGCTGAGGACAGTGGGGGTGTTTTACACTTCACAGGGTGTATCTGACTGTGGGTCATGATATACACAGTGTGTCAGTGAGTGTGTTAATATTAATCTGTGTTCTCTGTCAGTGTGTTAATATTACTGAGGACAGTGGGGGTGTTTTACACTTCACAGGGTGTATCTGACTGTGGGTCATGATATACACAGTGTGTCAGTGAGTGTGTTAATATTAATCTGTGTTCTCTGTCAGTGTGTTAATATTACTGAGGACAGTGGGGGTGTTTTACACTTCACAGGGTGTATCTGACTGTGGGTCATGATATACACAGTGTGTCAGTGAGTGTGTTAATATTAATCTGTGTTCTCTGTCAGTGTGTTAATATTACTGAGGACAGTGGGGGTGTTTTACACTTCACAGGGTGTATCTGACTGTGGGTCATGATATACACAGTGTGTCAGTGAGTGTGTTAATATTAATCTGTGTTCTCTGTCAGTGTGTTAATATTACTGAGGACAGTGGGGTGTTTTACACTTCACAGGGTGTATCTGACTGTGGGTCATGATATACAGTGTGTCAGTGAGTGTGTTAATATTAATCTGTGTTCTCTGTCAGTGTGTTAATATTACTGAGGACAGTGGGGGTGTTTTACACTTCACAGGGTTTATCTGACTGTGGGTCATGATATACACAGTGTGTCAGTGAGTGTGTTAATATTAATCTGTGTTCTCTGTCAGTGTGTTAATATTACTGAGGACAGTGGGGGTGTTTTACACTTCACAGGGTGTATCTGACTGTTTTTCATGATATATACAGTGTGTCAGTGAGCGTGTTAATATTAATCTGTGTTCTCTGTCAGTGTGTTAATATTCCTGAGGACAGTGGGGGTGTTTTACACTTCACAGGCATTATCTGTCTGTGGGTCACGATATACACAGTGTGTCAGTGAGTGTGTTAATATTAATCTGTGTTCTCTGTCAGTGTGTTAATATGACTGAGGACAGTGGGGGTGTTTTACACTTCACAGGGTGCATCTGGCCTTGGGTCATGATATACACAGTGTGTCAGTGAGTGTGTTAATATTAATCTGTGTTCTCTGTCAGTGTGTTAATATTCCTGAGGACAGTGGGGGTGTTTTACACTTCACAGGGTTTATCTGACTGTGGGTCATGATGTACACAGTGTGTCATTGAATGTGTTAATATTAATCTGTGTTCTCTGTCAGTGTGATAATATTACTGAGGACAGTGGGGGTGTTTTACACTTCACAGGGTTTATCTGACTGTGGGTCATGAAATACACAGTGTGTCAGTGAGTGTGTAAATATTAATCTGTGTTCTCTGTCAGTGTGTTAATATTACTGAGGACAGTGGGGGTGTTTTACACTTCACAGGGTGTATCTGACTGTGGGTCATGATATACACAGTGTGTCAGTGAGTGTGTTAATATTAATCTGTGTTCTCTGTCAGTGTGTTAATATTCCTGAGGACAGAGGGGGTGTTTTACACTTCACAGGATGTATCTGACTGTGGGTCATGATATACACAGTGTGTCAGTGAGTGTGTTAATATTAATCTGTGTTCTCTGTCAGTGTGTTAATATTACTGACGACAGTGGGGGTGTTTTACACTTCACAGGGTGTATCTGACTGTGGGTCATGATGTACACAGTGTGTCAGTGAGTGTGTTAATATTAATCTGTGTTCTCTGTCAGTGTGATAATATTCCTGAGGACAGTGGGGGTGTTTTACACTTCACAGGGTTTATCTGGCTGTGGGTCATGATGTACACAGTGTGTCGGTCAGTGTGTTAATATTAATCTGTGTTCTCTGTCAGTGTGTTAATATTCCTGAGGACAGTGGGGGTGTTTTACACTTCACAGGGTTTATCTGACTGTGAGTCATGATGTACACAGTGTGTCAGTGAGTGTGTTAATATTAATCTGTGTTCTCTGTCAGTGTGTTAATATTACTGAGGACAGTGGGGGTGTTTTACACTTCACAGGGTGTATCTGACTGTGGGTCATGATATACACAGTGTGTCAGTGAGTGTGTTAATATTAATCTGTGTTCTCTGTCAGTGTGTTAATATTACTGAGGACAGTGGGGATGTTTTACACTTCACAGGGTTTATCTGACTGTGGAACGTGATGTACACAGTGTGTCAGTGAGTGTGTTAATATTAATCTGTGTTCTCTGTCAGTGTGTTAATATTCCTGAGGACAGTGGGGGTGTTTTACACTTCACAGGGTGTATCTGACTGTGGGTCATGATATACACAGTGTGTCAGTGAGTGTGTTAATATTAATCTGTGTTCTCTGTCAGTGTGTTAATATTACTGAGGACAGTGGGGGTGTTTTACACTTCACAGGGTGTATCTGACTGTGGGTCATGATATACACAGTGTGTCAGTGAGTGTGTTAATATTAATCTGTGTTCTCTGTCAGTGTGTTAATATTACTGAGGACAGTGGGGGTGTTTTACACTTCACAGGGTGTATCTGACTGTGGGTCATGATATACACAGTGTGTCAGTGAGTGTGTTAATATTAATCTGTGTTCTCTGTCAGTGTGTTAATATTACTGAGGACAGTGGGGGTGTTTTACACTTCACAGGGTGTATCTGACTGTGGGTCATGATATACACAGTGTGTCAGTGAGTGTGTTAATATTAATCTGTGTTCTCTGTCAGTGTGTTAATATTACTGAGGACAGAGGGGATGTTTTACACTTCACAGGGTGTATCTGACTGTGGGTCATGATATACACAGTGTGTCAGTGAGTGTGTTAATATTAATCTGTGTTCTCTGTCAGTGTGTTAATATTACTGAGGACAGTGGGGGTGTTTTACACTTCACAGGGTTTATCTGACTGTGGGTCATGATATACACAGTGTGTCAGTGAGTGTGTTAATATTAATCTGTGTTCTCTGTCAGTGTGTTAATATTACTGAGGACAGTGGGGGTGTTTTACACTTCACAGGGTGTATCTGACTGTGGGTCATGATATATACAGTGTGTCAGTGAGTGTGTTAATATTAATCTGTGTTCTCTGTCAGTGTGTTAATATTCCTGAGGACAGTGGGGGTGTTTTACACTTCACAGGGTTTATCTGACTGTGGGTCATGAAATACACAGTGTGTCGGTGAGTGTGTTAATATTAATCTGTATTCTCTGTCAGTGTGTTAATATTACTGTGGACAGTGGGGGTGTTTTACACTTCACAGGGTGTATCTGACTGTGGGTCATGATATACACAGTGTGTCAGTGAGTGTGTTAATATTAATCTGTGTTCTCTGTCAGTGTGTTAATATTACTGAGGACAGTGGGGGTGTTTTACACTTCACAGGGTGTATCTGACTGTGGGTCATGATATACACAGTGTGTCAGTGAGTGTGTTAATATTAATCTGTGTTCTCTGTCAGTGTGTTAATATTCCTGAGGACAGTGGGGGTGTTTTACACTTCACAGGGTGTATCTGACTGTGGGTCATGATATACACAGTGTGTCAGTGAGTGTGTTAATATTAATCTGTGTTCTCTGTCAGTGTGTTAATATTACTGAGGACAGTGGGGGTGTTTTACACTTCACAGGGTGTATCTGACTGTGGGTCATGATATACACAGTGTGTCAGTGAGTGTGTTAATATTAATCTGTGTTCTCTGTCAGTGTGTTAATATTACTGAGGACAGTGGGGGTGTTTTACACTTCACAGGGTGTATCTGACTGTGGGTCATGATATACACAGTGTGTCAGTGAGTGTGTTAATATTAATCTGTGTTCTCTGTCAGTGTGTTAATATTACTGAGGACAGTGGGGGTGTTTTACACTTCACAGGGTTTATCTGACTGTGGGTCATGATATACACAGTGTGTCAGTGAGTGTGTTAATATTAATCTGTGTTCTCTGTCAGTGTGTTAATATTACTGAGGACAGTGGGGATGTTTTACACTTCACAGGGTTTATCTGACTGTGAGTCATGATATACACAGTGTGTCAGTGAGTGTGTTAATATTAATCTGTGTTCTCTGTCAGTGTGTTAATATTACTGAGGACAGTGGGGGTGTTTTACACTTCACAGGGTGTATCTGACTCTGGGTCATGATATACACAGTGTGTCAGTGAGTGTGTTAATATTAATCTGTGTTCTCTGTCAGTGTGTTAATATTACTGAGGACAGTGGGGGTGTTTTACACTTCACAGGGTGTATCTGACTGTGGGTCATGATATACACAGTGTGTCAGTGAGTGTGTTAATATTAATCTGTGTTCTCTGTCAGTGTGTTAATATTACTGAGGACAGAGGGGATGTTTTACACTTCACAGGGTGTATCTGACTGTGGGTCATGATATACACAGTGTGTCAGTGAGTGTGTTAATATTAATCTGTGTTCTCTGTCAGTGTGTTAATATTACTGAGGACAGTGGGGGTGTTTTACACTTCACAGGGTTTATCTGACTGTGGGTCATGATATACACAGTGTGTCAGTGAGTGTGTTAATATTAATCTGTGTTCTCTGTCAGTGTGTTAATATTCCTGAGGACAGTGGGGGTGTTTTACACTTCACAGGGTGTATCTGACTGTGGGTCATGATGTACACAGTGTGTCAGTGAGTGTGTTAATATTAATCTGTGTTCTCTGTCAGTGTGTTAATATTACTGAGGACAGTGGGGGTGTTTTACACTTCACAGGGTGCATCTGGCCTTGGGTCATGATATACACAGTGTGTCAGTGAGTGTGTTAATATTACTCTGTGTTCTCTGTCAGTGTGTTAATATTCCTGAGGACAGTGGGGGTGTTTTACACTTCACAGGGTTTATCTGACTGTGGGTCATGATGTACACAGTGTGTCAGTGAATGTGTTAATATTAATCTGTGTTCTCTGTCAGTGTGTTAATATTACTGAGGACTGTGGGGGTGTTTTACACTTCACAGGGTTTATCTGACTGTGGGTCATGAAATACACAGTGTGTCGGTGAGTGTGTTAATATTAATCTGTATTCTCTGTCAGTGTGTTAATATTACTGTGGACAGTGGGGGTGTTTTACACTTCACAGGGTGTATCTGACTGTGGGTCATGATATACACAGTGTGTCAGTGAGTGTGTTAATATTAATCTGTGTTCTCTGCCAGTGTGTTAATATTACTGAGGACAGTGGGGGTGTTTTACACTTCACAGGGTTTATCTGACTGTGGGTCATGATATACACAGTGTGTCAGTGAGTGTGTTAATATTAATCTGTGTTCTCTGTCAGTGTGTTAATATTACTGAGGACAGAGGGGATGTTTTACACTTCACAGGGTGTATCTGACTGTGGGTCATGATATACACAGTGTGTCAGTGAGTGTGTTAATATTAATCTGTGTTCTCTGTCAGTGTGTTAATATTACTGAGGACAGTGGGGGTGTTTTACACTTCACAGGGTTTATCTGACTGTGGGTCATGATATACACAGTGTGTCAGTGAGTGTGTTAATATTAATCTGTGTTCTCTGTCAGTGTGTTAATATTCCTGAGGACAGTGGGGGTGTTTTACACTTCACAGGGTGTATCTGACTGTGGGTCATGATGTACACAGTGTGTCAGTGAGTGTGTTAATATTAATCTGTGTTCTCTGTCAGTGTGTTAATATTACTGAGGACAGTGGGGGTGTTTTACACTTCACAGGGTGCATCTGGCCTTGGGTCATGATATACACAGTGTGTCAGTGAGTGTGTTAATATTAATCTGTGTTCTCTGTCAGTGTGTTAATATTACTGAGGACAGTGGGGGTGTTTTACACTTCACAGGGTGTATCTGACTCTGGGTCATGATATACACAGTGTGTCAGTGAGTGTGTTAATATTAATCTGTGTTCTCTGTCAGTGTGTTAATATTACTGAGGACAGTGGGGGTGTTTTACACTTCACAGGGTTTATCTGACTATGGGTCATGATATACACAGTGTGTCAGTGAGTGTGTTAATATTAATCTGTGTTCTCTGTCAGTGTGTTAATATTACTGAGGACAGTGGGGATGTTTTACACTTCACAGGGTTTGTCTGACTGTGAGTTATGATATACACAGTGTGTCAGTGAGTGTGTTAATATTAATCTGTGTTCTCTGTCAGTGTGTTAATATTACTGAGGACAGTGGGGGTGTTTTACACTTCACAGGGTGTATCTGACTCTGGGTCATGATATACACAGTGTGTCAGTGAGTGTGTTAATATTAATCTGTGTTCTCTGCCAGTGTGTTAATATTACTGAGGACAGTGGGGGTGTTTTACACTTCACAGGGTGTATCTGACTGTGGGTCATGATATACACAGTGTGTCAGTGAGTGTGTTAATATTAATCTGTGTTCTCTGTCAGTGTGTTAATATTACTGAGGACAGAGGGGATGTTTTACACTTCACAGGGTGTATCTGACTGTGGGTCATGATATACACAGTGTGTCAGTGAGTGTGTTAATATTAATCTGTGTTCTCTGTCAGTGTGTTAATATTACTGAGGACAGTGGGGGTGTTTTACACTTCACAGGGTTTATCTGACTGTGGGTCATGATATACACAGTGTGTCAGTGAGTGTGTTAATATTAATCTGTGTTCTCTGTCAGTGTGTTAATATTCCTGAGGACAGTGGGGGTGTTTTACACTTCACAGGGTGTATCTGACTGTGGGTCATGATGTACACAGTGTGTCAGTGAGTGTGTTAATATTAATCTGTGTTCTCTGTCAGTGTGTTAATATTACTGAGGACAGTGGGGGTGTTTTACACTTCACAGGGTGCATCTGGCCTTGGGTCATGATATACACAGTGTGTCAGTGAGTGTGTTAATATTAATCTGTGTTCTCTGTCAGTGTGTTAATATTCCTGAGGACAGTGGGGGTGTTTTACACTTCACAGGGTTTATCTGACTGTGGGTCATGATGTACACAGTGTGTCAGTGAATGTGTTAATATTAATCTGTGTTCTCTGTCAGTGTGATAATATTACTGAGGACAGTGGGGGTGTTTTACACTTCACAGGGTTTATCTGACTGTGGGTCATGAAATACACAGTGTGTCGGTGAGTGTGTTAATATTAATCTGTATTCTCTGTCAGTGTGTTAATATTACTGTGGACAGTGGGGGTGTTTTACACTTCACAGGGTGTATCTGACTGTGGGTCATGATATACACAGTGTGTCAGTGAGTGTGTTAATATTAATCTGTGTTCTCTGTCAGTGTGTTAATATTACTGAGGACAGTGGGGGTGTTTTACACTTCACAGGGTGTATCTGACTGTGGGTCATGATATACACAGTGTGTCAGTGAGTGTGTTAATATTAATCTGTGTTCTCTGTCAGTGTGTTAATATTCCTGAGGACAGTGGGGGTGTTTTACACTTCACAGGGTGTATCTGACTGTGGGTCATGATATACACAGTGTGTCAGTGAGTGTGTTAATATTAATCTGTGTTCTCTGTCAGTGTGTTAATATTACTGAGGACAGTGGGGGTGTTTTACACTTCACAGGGTGTATCTGACTGTGGGTCATGATATACACAGTGTGTCAGTGAGTGTGTTAATATTAATCTGTGTTCTCTGTCAGTGTGTTAATATTCCTGAGGACAGTGGGGGTGTTTTACACTTCACAGGGTTTATCTGACTGTGGGTCAGGATGTACACAGTGTGTCAGTGAATGTGTTAATATTAATCTGTGTTCTCTGTCAGTGTGATAATATTACTGAGGACAGTGGGGGTGTTTTACACTTCACAGGGTTTATCTGACTGTGGGTCATGAAATACACAGTGTGTCGGTGAGTGTGTTAATATTAATCTGTATTCTCTGTCAGTGTGTTAATATTACTGTGGACAGTGGGGGTGTTTTACACTTCACAGGGTGTATCTGACTGTGGGTCATGATATACACAGTGTGTCAGTGAGTGTGTTAATATTAATCTGTGTTCTCTGTCAGTGTGTTAATATTACTGAGGACAGTGGGGGTGTTTTACACTTCACAGGGTGTATCTGACTGTGGGTCATGATATACACAGTGTGTCAGTGAGTGTGTTAATATTAATCTGTGTTCTCTGTCAGTGTGTTAATATTCCTGAGGACAGTGGGGGTGTTTTACACTTCACAGGGTGTATCTGACTGTGGGTCATGATATACACAGTGTGTCAGTGAGTGTGTTAATATTAATCTGTGTTCTCTGTCAGTGTGTTAATATTACTGAGGACAGTGGGGGTGTTTTACACTTCACAGGGTGTATCTGACTGTGGGTCATGATATACACAGTGTGTCAGTGAGTGTGTTAATATTAATCTGTGTTCTCTGTCAGTGTGTTAATATTCCTGAGGACAGTGGGGGTGTTTTACACTTCACAGGGTTTATCTGACTGTGGGTCAGGATGTACACAGTGTGTCAGTGAATGTGTTAATATTAATCTGTGTTCTCTGTCAGTGTGATAATATTACTGAGGACAGTGGGGGTGTTTTACACTTCACAGGGTTTATCTGACTGTGGGTCATGAAATACACAGTGTGTTGGTGAGTGTGTTAATATTAATCTGTATTCTCTGTCAGTGTGTTAATATTACTGTGGACAGTGGGGGTGTTTTACACTTCACAGGGTGTATCTGACTGTGGGTCATGATATACACAGTGTGTCAGTGAGTGTGTTAATATTAATCTGTGTTCTCTGTCAGTGTGTTAATATTACTGAGGACAGTGGGGGTGTTTTACACTTCACAGGGTGTATCTGACTGTGGGTCATGATATACACAGTGTGTCAGTGAGTGTGTTAATATTAATCTGTGTTCTCTGTCAGTGTGTTAATATTCCTGAGGACAGTGGGGGTGTTTTACACTTCACAGGGTGTATCTGACTGTGGGTCATGATATACACAGTGTGTCAGTGAGTGTGTTAATATTAATCTGTGTTCTCTGTCAGTGTGTTAATATTACTGAGGACAGTGGGGGTGTTTTACACTTCACAGGGTGTATCTGACTGTGGGTCATGATATACACAGTGTGTCAGTGAGTGTGTTAATATTAATCTGTGTTCTCTGTCAGTGTGTTAATATTACTGAGGACAGTGGGGGTGTTTTACACTTCACAGGGTGTATCTGACTGTGGGTCATGATATACACAGTGTGTCAGTGAGTGTGTTAATATTAATCTGTGTTCTCTGTCAGTGTGTTAATATTACTGAGGACAGTGGGGGTGTTTTACACTTCACAGGGTTTATCTGACTGTGGGTCATGATATACACAGTGTGTCAGTGAGTGTGTTAATATTAATCTGTGTTCTCTGTCAGTGTGTTAATATTACTGAGGACAGTGGGGATGTTTTACACTTCACAGGGTGTATCTGACTGTGGGTCATGATATACACAGTGTGTCAGTGAGTTTGTTAATATTAATCTGTGTTCTCTGTCAGTGTGTTAATATTACTGAGGACAGTGGGGGTGTTTTACACTTCACAGGGTGTATCTGACTGTGGGTCATGATATACACAGTGTGTCAGTGAGTGTGTGAATATTAATCTGTGTTCTCTGTCAGTGTGTTAATATTACTGAGGACAGTGGGGGTGTTTTACACTTCACAGGGTGTATCTGACTGTGGGTCATGATATACACAGTGTGTCAGTGAGTGTGTTAATATTAATCTGTGTTCTCTGTCAGTGTGTTAATATGACTGAGGACAGTGGGGGTGTTTTACACTTCACAGGGTGTATCTGACTGTGGGTCATGATATACACAGTGTGTCAGTGAGTGTGTTAATATTAATCTGTGTTCTCTGTCAGTGTGTTAATATTGCTGAGGACAGTGGGGATGTTTTACACTTCACAGGGTGTATCTGACTGTGGGTCATGATATACACAGTGTGTCAGTGAGTGTGTTAATATTAATCAGTGTTCTCTGTCAGTGTGTTAATATTCCTGAGGACAGTGGGAATGTTTTACACTTCACAGGGTGTATCTGACTGTGGGTCATGATATACACAGTGTGTCAGTGAGTGTGTTAATATTAATCTGTGTTCTCTGTCAGTGTGTTAATATTACTGAGGACAGTGGGGGTGTTTCACACTTCACAGGGTGTATCTGACTGTGGGTCATGATGTACTCAGTGTGTCAGTGAGTGTGTTAATATTAATCTGTGTTCTCTGTCAGTGTGTTAATATTACTGAGGACAGTGGGGGTGTTTTACACTTCACAGGGTGTATCTGACTGTGGGTCATGATATACACAGTGTGTCAGTGAGTGTGTTAATATTAATCTGTGTTCTCTGTCAGTGTGTTAATATTACTGAGGACAGTGGGGGTGTTTTACACTTCACAGGGTTTATCTGACTGTGGGTCATGATATACACAGTGTGTCAGTGAGTGTGTTAATATTAATCTGTGTTCTCTGTCAGTGTATTAATATTACTGAGGACAGTGGGGGTGTTTTACACTTCACAGGGTGTATCTGACTGTGGGTCATGATGTACACAGTGTGTCAGTGAGTGTGTTAATATTAATCTGTGTTCTCTGTCAGTGTGTTAATATTCCTGAGGACAGTGGGGGTGTTTTACACTTCACAGGGTGTATCTGACTGTGGGTCATGATTTACACAGTATGTCAGTGAGTGTGTTAATATTAATCTGTGTTCTCTGTCAGTGTGTTAATATTACTGAGGACAGTGGGGATGTTTTACACTTCACAGGGTTTATCTGACTGTGGGTCATGATATACACAGTGTGTCAGTGAGTGTGTTAATATTAATCTGTGTTCTCTGTCAGTGTGTTAATATTACTGAGGACAGTGGGGATGTTTTACACTTCACAGGGTTTATCTGACTGTGAGTCATGATATACACAGTGTGTCAGTGAGTGTGTTAATATTAATCTGTGTTCTCTGTCAGTGTGTTAATATTACTGAGGACAGTGGGGGTGTTTTACACTTCACAGGGTTTATCTGACTGTGGGTCATGATATACACAGTGTGTCAGTGAGTGTGTTAATATTAATCTGTGTTCTCTGTCAGTGTATTAATATTACTGAGGACAGTGGGGGTGTTTTACACTTCACAGGGTGTATCTGACTGTGGGTCATGATGTACACAGTGTGTCAGTGAGTGTGTTAATATTAATCTGTGTTCTCTGTCAGTGTGTTAATATTCCTGAGGACAGTGGGGGTGTTTTACACTTCACAGGGTGTATCTGACTGTGGGTCATGATTTACACAGTATGTCAGTGAGTGTGTTAATATTAATCTGTGTTCTCTGTCAGTGTGTTAATATTACTGAGGACAGTGGGGATGTTTTACACTTCACAGGGTTTATCTGACTGTGGGTCATGATATACACAGTGTGTCAGTGAGTGTGTTAATATTAATCTGTGTTCTCTGTCAGTGTGTTAATATTACTGAGGACAGTGGGGATGTTTTACACTTCACAGGGTTTATCTGACTGTGAGTCATGATATACACAGTGTGTCAGTGAGTGTGTTAATATTAATCTGTGTTCTCTGTCAGTGTGTTAATATTACTGAGGACAGTGGGGGTGTTTTACACTTCACAGGGTGTATCTGACTCTGGGTCATGATATACACAGTGTGTCAGTGAGTGTGTTAATATTAATCTGTGTTCTCTGTCAGTGTGTTAATATTACTGAGGACAGTGGGGGTGTTTTACACTTCACAGGGTGTATCTGACTGTGGGTCATGATATACACAGTGTGTCAGTGAGTGTGTTAATATTAATCTGTGTTCTCTGTCAGTGTGTTCATATTACTGAGGACAGAGGGGATGTTTTACACTTCACAGGGTGTATCTGACTGTGGGTCATGATATACACAGTGTGTCAGTGAGTGTGTTAATATTAATCTGTGTTCTCTGTCAGTGTGTTAATATTACTGAGGACAGTGGGGGTGTTTTACACTTCACAGGGTTTATCTGACTGTGGGTCATGATATACACAGTGTGTCAGTGAGTGTGTTAATATTAATCTGTGTTCTCTGTCAGTGTGTTAATATTACTGAGGACAGTGGGGGTGTTTTACACTTCACAGGGTGTATCTGACTGTGGGTCATGATATATACAGTGTGTCAGTGAGTGTGTTAATATTAATCTGTGTTCTCTGTCAGTGTGTTAATATTCCTGAGGACAGTGGGGGTGTTTTACACTTCACAGGGTGTATCTGACTGTGGGTCATGATGTACACAGTGTGTCAGTGAGTGTGTTAATATTAATCTGTGTTCTCTGTCAGTGTGTTAATATTCCTGAGGACAGTGGGGGTGTTTTACACTTCACAGGGTGCATCTGGCCTTGGGTCATGATATACACAGTGTGTCAGTGAGTGTGTTAATATTAATCTGTGTTCTCTGTCAGTGTGTTAATATTCCTGAGGACAGTGGGGGTGTTTTACACTTCACAGGGTTTATCTGACTGTGGGTCATGATGTACACAGTGTGTCAGTGAATGTGTTAATATTTATCTGTGTTCTCTGTCAGTGTGATAATATTACTGAGGACTGTGGGGGTGTTTTACACTTCACAGGGTTTATCTGACTGTGGGTCATGAAATACACAGTGTGTCGGTGAGTGTGTTAATATTAATCTGTATTCTCTGTCAGTGTGTTAATATTACTGTGGACAGTGGGGGTGTTTTACACTTCACAGGGTGTATCTGACTGTGGGTCATGATATACACAGTGTGTCAGTGAGTGTGTTAATATTAATCTGTGTTCTCTGTCAGTGTGTTAATATTACTGAGGACAGTGGGGGTGTTTTACACTTCACAGGGTGTATCTGACTGTGGGTCATGATATACACAGTGTGTCAGTGAGTGTGTTAATATTAATCTGTGTTCTCTGTCAGTGTGTTAATATTCCTGAGGACAGTGGGGGTGTTTTACACTTCACAGGGTGTATCTGACTGTGGGTCATGATATACACAGTGTGTCAGTGAGTGTGTTAATATTAATCTGTGTTCTCTGTCAGTGTGTTAATATTACTGAGGACAGTGGGGGTGTTTTACACTTCACAGGGTGTATCTGACTGTGGGTCATGATATACACAGTGTGTCAGTGAGTGTGTTAATATTAATCTGTGTTCTCTGTCAGTGTGTTAATATTACTGAGGACAGTGGGGGTGTTTTACACTTCACAGGGTGTATCTGACTGTGGGTCATGATATACACAGTGTGTCAGTGAGTGTGTTAATATTAATCTGTGTTCTCTGTCAGTGTGTTAATATTACTGAGGACAGTGGGGGTGTTTTACACTTCACAGGGTTTATCTGACTGTGGGTCATGATATACACAGTGTGTCAGTGAGTGTGTTAATATTAATCTGTGTTCTCTGTCAGTGTGTTAATATTACTGAGGACAGTGGGGATGTTTTACACTTCACAGGGTTTATCTGACTGTGAGTCATGATATACACAGTGTGTCAGTGAGTGTGTTAATATTAATCTGTGTTCTCTGTCAGTGTGTTAATATTACTGAGGACAGTGGGGGTGTTTTACACTTCACAGGGTGTATCTGACTCTGGGTCATGATATACATAGTGTGTCAGTGAGTGTGTTAATATTAATCTGTGTTCTCTGCCAGTGTGTTAATATTACTGAGGACAGTGGGGGTGTTTTACACTTCACAGGGTGTATCTGACTGTGGGTCATGATATACACAGTGTGTCAGTGAGTGTGTTAATATTAATCTGTGTTCTCTGTCAGTGTGTTAATATTACTGAGGACAGAGGGGATGTTTTACACTTCACAGGGTGTATCTGACTGTGGGTCATGATATACACAGTGTGTCAGTGAGTGTGTTAATATTAATCTGTGTTCTCTGTCAGTGTGTTAATATTACTGAGGACAGTGGGGGTGTTTTACACTTCACAGGGTTTATCTGACTGTGGGTCATGATATACACAGTGTGTCAGTGAGTGTGTTAATATTAATCTGTGTTCTCTGTCAGTGTGTTAATATTACTGAGGACAGTGGGGGTGTTTTACACTTCACAGGGTGTATCTGACTGTGGGTCATGATATATACAGTGTGTCAGTGAGTGTGTTAATATTAATCTGTGTTCTCTGTCAGTGTGTTAATATTCCTGAGGACAGTGGGGGTGTTTTACACTTCACAGGGTGTATCTGACTGTGGGTCATGATGTACACAGTGTGTCAGTGAGTGTGTTAATATTAATCTGTGTTCTCTGTCAGTGTGTTAATATTACTGAGGACAGTGGGGGTGTTTTACACTTCACAGGGTGCATCTGGCCTTGGGTCATGATATACACAGTGTGTCAGTGAGTGTGTTAATATTAATCTGTGTTCTCTGTCAGTGTGTTAATATTCCTGAGGACAGTGGGGGTGTTTTACACTTCACAGGGTTTATCTGACTGTGGGTCATGATGTACACAGTGTGTCAGTGAATGTGTTAATATTAATCTGTGTTCTCTGTCAGTGTGATAATATTACTGAGGACAGTGGGGGTGTTTTACACTTCACAGGGTTTATCTGACTGTGGGTCATGAAATACACAGTGTGTCGGTGAGTGTGTTAATATTAATCTGTATTCTCTGTCAGTGTGTTAATATTACTGTGGACAGTGGGGGTGTTTTACACTTCACAGGGTGTATCTGACTGTGGGTCATGATATACACAGTGTGTCAGTGAGTGTGTTAATATTAATCTGTGTTCTCTGTCAGTGTGTTAATATTACTGAGGACAGTGGGGGTGTTTTACACTTCACAGGGTGTATCTGACTGTGGGTCATGATATACACAGTGTGTCAGTGAGTGTGTTAATATTAATCTGTGTTCTCTGTCAGTGTGTTAATATTCCTGAGGACAGTGGGGGTGTTTTACACTTCACAGGGTGTATCTGACTGTGGGTCATGATATACACAGTGTGTCAGTGAGTGTGTTAATATTAATCTGTGTTCTCTGTCAGTGTGTTAATATTACTGAGGACAGTGGGGGTGTTTTACACTTCACAGGGTGTATCTGACTGTGGGTCATGATATACACAGTGTGTCAGTGAGTGTGTTAATATTAATCTGTGTTCTCTGTCAGTGTGTTAATATTACTGAGGACAGTGGGGGTGTTTTACACTTCACAGGGTGTATCTGACTGTGGGTCATGATATACACAGTGTGTCAGTGAGTGTGTTAATATTAATCTGTGTTCTCTGTCAGTGTGTTAATATTACTGAGGACAGTGGGGGTGTTTTACACTTCACAGGGTTTATCTGACTGTGGGTCATGATATACACAGTGTGTCAGTGAGTGTGTTAATATTAATCTGTGTTCTCTGTCAGTGTGTTAATATTACTGAGGACAGTGGGGATGTTTTACACTTCACAGGGTGTATCTGACTGTGGGTCATGATATACACAGTGTGTCAGTGAGTTTGTTAATATTAATCTGTGTTCTCTGTCAGTGTGTTAATATTACTGAGGACAGTGGGGGTGTTTTACACTTCACAGGGTGTATCTGACTGTGGGTCATGATATACACAGTGTGTCAGTGAGTGTGTGAATATTAATCTGTGTTCTCTGTCAGTGTGTTAATATTACTGAGGACAGTGGGGGTGTTTTACACTTCACAGGGTGTATCTGACTGTGGGTCATGATATACACAGTGTGTCAGTGAGTGTGTTAATATTAATCTGTGTTCTCTGTCAGTGTGTTAATATGACTGAGGACAGTGGGGGTGTTTTGCACTTCACAGGGTGTATCTGACTGTGGGTCATGATATACACAGTGTGTCAGTGAGTGTGTTAATATTAATCTGTGTTCTCTGTCAGTGTGTTAATATTGCTGAGGACAGTGGGGATGTTTTACACTTCACAGGGTGTATCTGACTGTGGGTCATGATATACACAGTGTGTCAGTGAGTGTGTTAATATTAATCAGTGTTCTCTGTCAGTGTGTTAATATTCCTGAGGACAGTGGGAATGTTTTACACTTCACAGGGTGTATCTGACTGTGGGTCATGATATACACAGTGTGCCAGTGAGTGTGTTAATATTAATCTGTGTTCTCTGTCAGTGTGTTAATATTACTGAGGACAGTGGGGGTGTTTCACACTTCACAGGGTGTATCTGACTGTGGGTCATGATGTACTCAGTGTGTCAGTGAGTGTGTTAATATTAATCTGTGTTCTCTGTCAGTGTGTTAATATTACTGAGGACAGTGGGGGTGTTTTACACTTCACAGGGTGTATCTGACTGTGGGTCATGATATACACAGTGTGTCAGTGAGTGTGTTAATATTAATCTGTGTTCTCTGTCAGTGTGTTAATATTACTGAGGACAGTGGGGGTGTTTTACACTTCACAGGGTTTATCTGACTGTGGGTCATGATATACACAGTGTGTCAGTGAGTGTGTTAATATTAATCTGTGTTCTCTGTCAGTGTATTAATATTACTGAGGACAGTGGGGGTGTTTTACACTTCACAGGGTGTATCTGACTGTGGGTCATGATGTACACAGTGTGTCAGTGAGTGTGTTAATATTAATCTGTGTTCTCTGTCAGTGTGTTAATATTCCTGAGGACAGTGGGGGTGTTTTACACTTCACAGGGTGTATCTGACTGTGGGTCATGATTTACACAGTATGTCAGTGAGTGTGTTAATATTAATCTGTGTTCTCTGTCAGTGTGTTAATATTACTGAGGACAGTGGGGATGTTTTACACTTCACAGGGTTTATCTGACTGTGGGTCATGATGTACACAGTGTGTCAGTGAGTGTGTTAATATTAATCTGTGTTCTCTGTCAGTGTGTTAATATTACTGAGGACAGTGGGGGTGTTTTACGCTTCACAGGGTTTATCTGACTGTGGGTCATGAAGTACACAGTGTGTCAGTGAGTGTGTTAATATTAATCTGTGTTCTCTGTCAGTGTGTTAATATTACTGAGGACAGTGGGGGTGTTTTACACTTCACAGGGTGTATCTGACTGTGGGTCATGATATACACAGTGTGTCAGTGAGTGTGTTAATATTAATCTGTGTTCTCTGTCAGTGTGTTAATATTACTGAGGACAGTGGGGGTGTTTTACACTTCACAGGGTGTATCTGACTGTGGGTCATGATGTACACAGTGTGTCAGTGAGTGTGTTAATATTAATCTGTGTTCACTGTCAGGTGTTAATATTCCTGAGGACAGGGGGGGTGTTTTACACTTCACAGGGTGTATCTGACTGTGGGTCATGATATACACAGTGTGTCAGTGAGTGTGTTAATATTAATCTGTGTTCTCTGTCAGTGTGTTAATATTCCTGTGGACAGTGGGGGTGTTTTACACTTCACAGGGTTTATCTGACTCTGGGTCATGATATACACAGTGTGTCAGTGAGTGTGTTAATATTAATCTGTGTTCTCTGTCAGTGTGTTAATATTCCTGAGGACAGTGGGGGTGTTTTACACTTCACCGGGTGTATCTGACTGTGGGTGATGATATACACAGTGTGTCAGTGAGTGTGTTAATATTAATCTGTGTTCTCTGTCAGTGTGTTAATATTACTGAGGACAGTGGGGGTGATTTACACTTCACAGGGTGTATCTGACTGTGGGTCATGATATACACAGTGTGTCAGTGAGTGTGTTAATATTAATCTGTGTACTCTGTCAGTGTGTTAATATTACTGAGGACAGTGGGGGTGTTTTACACTTCACAGGGTCTATCTGACTGTGGGTCATGATGTACACAGTGTGTCAGTGAGTGTGTTAATATTAATCTGTGTTCTCTGTCAGTGTGTTAATATTACTGAGGACAGTGGGGGTGTTTTACACTTCACAGGGTGTATCTGACTGTGGGTCATGATATACACAGTGTGTCAGTGAGTGTGTTAATATTAATCTGTGTTCTCTGTCAGTGTGTTAATATTACTGAGGACAGTGGAGGTGTTTTACACTTCACAGGGTGTATCTGACTGTGGGTCATGATATACACAGTGTGTCAGTGAGTGTCTTAATATTAATCTGTGTTCTCTGTCAGTGTGTTAATATTACTGACGACAGTGGGGGTGTTTTACACTTCACAGGGTGTATCTGACTGTGGGTCATGATGTACACAGTGTGTCAGTGAGTGTGTTAATATTAATCTGTGTTCTCTGTCAGTGTGTTAATATTACTGAGGACAGTGGGGGTGTTTTACACTTCACAGGGTGTATCTGACTGTGGGTCATGATATACACAGTGTGTCAGTGAGTGTGTTAATATTAATCTGTGTTCTCTGTCAGTGTGTTAATATTCCTGAGGACAGTAGGGATGTTTTACACTTCACAGGGTGTATCTGACTGTGAGTCATGATATACACAGTGTGTCAGTGAGTGTGTTAATATTAATCTGTGTTCTCTGTCAGTGTGTTAATATTCCTGAGGACAGTGGGGGTGTTTTACACTTCACAGGGTGTATCTGACTGTGGGTCATGATGTACACAGTGTGTCAGTGAGTGTGTTAATATTAATCTGTGTTCTCTGTCAGTGTGTTAATATTACTGAGGACAGTGGGGGTGTTTTACACTTCACAGGGTGTATCTGACTGTGGGTCATGATATACACAGTGTGTCAGTGAGTGTGTTAATATTAATCTGTGTTCTCTGTCAGTGTGTTAATATTACTGAGGACAGTGGGGGTGTTTTACACTTCACAGGGTGTATCTGACTGTGGGTCATGATATACATAGTGTGTCAGTGAGTGTGTTAATATTAATCTGTGTTCTCTGTCAGTGTGTTAATATTCCTGAGGACAGTGGGGGTGTTTTACACTTCACAGGGTGTATCTGACTGTGGGTCATTATGTACACAGTGTGTCAGTGAGTGTGTTAATATTAATCTGTGTTCTCTGTCAGTGTGTTAATATTGCTGAGGGCAGTGGGGGTGTTTTACACTTCACCGGGTGTATCTGACTGTGGGTCATGATATACACAGTGTGTCAGTGAGTGTGTTAATATTAATCTGTGTTCTCTGTCAGTGTGTTAATATTCCTGAGGACAGTGGGGTTGTTTTACACTTCACAGGGTGTATCTGACTGTGGGTCATGATGTACACAGTGTGTCAGTGAGTATGTTAATATTAATCTGTGTTCTCTGTCAGTGTGTTAATATTGCTGAGGGCAGTGGGGGTGTTTTACACTTCACCGGGTGTATCTGACTGTGGGTCATGATATACACAGTGTGTCAGTGAGTGTGTTAATATTAATCTGTGTTCTCTGTCAGTGTGTTAATATTCCTGAGGACAGTGGGGGTGTTTTACACTTCACAGGGTGTATCTGACTGTGGGTCATGATATACACAGTGTGTCAGTGAGTGTGTTAATATTAATCTGTGTTCTCTGTCAGTGTGTTAATATTGCTGAGGGCAGTGGGGGTGTTTTACACTTCACCGGGTGTATCTGACTGTGGGTCATGATATACACAGTGTGTCAGTGAGTGTGTTAATATTAATCTGTGTTCTCTGTCAGTGTGTTAATATTCCTGAGGACAGAGGGGGTGTTTTACACTTCACAGGATGTATCTGACTGTGGGTCATGTTATACACAGTGTGTCAGTGAGTGTGTTAATATTAATCTGTGTTCTCTGTCAGTGTGTTAATATTACTGAGGACAGTGGGGGTGTTTTACACTTCACAGGGTGTATCTGACTGTGGGTCATGATATACACAGTGTGTCAGTGAGTGTGTTAATATTAATCTGTGTTCTCTGTCAGTGTGTTAATATTACTGACGACAGTGGGGGTGTTTTACACTTCACAGGGTGTATCTGACTGTGGGTCATGATGTACACAGTGTGTCAGTGAGTGTGTTAATATTAATCTGTGTTCTCTGTCAGTGTGTTAATATTACTGAGGACAGTGGGGATGTTTTACACTTCACAGGGTTTATCTGACTGTGGGTCATGATGTACACAGTGTGTCAGTGAGTGTGTTAATATTAATCTGTGTTCTCTGTCAGTGTGTTAATATTCCTGAGGACAGTGGGGGTGTTTTACACTTCACAGGGTTTATCTGACTGTGGAACGTGATGTACACAGTGTGTCAGTGAGTGTGTTAATATTAATCTGTGTTCTCTGTCAGTGTGTTAATATTCCTGAGGACAGTGGGGGTGTTTTACACTTCACAGGGTGTATCTAACTGTGGGTCATGATATACACAGTGTGTCAGTGAGTGTGTTAATATTAATCTCTGTTCTCTGTCAGTGTGTTAATATTCCTGAGGACAGTGGGGGTGTTTTACACCTCACAGGGTGTATCTGACTGTGGGTCATGATATACACAGTGTGTCAGTGCGTGTGTTAATATTAATCTGTGTACTCTGTCAGTGTGTTATTATTCCTGAGGACAGTGGGGATGTTTTACGCTTCACAGGGTTTATCTGACTGTGGGTCATGATGTACACAGTGTGTCAGTGAGTGTGTTAATATTAATCTGTGTTCTCTGTCAGTGTGTTAATATTCCTGAGGACAGTGGGGGTGTTTTACACTTTTCAGGGTGTATCTGACTGTGGGTCATGATATACACAGTGTGTCAGTGAGAGTGTTAATATTAATCTGTGTTCTCTGTCAGTGTGTTAATATTCCTGAGGACAGTGGGGATGTTTTACACTTCACCGGGTGTATCTGACAGTGGGTCATGATATACACAGTGTGTCAGTGAGTGTGTTAATATGAATCTGTGTTCTCTGTCAGTGTGTTAATATTCCTGAGGACAGTGGGGATGTTTTACACTTCACAGGTTGTATCTGACTGTGGGTCATGATAGACACAGTGTGTCAGTGAGTGTGTTATTATTAATCTGTGTTCTCTGTCAGTGTGTTAATATTCCTGAGGACAGTGGGGGTGTTTTACCCTTCACAGGGTGTATCTGACTGTGGGTCATGATATACACAGTGTGTCAGTGAGTGTGTTAATATTAATCTGTGTACTCTGTCAGTGTGTTAATATTCCTGAGGACAGTGGGGGTGTTTTACACTTCACAGGGTGTATCTGACTGTGGGTCATGATGTACACAGTGTGTCAGTGAGTGTGTTAATATTAATCTGTGTTCTCTGTCAGTGTGTTAATATTGCTGAGGACAGTGGGGGTGTTTTACACTTCACAGGGTGTATCTGACTGTGGGTCATGATATACACAGTGTGTCAGAGAGTGTTTTAATATTAATCTGTGTACTCTGTCAGTGTGTTAATATTACTGAGGACAGTGGGGGTGTTTTACACTTCACAGGGTTTATCTGACTGTGGGTCATGATATACACAGTGTGTCAGTGAGTGTGTTAATATTATACTGTGTTCTCTGTCAGTGTGTTAATATTCCTGAGGACAGTGGGGGTGTTTTGCACTTCACCGGGTGTATCTGACTGTGGGTCATGATATACACAGTGTGTCAGTGAGTGTGTTAATATTAATCTGTGTTCTCTGTCAGTGTGTTAATATTCCTGAGGACTGTGGGGGTGTTTTACACTTCACAGGGTGTATCTGACTGTGGGTCATGACATACACAGTGTGTCAGTGAGTGTGTTAATATTAATCTGTGTTCTCTGTCAGTGTGTTAATATTACTGAGGACAGTTGGGGGTGTTTTACACTTCACAGGGTGTATCTGACTGTGAGTCATGATGTACACAGTGTGTCAGTGAGTGTGTTAATATTAATCTGTGTTCTCTGTCAGTGTGTTAATATTACTGAGGACAGTGGGGGTGTTTTACACTTCACCGGGTGTATCTGACTGTGGGTCATGATGTACACAGAGTGTCAGTGAGTGTGTTAATATTAATCTGTGTTCTCTGTCAGTGTGTTAATATTACTGAGGACAGTGGGGGTGTTTTACACTTCACAGGGTGTATCTGACTGTGGGTCATGATGTACACAGTGTGTCAGTGAGTGTGTTAATATTAATCTGTGTTCTCTGTCAGTGTGTTAATATTACTGAGGACAGTGGGGTGTTTTACACTTCACAGGGTGTATCTGACTGTGGGTCATGATATACACAGTGTGTCAGTGAGTGTGTTAATATTAATCTGTGTTCTCTGTCAGTGTGTTAATATTACTGAGGACAGTGGGGATGTTTTACACTTCACAGGGTGTATCTGACTGTGGGTCATGATATACACAGTGTGTCAGTGAGTGTGTTAATATTAATCTGTGTTCTCTGTCAGTGTGTTAATATTACTGAGGACAGTGGGGGTGTTTTACACTTCACAGGGTGTATCTGACTGTGGGTCATGATATACACAGTGTGTCAGTGAGTGTGTTAATATTAATCTGTGTTCTCTGTCAGTGTGTTAATATTACTGAGGACAGTGGGGGTGTTTTACACTTCACCGGGTGTATCTGACTGTGAGTCATGATATGCACAGAGTGTCAGTGAGTGTGTTAATATTAATCTGTGTTCTCAGTCAGTGTGTTAATATTGCTGAGGACAGTGGGGGTGTTTTACACTTCACAGGGTGTATCTGACTGTGGGTCATGATATGCACAGTGTGTCAGTGAGTGTGTTAATATTAATCTGTGTTCTCTGTCAGTGTGTTAATATTCCTGAGGACAGTGGGGGTGTTTTACACTTCACAGGGTTTATCTGACTGTGGGTCATGATATACACAGTGTGTCAGTGAGTGTGTTAATATTAATCTGTGTTCTCTGTCAGTGTGTTAATATTCCTGAGGACAGTGGGGGTGTTTTACACTTCACAGGGTTTATCTGACTCTGGGTCATGATGTACATAGTGTGTCAGTGAGTGTGTTAATATTAATCTGTGTTCTCTGTCTGTGTGTTAATATTACTGAGGACAGTGGGGGTGTTTTACACTTCACCGGGTGTATCTGACTGTGGGTCATGATATACACAGTGTGTCAGTGAGTGTGTTAATATTAATCTGTGTTCTCTGTCAGTGTGTTAATATTGCTGAGGACAGTGGGGGTGTTTTACACTTCACCGGGTGTATCTGACTGTGGGTCATGATATACACAGTGTGTCAGTGAGTGTGTTAATATTAATCTGTGTTCTCTGTCAGTGTGTTAATATTCCTGAGGACAGTGGGGATGTTTTACACTTCACAGGGTGTATCTGACTGTGGGTCATGATATACACAGTGTGTCAGTGAGTGTGTTAATATTAATCTGTGTTCTCTGTCAGTGTGTTAATATTCCTGAGGACAGTGGGGGTGTTTTACACTTCACAGGGTTTATCTGACTGTGGGTCATGATATACACTGTGTGTCGGTGAGTGTGTTAATATTAATCTGTGTTCTCTGTCAGTGTGTTAATATTCCTGATGGCAGTGGGGCTGTTTTACACTTCACAGGGTTTATCTGACTGTGGGTCATGATGTACACAGTGTGTCAGTGAGTGTGTTAATATTAATCTGTGTTCTCTGTCAGTGTGTTAATATTCCTGAGGACAGTGGGGGTGTTTTACACTTCACAGGGTGTATCTGACTGTGGGTCATGATGTACATAGTGTGTCAGTGAGTGTGTTAATATTAATCTGTGTTCTCTGTCAGTGTGTTAATATTCCTGAGGACAGTGGGGGTGTTTTACACTTCACAGGGTTTATCTGACTGTGGGTCATGATATACACAGTGTGTCAGTGA
This sequence comes from Heterodontus francisci, assembly GCF_036365525.1. Lineage (NCBI taxonomy): Eukaryota > Metazoa > Chordata > Chondrichthyes > Heterodontiformes > Heterodontidae > Heterodontus > Heterodontus francisci. The sequence goes on from NW_027141031.1 coordinate 526,160, forward strand.
GTGTGTTAATATTAGTCTGTGTTCTCTGTCAGTGTGTTAATATTACTGAGGACAGTGGGGGTGTTTTACACTTCACAGGGTTTATCTGACTGTGGGTCATGATTACACAGTGTGTCAGTGAGTGTGTTAATATTAGTCTGTGTTCTCTGTCAGTGTGTTAATATTACTGAGGACAGTGGGGGTGTTTTACACTTCACAGGGTTTATCTGACTGTGGGTCATGATGTACACAGTGTGTCAGTGAGTGTGTTAATATTAATCTGTGTTCTCTGTCAGTGTGTTAATATTCCTGAGGACAGTGGGGGTGTTTTACACTTCACAGGGTTTATCTGACTGTGGGTCATGATATACACAGTATGTCAGTGAGTGTGTTAATATGAATCTGTGTTCTCTGTCAGTGTGTTAATATTCCTGAGGACAGTGGGGGTGTTTTACACTTCACAGGGTTTATCTGACTGTGGGTCATGATATACACAGTATGTCAGTGAGTGTGTTAATATGAATCTGTGTTCTCTGTCAGTGTATTAATATTCCTGAGGACAGTGGGGATGTTTTACACTTCACAGGGTTTATCTGACTGTGGGTCATGATATACACAGTGTGTCAGTGAGTGTGTTAATATTAATCTGTGTTCTCTGTCAGTGTGTTAATATTCCTGAGGACAGTGGGGGTGTTTTACACTTCACAGGGTTTATCTGACTGTGGGTCATGATATACACAGTGTGTCAGTGAGTGTGTTAATATTAATCTGTGTTCTCTGTCAGTGTGTTAATATTACTGAGGACAGTGGGGGTGTTTTACACTTCACCGGGTGTATCTGACTGTGAGTCATGATATGCACAGAGTGTCAGTGAGTGTGTTAATATTAATCTGTGTTCTCAGTCAGTGTGTTAATATTGCTGAGGACAGTGGGGGTGTTTTACACTTCACAGGGTGTATCTGACTGTGGGTCATGATATGCACAGTGTGTCAGTGAGTGTGTTAATATTAATCTGTGTTCTCTGTCAGTGTGTTAATATTCCTGAGGACAGTGGGGGTGTTTTACACTTCACAGGGTTTATCTGACTGTGGGTCATGATATACACAGTGTGTCAGTGAGTGTGTTAATATTAATCTGTGTTCTCTGTCAGTGTGTTAATATTCCTGAGGACAGTGGGGGTGTTTTACACTTCACAGGGTTTATCTGACTCTGGGTCATGATGTACATAGTGTGTCAGTGAGTGTGTTAATATTAATCTGTGTTCTCTGTCTGTGTGTTAATATTACTGAGGACAGTGGGGGTGTTTTACACTTCACCGGGTGTATCTGACTGTGGGTCATGATATACACAGTGTGTCAGTGAGTGTGTTAATATTAATCTGTGTTCTCTGTCAGTGTGTTAATATTGCTGAGGACAGTGGGGGTGTTTTACACTTCACCGGGTGTATCTGACTGTGGGTCATGATATACACAGTGTGTCAGTGAGTGTGTTAATATTAATCTGTGTTCTCTGTCAGTGTGTTAATATTCCTGAGGACAGTGGGGATGTTTTACACTTCACAGGGTGTATCTGACTGTGGGTCATGATATACACAGTGTGTCAGTGAGTGTGTTAATATTAATCTGTGTTCTCTGTCAGTGTGTTAATATTCCTGAGGACAGTGGGGGTGTTTTACACTTCACAGGGTTTATCTGACTGTGGGTCATGATATACACTGTGTGTCGGTGAGTGTGTTAATATTAATCTGTGTTCTCTGTCAGTGTGTTAATATTCCTGATGGCAGTGGGGCTGTTTTACACTTCACAGGGTTTATCTGACTGTGGGTCATGATGTACACAGTGTGTCAGTGAGTGTGTTAATATTAATCTGTGTTCTCTGTCAGTGTGTTAATATTCCTGAGGACAGTGGGGGTGTTTTACACTTCACAGGGTGTATCTGACTGTGGGTCATGATGTACATAGTGTGTCAGTGAGTGTGTTAATATTAATCTGTGTTCTCTGTCAGTGTGTTAATATTCCTGAGGACAGTGGGGGTGTTTTACACTTCACAGGGTTTATCTGACTGTGGGTCATGATATACACAGTGTGTCAGTGAGTGTGTTAATATTAGTCTGTGTTCTCTGTCAGTGTGTTAATATTACTGAGGACAGTGGGGGTGTTTTACACTTCACAGGGTTTATCTGACTGTGGGTCATGATTACACAGTGTGTCAGTGAGTGTGTTAATATTAGTCTGTGTTCTCTGTCAGTGTGTTAATATTACTGAGGACAGTGGGGGTGTTTTACACTTCACAGGGTTTATCTGACTGTGGGTCATGATGTACACAGTGTGTCAGTGAGTGTGTTAATATTAATCTGTGTTCTCTGTCAGTGTGTTAATATTCCTGAGGACAGTGGGGGTGTTTTACACTTCACAGGGTTTATCTGACTGTGGGTCATGATATACACAGTATGTCAGTGAGTGTGTTAATATGAATCTGTGTTCTCTGTCAGTGTATTAATATTCCTGAGGACAGTGGGGATGTTTTACACTTCACAGGGTTTATCTGACTGTGGGTCATGATATACACAGTGTGTCAGTGAGTGTGTTAATATTAATCTGTGTTCTCTGTCAGTGTGTTAATATTCCTGAGGACAGTGGGGGTGTTTTACACTTCACAGGGTTTATCTGACTGTGGGTCATGATATACACAGTGTGTCAGTGAGTGTGTTAATATGAATCTGTGTTCTCTGTCAGTGTGTTAATATTCCTGAGGACAGTGGGGGTGTTTTACACTTCACAGGGTTTATCTGACTGTGGGTCATGATATACACAGTGTGTCAGTGAGTGTGTTAATATGAATCTGTGTTCTCTGTCAGTGTATTAATATTCCTGAGGACAGTGGGGATGTTTTACACTTCACAGGGTTTATCTGACTGTGGGTCATGATGTACACAGTGTGTCAGTGAGTGTGTTAATATTAATCTGTGTTCTCTGTCAGTGTGTTAATATTCCTGAGGACAGTGGGGGTGTTTTACACTTCACAGGGTGTATCTGACTGTGGGTCATGATGTACATAGTGTGTCAGTGAGTGTGTTAATATTAATCTGTGTTCTCTGTCAGTGTGTTAATATTCCTGAGGACAGTGGGGGTGTTTTACACTTCACAGGGTTTATCTGACTGTGGGTCATGATATACACAGTGTGTCAGTGAGTGTGTTAATATTAGTCTGTGTTCTCTGTCAGTGTGTTAATATTACTGAGGACAGTGGGGGTGTTTTACACTTCACAGGGTTTATCTGACTGTGGGTCATGATATACACAGTGTGTCAGTGAGTGTGTTAATATGAATCTGTGTTCTCTGTCAGTGTGTTAATATTCCTGAGGACAGTGGGGATGTTTTACACTTCACAGGGTGTATCTGACTGTGGGTCATGATATACACAGTGTGTCAGTGAGTGTGTTAATATTATACTGTGTTCTCTGTCAGTGTGTTAATATTCCTGAGGACAGTGGGGGTGTTTTGCACTTCACCGGGTGTATCTGACTGTGGGTCATGATATACACAGTGTGTCAGTGAGTGTGTTAATATTAATCTGTGTTCTCTGTCAGTGTGTTAATATTACTGAGGACAGTGGGGATGTTTTACACTTCACAGGGTGTATCTGACTGTGGGTCATGATGTACACAGTGTGTCAGTGAGTGTGTTAATATTAATCTGTGTTCTCTGTCAGTGTGTTAATATTACTGAGGACAGTGGGGGTGTTTTACACTTCACAGGGTGTATCTGACTGTGGGTCATGATATACACAGTGTGTCAGTGAGTGTGTTAATATTAATCTGTGTTCTCTGTCAGTGTGTTAATATTCCTGAGGACTGTGGGGGTGTTTTACACTTCACAGGGTGTATCTGACTGTGGGTCATGACATACACAGTGTGTCAGTGAGTGTGTTAATATTAATCTGTGTTCTCTGTCAGTGTGTTAATATTACTGAGGACAGTTGGGGGTGTTTTACACTTCACCGGGTGTATCTGACTGTGAGTCATGATGTACACAGTGTGTCAGTGAGTGTGTTAATATTAATCTGTGTTCTCTGTCAGTGTGTTAATATTACTGAGGACAGTGGGGGTGTTTTACACTTCACCGGGTGTATCTGACTGTGGGTCATGATGTACACAGAGTGTCAGTGAGTGTGTTAATATTAATCTGTGTTCTCTGTCAGTGTGTTAATATTACTGAGGACAGTGGGGGTGTTTTACACTTCACAGGGTGTATCTGACTGTGGGTCATGATGTACACAGTGTGTCAGTGAGTGTGTTAATATTAATCTGTGTTCTCTGTCAGTGTGTTAATATTACTGAGGACAGTGGGGTGTTTTACACTTCACAGGGTGTATCTGACTGTGGGTCATGATATACACAGTGTGTCAGTGAGTGTGTTAATATTAATCTGTGTTCTCTGTCAGTGTGTTAATATTACTGAGGACAGTGGGGATGTTTTACACTTCACAGGGTGTATCTGACTGTGGGTCATGATATACACAGTGTGTCAGTGAGTGTGTTAATATTAATCTGTGTTCTCTGTCAGTGTGTTAATATTACTGAGGACAGTGGGGGTGTTTTACACTTCACAGGGTGTATCTGACTGTGGGTCATGATATACACAGTGTGTCAGTGAGTGTGTTAATATTAATCTGTGTTCTCTGTCAGTGTGTTAATATTACTGAGGACAGTGGGGGTGTTTTACACTTCACCGGGTGTATCTGTCTGTGAGTCATGATATGCACAGAGTGTCAGTGAGTGTGTTAATATTAATCTGTGTTCTCAGTCAGTGTGTTAATATTGCTGAGGACAGTGGGGGTGTTTTACACTTCACAGTGTGTATCTGACTGTGGGTCATGATATACACAGTGTGTCAGTGAGTGTGTTAATATTAATCTGTGTTCTCTGTCAGTGTGTTAATATTGCTGAGGACAGTGGGGGTGTTTTACACTTCACCGGGTGTATCTGACTGTGGGTCATGATATACACAGTGTGTCAGTGAGTGTGTTAATATTAATCTGTGTTCTCTGTCAGTGTGTTAATATTCCTGAGGACAGTGGGGATGTTTTACACTTCACAGGGTGTATCTGACTCTGGGTCATGATATACACAGTGTGTCAGTGAGTGTGTTAATATTAATCTGTGTTCTCTGTCAGTGTGTTAATATTCCTGAGGACAGTGGGGGTGTTTTACACTTCACAGGGTTTATCTGACTGTGGGTCATGATATACACAGTGTGTCAGTGAGTGTGTTAATATGAATCTGTGTTCTCTGTCAGTGTGTTAATATTCCTGAGGACAGTGGGGATGTTTTACACTTCACAGGGTGTATCTGACTGTGGGTCATGATATACACTGTGTGTCGGTGAGTGTGTTAATATTAATCTGTGTTCTCTGTCAGTGTGTTAATATTCCTGAGGACAGTGGGGGTGTTTTACACTTCACAGGGTTTATCTGACTGTGGGTCATGATGTACACAGTGTGTCAGTGAGTGTGTTAATATTAATCTGTGTTCTCTGTCAGTGTGTTAATATTCCTGAGGACAGTGGGGGTGTTTTACACTTCACAGGGTGTATCTGACTGTGGGTCATGATATACACTGTGTGTCAGTGAGTGTGTTAATATTAATCTGTGTTCTCTGTCAGTGTGTTAATATTCCTGAGGACAGTGGGGGTGTTTTACACTTCACAGGGTTTATCTGACTGTGGGTCATGATGTACACAGTGTGTCAGTGAGTGTGTTAATATTAATCTGTGTTCTCTGTCAGTGTGTTAATATTCCTGAGGACAGTGGGGGTGTTTTACACTTCAGAGGGTGTATCTGACTGTGGGTCATGATGTACATAGTGTGTCAGTGAGTGTGTTAATATTAATCTGTGTTCTCTGTCAGTGTGTTAATATTCCTGAGGACAGTGGGGGTGTTTTACACTTCACAGGGTTTATCTGACTGTGGGTCATGATATACACAGTGTGTCAGTGAGTGTGTTAATATTAGTCTGTGTTCTCTGTCAGTGTGTTAATATTACTGAGGACAGTGGGGGTGTTTTACACTTCACAGGGTTTATCTGACTGTGGGTCATGATTACACAGTGTGTCAGTGAGTGTGTTAATATTAGTCTGTGTTCTCTGTCAGTGTGTTAATATTACTGAGGACAGTGGGGGTGTTTTACACTTCACAGGGTTTATCTGACTGTGGGTCATGATGTACACAGTGTGTCAGTGAGTGTGTTAATATTAATCTGTGTTCTCTGTCAGTGTGTTAATATTCCTGAGGACAGTGGGGGTGTTTTACACTTCACAGGGTTTATCTGACTGTGGGTCATGATATACACAGTATGTCAGTGAGTGTGTTAATATGAATCTGTGTTCTCTGTCAGTGTATTAATATTCCTGAGGACAGTGGGGATGTTTTACACTTCACAGGGTTTATCTGACTGTGGGTCATGATATACACAGTGTGTCAGTGAGTGTGTTAATATTAATCTGTGTTCTCTGTCAGTGTGTTAATATTCCTGAGGACAGTGGGGGTGTTTTACACTTCACAGGGTTTATCTGACTGTGGGTCATGATATACACAGTGTGTCAGTGAGTGTGTTAATATGAATCTGTGTTCTCTGTCAGTGTGTTAATATTCCTGAGGACAGTGGGGATGTTTTACACTTCACAGGGTGTATCTGACTGTGGGTCATGATATACACTGTGTGTCAGTGAGTGTGTTAATATTAATCTGTGTTCTCTGTCAGTGTGTTAATATTCCTGAGGACAGTGGGGGTGTTTTACACTTCACAGCGTTTATCTGACTGTGGGTCATGATGTACACAGTGTGTCAGTGAGTGTGTTAATATTAATCTGTGTTCTCTGTCAGTGTGTTAATATTCCTGAGGACAGTGGGGATGTTTTACACTTCACAGGGTGTATCTGACTGTGGGTCATGATATACACTGTGTGTCAGTGAGTGTGTTAATATTAATCTGTGTTCTCTGTCAGTGTGTTAATATTCCTGAGGACAGTGGGGGTGTTTTACACTTCACAGGGTTTATCTGACTGTGGGTCATGATGTACACAGTGTGTCAGTGAGTGTGTTAATATTAATCTGTGTTCTCTGTCAGTGTGTTAATATTCCTGAGGACAGTGGGGGTGTTTTACACTTCACAGGGTGTATCTGACTGTGGGTCATGATGTACATAGTGTGTCAGTGAGTGTGTTAATATTAATCTGTGTTCTCTGTCAGTGTGTTAATATTCCTGAGGACAGTGGGGGTGTTTTACACTTCACAGGGTTTATCTGACTGTGGGTCATGATATACACAGTGTGTCAGTGAGTGTGTTAATATTAGTCTGTGTTCTCTGTCAGTGTGTTAATATTACTGAGGACAGTGGGGGTGTTTTACACTTCACAGGGTTTATCTGACTGTGGGTCATGATATACACAGTGTGTCAGTGAGTGTGTTAATATGAATCTGTGTTCTCTGTCAGTGTGTTAATATTCCTGAGGACAGTGGGGATGTTTTACACTTCACAGGGTGTATCTGACTGTGGGTCATGATATACACTGTGTGTCAGTGAGTGTTAATATTAATCTGTGTTCTCTGTCAGTGTGTTAATATTCCTGAGGACAGTGGGGGTGTTTTACACTTCACAGGGTTTATCTGACTGTGGGTCATGATGTACACAGTGTGTCAGTGAGTGTGTTAATATTAATCTGTGTTCTCTGTCAGTGTGTTAATATTCCTGAGGACAGTGGGGGTATTTTACACTTCACCGGGTGTATCTGACTGTGGGTCATGATGTACATCGTGTGTCAGTGAGTGTGTTAATATTAATCTGTGTTCTCTGTCAGTGTGTTAATATTCCTGAGGACAGTGGGGGTGTTTTACACTTCACAGGGTTTATCTGACTGTGGGTCATGATATACACAGTGTGTCAGTGAGTGTGTTAATATTAATCTGTGTTCTCTGTCAGTGTGTTAATATTACTGAGGACAGTGGGGGTGTTTTACACTTCACAGGGTTTATCTGACTGTGGGTCATGATATACACAGTGTGTCAGTGAGTGTGTTAATATTAATCTGTGTTCTCTGTCAGTGTGTTAATATTACTGAGGACAGTGGGGGTGTTTTACACTTCACAGGGTTTATCTGACTGTGGGTCATGATATACACAGTGTGTCAGTGAGTGTGTTAATATTAATCTGTGTTCTCTGTCAGTGTGTTAATATTACTGAGGACAGTGGGGGTGTTTTACACTTCACAGGGTGTATCTGACTGTGGGTCATGATGTACACAGTGTGTCAGTGAGTGTGTTAATATTAATCTGTGTTCTCTGTCAGTGTGTTAATATTACTGAGGACAGTGGGGGTGTTTTACACTTCACAGGGTGTATCTGACTGTGGGTCATGATATACACAGTGTGTCAGTGAGTGTGTTAATATTAATCTGTGTTCTCTGTCAGTGTGTTAATATTACTGAGGACAGTGGGGGTGTTTTACACTTCACAGGGTGTATCTGACTGTGAGTCATGATATACACAGTGTGTCAGTGAGTGTGTTAATATTAATCTGTGTTCTCTGTCAGTGTGTTAATATTACTGAGGACAGTGGGGGTGTTTTACACTTTACAGGGTGTATCTGGCTGTGGGTCATGATATACACAGTGTGTCAGTGAGTGTGTTAATATTAATCTGTGTTCTCTGTCAGTGTGTTAATATTACTGAGGACAGTGGGGGTGTTTTACACTTTACAGGGTGTATCTGGCTGTGGGTCATGATATACACAGTGTGTCAGTGAGAGTGTTAATATTAATCTGTGTTCTCTGTCAGTGTGTTAATATTCCTGAGGACAGTGGGATGTTTTACACTTCACAGGGTGTATCTGACTGTGGGTCATGATGTACACAGTGTGTCAGTGAGTGTGTTAATATTAATCTGTGTTCTCTGTCAGTGTGTTAATATTCCTGAGGACAGTGGGATGTTTTACACTTCACAGGGTGTATCTGACTGTGGGTCATGATGTACACAGTGTGTCAGTGAGTGTGTTAATATTAATCTGTGTTCTCTGTCAGTGTGTTAATATTACTGAGGACAGTGGGGGTGTTTTACACTTTACAGGGTGTATCTGGCTGTGGGTCATGATATACACAGTGTGTCAGTGAGAGTGTTAATATTAATCTGTGTTCTCTGTCAGTGTGTTAATATTCCTGAGGACAGTGGGATGTTTTACACTTCACAGGGTGTATCTGACTGTGGGTCATGATGTACACAGTGTGTCAGTGAGTGTGTTAATATTAATCTGTGTTCTCTGTCAGTGTGTTAATATTCCTGAGGACAGTGGGATGTTTTACACTTCACAGGGTGTATCTGACTGTGGGTCATGATGTACACAGTGTGTCAGTGAGTGTGTTAATATTAATCTGTGTTCTCTGTCAGTGTGTTAATATTCCTGAGGACAGTGGGGGTGTTTTACACTTCACAGGGTTTATCTGACTGTGGGTCATGATATTCACAGTGTGTCAGTGAGTGTGTTAATATTAATCTGTGTTCTCTGTCAGTGTGTTAATATTACTGAGGACAGTGGGGGTGTTTTACACTTCACAGGGTTTATCTGACTGTGGGTCATGATATACACAGTGTGTCAGTGAGTGTGTTAATATTAATCTGTGTTCTCTGTCAGTGTGTTAATATTACTGAGGACAGTGGGGGTGTTTTACACTTCACAGGGTGTATCTGACTGTGAGTCATGATATACACAGTGTGTCAGTGAGTGTGTTAATATTAATCTGTGTTCTCTGTCAGTGTGTTAATATTACTGAGGACAGTGGGGGTGTTTTACACTTTACAGGGTGTATCTGGCTGTGGGTCATGATATACACAGTGTGTCAGTGAGTGTGTTAATATTAATCTGTGTTCTCTGTCAGTGTGTTAATATTACTGAGGACAGTGGGGGTGTTTTACACTTTACAGGGTGTATCTGGCTGTGGGTCATGATATACACAGTGTGTCAGTGAGAGTGTTAATATTAATCTGTGTTCTCTGTCAGTGTGTTAATATTCCTGAGGACAGTGGGATGTTTTACACTACACAGGGTGTATCTGACTGTGGGTCATGATGTACACAGTGTGCCAGTGAGTGTGTTAATATTAATCTGTGTTCTCTGTCAGTGTGTTAATATTACTGAGGACAGTGGGGGTGTTTTACACTTCACAGGGTTTATCTGACTGTGGGTCATGATTACACAGTGTGTCAGTGAGTGTGTTAATATTAGTCTGTGTTCTCTGTCAGTGTGTTAATATTACTGAGGACAGTGGGGGTGTTTTACACTTCACAGGGTTTAACTGACTGTGGGTCATGATGTACACAGTGTGTCAGTGAGTGTGTTAATATTAATCTGTGTTCTCTGTCAGTGTGTTAATATTCCTGAGGACAGTGGGGGTGTTTTACACTTCACAGGGTTTATCTGACTGTGGGTCATGATATACACAGTATGTCAGTGAGTGTGTTAATATGAATCTGTGTTCTCTGTCAGTGTATTAATATTCCTGAGGACAGTGGGGATGTTTTACACTTCACAGGGTTTATCTGACTGTGGGTCATGATATACACAGTGTGTCAGTGAGTGTGTTAATATTAATCTGTGTTCTCTGTCAGTGTGTTAATATTCCTGAGGACAGTGGGGGTGTTTTACACTTCACAGGGTTTATCTGACTGTGGGTCATGATATACACAGTGTGTCAGTGAGTGTGTTAATATGAATCTGTGTTCTCTGTCAGTGTGTTAATATTCCTGAGGACAGTGGGGATGTTTTACACTTCACAGGGTGTATCTGACTGTGGGTCATGATATACACTGTGTGTCAGTGAGTGTGTTAATATTAATCTGTGTTCTCTGTCAGTGTGTTCATATTCCTGAGGACAGTGGGGGTGTTTTACACTTCACAGCGTTTATCTGACTGTGGGTCATGATGTACACAGTGTGTCAGTGAGTGTGTTAATATTAATCTGTGTTCTCTGTCAGTGTGTTAATATTCCTGAGGACAGTGGGGGTGTTTTACACTTCACAGCGTTTATCTGACTGTGGGTCATGATGTACACAGTGTGTCAGTGAGTGTGTTAATATTAATCTGTGTTCTCTGTCAGGTGTTAATATTACTGAGGACAGTGGGGATGTTTTACACTTCACAGGATTTATCTGACTGTGGGTCATGATGTACATCGTGTGTCAGTGAGTGTGTTAATATTAATCTGTGTTCTCTGTCAGTGTGTTAATATTCCTGAGGACAGTGGGGGTGTTTTACACTTCACAGCGTTTATCTGACTGTGGGTCATGATGTACACAGTGTGTCAGTGAGTGTGTTAATATTAATCTGTGTTCTCTGTCAGGTGTTAATATTACTGAGGACAGTGGGGATGTTTTACACTTCACAGGATTTATCTGACTGTGGGTCATGATATACACAGTGTGTCAGTGAGTGTTAATATTAATCTGTGTTCTCTGTCAGTGTGTTAATATTCCTGAGGACAGTGGGGGTGTTTTACACTTCACAGGATTTATCTGACTGTGGGTCATGATGTACACAGTGTGTCAGTGAGTGTGTTAATATTAATCTGTGTTCTCTGTCAGTGTGTTAATATTCCTGAGGACAGTGGGGGTGTTTTACACTTCACAGGGTGTATCTGACTGTGGGTCATGATGTACATCGTGTGTCAGTGAGTGTGTTAATATTAATCTGTGTTCTCTGTCAGTGTGTTAATATTCCTGAGGACAGTGGGGGTGTTTTACACTTCACAGGGTTTATCTGACTGTGGGTCATGATATACACAGTGTGTCAGTGAGTGTGTTAATATTAATCTGTGTTCTCTGTCAGTGTGTTAATATTACTGAGGACAGTGGGGGTGTTTTACACTTCACAGGGTTTATCTGACTGTGGGTCATGATATACACAGTGTGTCAGTGAGTGTGTTAATATTAATCTGTGTTCTCTGTCAGTGTGTTAATATTACTGAGGACAGTGGGGGTGTTTTACACTTCACAGGGTGTATCTGACTGTGAGTCATGATATACACAGTGTGTCAGTGAGTGTGTTAATATTAATCTGTGTTCTCTGTCAGTGTGTTAATATTACTGAGGACAGTGGGGGTGTTTTACTCTTTACAGGGTGTATCTGGCTGTGGGTCATGATATACACAGTGTGTCAGTGAGTGTGTTAATATTAATCTGTGTTCTCTGTCAGTGTGTTAATATTACTGAGGACAGTGGGGGTGTTTTACACTTTACAGGGTGTATCTGGCTGTGGGTCATGATATACACAGTGTGTCAGTGAGAGTGTTAATATTAATCTGTGTTCTCTGTCAGTGTGTTAATATTCCTGAGGACAGTGGGATGTTTTACACTTCACAGGGTGTATCTGACTGTGGGTCATGATGTACACAGTGTGTCAGTGAGTGTGTTAATATTAATCTGTGTTCTCTGTCAGTGTGTTAATATTCCTGAGGACAGTGGGATGTTTTACACTTCACAGGGTGTATCTGACTGTGGGTCATGATGTACACAGTGTGTCAGTGAGTGTGTTAATATTAATCTGTGTTCTCTGTCAGTGTGTTAATATTACTGAGGACAGTGGGGGTGTTTTACACTTTACAGGGTGTATCTGGCTGTGGGTCATGATATACACAGTGTGTCAGTGAGAGTGTTAATATTAATCTGTGTTCTCTGTCAGTGTGTTAATATTCCTGAGGACAGTGGGATGTTTTACACTTCACAGGGTGTATCTGACTGTGGGTCATGATGTACACAGTGTGTCAGTGAGTGTGTTAATATTAATCTGTGTTCTCTGTCAGTGTGTTAATATTCCTGAGGACAGTGGGGGTGTTTTACACTTCACAGGGTTTATCTGACTGTGGGTCATGATATACACAGTGTGTCAGTGAGTGTGTTAATATTAATCTGTGTTCTCTGTCAGTGTGTTAATATTACTGAGGACAGTGGGGGTGTTTTACACTTCACAGGGTTTATCTGACTGTGGGTCATGATATACACAGTGTGTCAGTGAGTGTGTTAATATTAATCTGTGTTCTCTGTCAGTGTGTTAATATTACTGAGGACAGTGGGGGTGTTTTACACTTCACAGGGTGTATCTGACTGTGAGTCATGATATACACAGTGTGTCAGTGAGTGTGTTAATATTAATCTGTGTTCTCTGTCAGTGTGTTAATATTACTGAGGACAGTGGGGGTGTTTTACACTTTACAGGGTGTATCTGGCTGTGGGTCATGATATACACAGTGTGTCAGTGAGTGTGTTAATATTAATCTGTGTTCTCTGTCAGTGTGTTAATATTACTGAGGACAGTGGGGGTGTTTTACACTTTACAGGGTGTATCTGGCTGTGGGTCATGATATACACAGTGTGTCAGTGAGAGTGTTAATATTAATCTGTGTTCTCTGTCAGTGTGTTAATATTCCTGAGGACAGTGGGATGTTTTACACTACACAGGGTGTATCTGACTGTGGGTCATGATGTACACAGTGTGTCAGTGAGTGTGTTAATATTAATCTGTGTTCTCTGTCAGTGTGTTAATATTCATGAGGACAGTGGGATGTTTTACACTTCACAGGGTGTATCTGACTGTGGGTCATGATGTACACAGTGTGTCAGTGAGTGTGTTAATATTAATCTGTGTTCTCTGTCAGTGTGTTAATATTACTGAGGACAGTGGGGGTGTTTTACACTTTACAGGGTGTATCTGGCTGTGGGTCATGATATACACAGTGTGTCAGTGAGTGTGTTAATATTAATCTGTGTTCTCTGTCAGTGTGTTAATATTACTGAGGACAGTGGGGATGTTTTACACTTCACAGGGTGCATCTGACTGTGGGTCATGATGTACACAGTGTGTCAGTGAGTGTGTTAATATTAATCTGTGTTCTCTGTCAGTGTGTTAATATTCCTGAGGACAGTGGGGGTGTTTTACACTTCACAGGGGGTATCTGACTGTGGGTCATGATATACACAGTGTGTCAGTGAGTGTGTTAATATTAATCTGTGTTCTCTGTCAGTGTGTTAATATTACTGAGGACAGTGGGGGTGTTTTACACTTCACAGGGTGTATCTGACTGTGAGTCATGATATACACAGTGTGTCAGTGAGTGTGTTAATATTAATCTGTGTTCTCTGTCAGTGTGTTAATATTACTGAGGACAGTGGGGGTGTTTTACACTTTACAGGGTGTATCTGGCTGTGGGTCATGATATACACAGTGTGTCAGTGAGTGTGTTAATTTTAATCTGTGTTCTCTGTCAGTGTGTTAATATTACTGAGGACAGTGGGGGTGTTTTACACTTTACAGGGTGTATCTGACTGTGGGTCATGATGTACACAGTGTGTCAGTGAGTGTGTTAATATTAATCTGTGTTCTCTGTCAGTGTGTTAATATTACTGAGGACAGTGGGGGTGTTTTACACTTCACAGGGTGTATCTGACTGTGGGTCATGATGTACACAGTGTGTCAGTGAGAGTGTTAATATTAATCTGTGTTCTCTGTCAGTGTGTTAATATTCCTGAGGACAGTGGGATGTTTTACACTTCACAGGGTGTATCTGACTGTGGGTCATGATATACACAGTGTGTCAGTGAGAGTGTTAATATTAATCTGTGTTCTCTGTCAGTGTGTTAATATTCCTGAGGACAGTGGGATGTTTTACACTTCACAGGGTGTATCTGACTGTGGGTCATGATGTACACAGTGTGTCAGTGAGTGTGTTAATATTAATCTGTGTTCTCTGTCAGTGTGTTAATATTCCTGAGGACAGTGGGATGTTTTACACTTCACAGGGTGTATCTGACTGTGGGTCATGATGTACACAGTGTGTCAGTGAGTGTGTTAATATTAATCTGTGTTCTCTGTCAGTGTGTTAATATTACTGAGGACAGTGGGGGTGTTTTACACTTTACAGGGTGTATCTGGCTGTGGGTCATGATATACACAGTGTGTCAGTGAGAGTGTTAATATTAATCTGTGTTCTCTGTCAGTGTGTTAATATTCCTGAGGACAGTGGGATGTTTTACACTTCACAGGGTGTATCTGACTGTGGGTCATGATGTACACAGTGTGTCAGTGAGTGTGTTAATATTAATCTGTGTTCTCTGTCAGTGTGTTAATATTCCTGAGGACAGTGGGATGTTTTACACTTCACAGGGTGTATCTGACTGTGGGTCATGATGTACACAGTGTGTCAGTGAGTGTGTTAATATTAATCTGTGTTCTCTGTCAGTGTGTTAATATTCCTGAGGACAGTGGGGGTGTTTTACACTTCACAGGGTTTATCTGACTGTGGGTCATGATATACACAGTGTGTCAGTGAGTGTGTTAATATTAATCTGTGTTCTCTGTCAGTGTGTTAATATTACTGAGGACAGTGGGGGTGTTTTACACTTCACAGGGTTTATCTGACTGTGGGTCATGATATACACAGTGTGTCAGTGAGTGTGTTAATATTAATCTGTGTTCTCTGTCAGTGTGTTAATATTACTGAGGACAGTGGGGGTGTTTTACACTTCACAGGGTGTATCTGACTGTGAGTCATGATATACACAGTGTGTCAGTGAGTGTGTTAATATTAATCTGTGTTCTCTGTCAGTGTGTTAATATTACTGAGGACAGTGGGGGTGTTTTACACTTTACAGGGTGTATCTGGCTGTGGGTCATGATATACACAGTGTGTCAGTGAGTGTGTTAATATTAATCTGTGTTCTCTGTCAGTGTGTTAATATTACTGAGGACAGTGGGGGTGTTTTACACTTTACAGGGTGTATCTGGCTGTGGGTCATGATATACACAGTGTGTCAGTGAGAGTGTTAATATTAATCTGTGTTCTCTGTCAGTGTGTTAATATTCCTGAGGACAGTGGGATGTTTTACACTACACAGGGTGTATCTGACTGTGGGTCATGATGTACACAGTGTGTCAGTGAGTGTGTTAATATTAATCTGTGTTCTCTGTCAGTGTGTTAATATTACTGAGGACAGTGGGGGTGTTTTACACTTCACAGGGTTTATCTGACTGTGGGTCATGATTACACAGTGTGTCAGTGAGTGTGTTAATATTAGTCTGTGTTCTCTGTCAGTGTGTTAATATTACTGAGGACAGTGGGGGTGTTTTACACTTCACAGGGTTTATCTGACTGTGGGTCATGATGTACACAGTGTGTCAGTGAGTGTGTTAATATTAATCTGTGTTCTCTGTCAGTGTGTTAATATTCCTGAGGACAGTGGGGGTGTTTTACACTTCACAGGGTTTATCTGACTGTGGGTCATGATATACACAGTATGTCAGTGAGTGTGTTAATATGAATCTGTGTTCTCTGTCAGTGTATTAATATTCCTGAGGACAGTCGGGATGTTTTACACTTCACAGGGTTTATCTGACTGTGGGTCATGATATACACAGTGTGTCAGTGAGTGTGTTAATATTAATCTGTGTTCTCTGTCAGTGTGTTAATATTCCTGAGGACAGTGGGGGTGTTTTACACTTCACAGGGTTTATCTGACTGTGGGTCATGATATACACAGTGTGTCAGTGAGTGTGTTAATATGAATCTGTGTTCTCTGTCAGTGTGTTAATATTCCTGAGGACAGTGGGGATGTTTTACACTTCACAGGGTGTATCTGACTGTGGGTCATGATATACACTGTGTGTCAGTGAGTGTGTTAATATTAATCTGTGTTCTCTGTCAGTGTGTTAATATTACTGAGGACAGTGGGGGTGTTTTACACTTCACAGGGTGTATCTAACTGTGGGTCATGATGTACACAGTGTGTCAGTGAGTGTGTTAATATTAATCTGTGTTCTCTGTCAGTGTGTTAATATTACTGAGGACAGTGGGGGTGTTTTACACTTCACAGGGTGGATCTGACTGTGGGTCATGATATACACTGTGTGTCAGTGAGTGTGTTAATATTAATCTGTGTTCTCTGTCAGTGTGTTAATATTCCTGAGGACAGTGGGGGTGTTTTACACTTCACAGGGTTTATCTGACTGTGGGTCATGATGTACACAGTGTGTCAGTGAGTGTGTTAATATTAATCTGTGTTCTCTGTCAGTGTGTTAATATTCCTGAGGACAGTGGGATGTTTTACACTTCACAGGGTGTATCTGACTGTGGGTCATGATGTACACAGTGTGTCAGTGAGTGTGTTAATATTAATCTGTGTTCTCTGTCAGTGTGTTAATATTCCTGAGGACAGTGGGATGTTTTACACTTCACAGGGTGTATCTGACTGTGGGTCATGATGTACACAGTGTGTCAGTGAGTGTGTTAATATTAATCTGTGTTCTCTGTCAGTGTGTTAATATTCCTGAGGACAGTGGGGGTGTTTTACACTTCACAGGGTTTATCTGACTGTGGGTCATGATATACACAGTGTGTCAGTGAGTGTGTTAATATTAATCTGTGTTCTCTGTCAGTGTGTTAATATTACTGAGGACAGTGGGGGTGTTTTACACTTCACAGGGTTTATCTGACTGTGGGTCATGATATACACAGTGTGTCAGTGAGTGTGTTAATATTAATCTGTGTTCTCTGTCAGTGTGTTAATATTACTGAGGACAGTGGGGGTGTTTTACACTTCACAGGGTGTATCTGACTGTGAGTCATGATATACACAGTGTGTCAGTGAGTGTGTTAATATTAATCTGTGTTCTCTGTCAGTGTGTTAATATTACTGAGGACAGTGGGGGTGTTTTACACTTTACAGGGTGTATCTGGCTGTGGGTCATGATATACACAGTGTGTCAGTGAGTGTGTTAATATTAATCTGTGTTCTCTGTCAGTGTGTTAATATTACTGAGGACAGTGGGGGTGTTTTACACTTTACAGGGTGTATCTGGCTGTGGGTCATGATATACACAGTGTGTCAGTGAGAGTGTTAATATTAATCTGTGTTCTCTGTCAGTGTGTTAATATTCCTGAGGACAGTGGGATGTTTTACACTACACAGGGTGTATCTGACTGTGGGTCATGATGTACACAGTGTGTCAGTGAGTGTGTTAATATTAATCTGTGTTCTCTGTCAGTGTGTTAATATTACTGAGGACAGTGGGGGTGTTTTACACTTCACAGGGTTTATCTGACTGTGGGTCATGATTACACAGTGTGTCAGTGAGTGTGTTAATATTAGTCTGTGTTCTCTGTCAGTGTGTTAATATTACTGAGGACAGTGGGGGTGTTTTACACTTCACAGGGTTTATCTGACTGTGGGTCATGATGTACACAGTGTGTCAGTGAGTGTGTTAATATTAATCTGTGTTCTCTGTCAGTGTGTTAATATTCCTGAGGACAGTGGGGGTGTTTTACACTTCACAGGGTTTATCTGACTGTGGGTCATGATATACACAGTATGTCAGTGAGTGTGTTAATATGAATCTGTGTTCTCTGTCAGTGTATTAATATTCCTGAGGACAGTCGGGATGTTTTACACTTCACAGGGTTTATCTGACTGTGGGTCATGATATACACAGTGTGTCAGTGAGTGTGTTAATATTAATCTGTGTTCTCTGTCAGTGTGTTAATATTCCTGAGGACAGTGGGGGTGTTTTACACTTCACAGGGTTTATCTGACTGTGGGTCATGATATACACAGTGTGTCAGTGAGTGTGTTAATATGAATCTGTGTTCTCTGTCAGTGTGTTAATATTCCTGAGGACAGTGGGGATGTTTTACACTTCACAGGGTGTATCTGACTGTGGGTCATGATATACACTGTGTGTCAGTGAGTGTGTTAATATTAATCTGTGTTCTCTGTCAGTGTGTTAATATTACTGAGGACAGTGGGGGTGTTTTACACTTCACAGGGTGTATCTAACTGTGGGTCATGATGTACACAGTGTGTCAGTGAGTGTGTTAATATTAATCTGTGTTCTCTGTCAGTGTGTTAATATTACTGAGGACAGTGGGGGTGTTTTACACTTCACAGGGTGGATCTGACTGTGGGTCATGATATACACTGTGTGTCAGTGAGTGTGTTAATATTAATCTGTGTTCTCTGTCAGTGTGTTAATATTCCTGAGGACAGTGGGGGTGTTTTACACTTCACAGGGTTTATCTGACTGTGGGTCATGATGTACACAGTGTGTCAGTGAGTGTGTTAATATTAATCTGTGTTCTCTGTCAGTGTGTTAATATTCCTGAGGACAGTGGGGATGTTTTACACTTCACCGGGTGTATCTGACTGTGGGTCATGATATACACAGTGTGTCAGTGAGTGTGTTAATATTAATCTGTGTTCTCTGTCAGTGTGTTAATATTCCTGAGGACAGTGGGGGTGTTTTACACTTCACAGGGTGTATCTGACTGTGGGTCATGATATACACAGTGTGTCAGTGAGTGTGTTAATATTAATCTGTGTTCTCTGTCAGTGTGTTAATATTACTGAGGACAGTGGGGGTGTTTTACACTTCACAGGGTTTATCTGACTGTGGGTCATGATGTACATAGTGTGTCAGTGAGTGTGTTAATATTAATCTGTGTTCTCTGTCAGTGTGTTAATATTACTGAGGACAGTGGGGGTGTTTTACACTTCACAGGGTTTATCTGACTGTGGGTCATGATATACACAGTGTGTCAGTGAGTGTGTTAATATTAATCTGTGTTCTCTGTCAGTGTGTTAATATTCCTGAGGACAGTGGGGGTGTTTTACACTTCACAGGGTGTATCTGACTGTGGGTCATGATGTACATAGTGTGTCAGTGAGTGTGTTAATATTAATCTGTGTTCTCTGTCAGTGTGTTAATATTCCTGAGGACAGTGGGGGTGTTTTACACTTCACAGGGTTTATCTGACTGTGGGTCATGATATACACTGTGTGTCAGTGAGTGTGTTAATATTAGTCTGTGTTCTCTGTCAGTGTGTTAATATTACTGAGGACAGTGGGGGTGTTTTACACTTCACAGGGTTTATCTGACTGTGGGTCATGATATACACAGTGTGTCAGTGAGTGTGTTAATATTAATCTGTGTTCTCTGTCAGTGTGTTAATATTACTGAGGACAGTGGGGGTGTTTTACACTTCACAGGGTGTATCTGACTGTGGGTCATGATGTACACAGTGTGTCAGTGAGTGTGTCAATATTAATCTGTGTTCTCTGTCAGTGTGTTAATATTACTGAGGACAGTGGGGATGTTTTACACTTCACAGGGTGTATCTGACTGTGGGTCATGATTTACACAGTGTGTCAGTGAGTGTGTTAATATTAATCTGTGTTCTCTGTCAGTGTGTTAATATTCCTGAGGACAGTGGGGGTGTTTTACACTTCACAGGGTTTATCTGACTGTGGGTCATGATATACACAGTGTGTCAGTGAGTGTGTTAATATGAATCTGTGTTCTCTGTCAGTGTGTTAATATTCCTGAGGACAGTGGGGATGTTTAGCACTTCACAGGGTGTATCTGACTGTGGGTCATGATATACACTGTGTGTCAGTGAGTGTTAATATTAATCTGTGTTCTCTGTCAGTGTGTTAATATTCCTGAGGACAGTGGGGGTGTTTTACACTTCACAGGGTTTATCTGACTGTGGGTCATGATGTACACAGTGTGTCAGTGAGTGTGTTAATATTAATCTGTGTTCTCTGTCAGTGTGTTAATATTCCTGAGGACAGTGGGGGTGTTTTACACTTCACAGGGTGTATCTGACTGTGGGTCATGATATACACAGTGTGTCACTGAGTGTGTTAATATTAATCTGTGTTCTCTGTCAGTGTGTTAATATTCCTGAGGACAGTGGGGATGTTTTACACTTCACAGGGTTTATCTGACTGTGGGTCATGATGTACACAGTGTGTCAGTGAGTGTGTTAATATTAATCTGTGTTCTCTGTCGGTGTGTTAATATTCCTGAGGACAGTGGGGGTGTTTTACACTTCACAGGGTTTATCTGACTGTGGGTCATGATATACACAGTGTGTCAGTGAGTGTGTTAATATTAATCTGTGTTCTCTGTCAGTGTGTTAATATTACTGAGGACAGTGGGGGTGTTTTACACTTCACAGGGTGTATCTGACTGTGGGTCATGATATACACAGTGTGTCAGTGAGTGTGTTAATATTAATCTGTGTTCTCTGTCAGTGTGTTAATATTCCTGAGGACAGTGGGGGTGTTTTACACTTCACAGGGTGTATCTGACTGTGGGTCATGATGTACACAGTGTGTCAGTGAGTGTGTTAATATTAATCTGTGTTCTCTGTCAGTGTGTTAATATTACTGAGGGCAGTGGGGGTGTTTTACACTTCACAGGGTGTATCTGACTGTGGGTCATGATGTACACAGTGTGTCAGTGAGTGTGTTAATATTAATCTGTGTTCTCTGTCAGTGTGTTAATATTCCTGAGGACAGTGGGGGTGTTTTACACTTCACAGGGTTTATCTGACTGTGGGTCGTGATGTACACAGTGTGTCAGTGAGTGTGTTAATATTAATCTGTGTTCTCTGTCAGTGTGTTAATATTCCTGAGGACAGTGGGGGTGTTTTACACTTCACAGGGTGTATCTGACTGTGGGTCATGATATACACAGTGTGTCAGTGAGTGTGTTAATATTAATCTGTGTTCTCTGTCAGTGTGTTAATATTCCTGAGGACAGTGGGGATGTTTTACACTTCACTGGGTTTATCTGACTGTGGGTCATGATGTACACAGTGTGTCAGTGAGTGTGTTAATATTAATCTGTGTTCTCTGTCAGTGTGTTAATATTCCTGAGGACAGTGGGGGTGTTTTACACTTCACAGGGTGTATCTGACTGTGGGTCATGATATACACAGTGTGTCAGTGAGTGTGTTAATATTAATCTGTGTTCTCTGTCAGTGTGTTAATATTCCTGAGGACAGTGGGGATGTTTTACACTTCACAGGGTGTATCTGACTGTGGGTCATGATATACACAGTGTGTCAGTGAGTGTGTTAATATTAATCTGTGTTCTCTGTCAGTGTGTTAATATTCCTGAGGACAGTGGGGGTGTTTTACACTTCACAGGGTGTATCTGACTGTGGGTCATGATGTACACAGTGTGTCAGTGAGTGTGTTAATATTAATCTGTGTTCTCTGTCAGTGTGTTAATATTACTGAGGACAGTGGGGATGTTCTCCACTTCACAGGGTGTATCTGACTGTGGGTCATGATATACACAGTGTGTCAGTGAGTGTGTTAATATTAATCTGTGTTCTCTGTCAGTGTGTTAATATTACTGAGGACAGTGGGGGTGTTTTACACTTCACAGGGTTTATCTGACTGTGGGTCATGATATACACAGTGTGTCAGTGAGTGTGTTAATATTAATCTGTGTTCTCTGTCAGTGTGTTAATATTACTGAGGACAGTGGGGGTGTTTTACACTTCACAGGGTGTATCTGACTGTGGGTCATGATGTACACAGTGTGTCAGTGAGTGTGTCAATATTAATCTGTGTTCTCTGTCAGTGTGTTAATATTACTGAGGACAGTGGGGATGTTTTACACTTCACAGGGTGTATCTGACTGTGGGTCATGATTTACACAGTGTGTCAGTGAGTGTGTTAATATTAATCTGTGTTCTCTGTCTGTGTGTTAATATTCCTGAGGACAGTGGGGGTGTTTTACACTTCACAGGGTTTATCTGACTGTGGGTCATGATATACACAGTGTGTCAGTGAGTGTGTTAATATTAATCTGTGTTCTCTGTCAGTGTGTTAATATTACTGAGGACAGTGGGGGTGTTTTACACTTCACAGGGTGTATCTGACTGTGGGTCATGATGTACACAGTGTGTCAGTGAGTGTGTCAATATTAATCTGTGTTCTCTGTCAGTGTGTTAATATTACTGAGGACAGTGGGGATGTTTTACACTTCACAGGGTGTATCTGACTGTGGGTCATGATTTACACAGTGTGTCAGTGAGTGTGTTAATATTAATCTGTGTTCTCTGTCAGTGTGTTAATATTCCTGAGGACAGTGGGGGTGTTTTACACTTCACAGGGTTTATCTGACTGTGGGTCATGATATACACAGTGTGTCAGTGAGTGTGTTAATATGAATCTGTGTTCTCTGTCAGTGTGTTAATATTCCTGAGGACAGTGGGGATGTTTTACACTTCACAGGGTGTATCTGACTGTGGGTCATGATATACACTGTGTGTCAGTGAGTGTTAATATTAATCTGTGTTCTCTGTCAGTGTGTTAATATTCCTGAGGACAGTGGGGGTGTTTTACACTTCACAGGGTTTCTCTGACTGTGGGTCATGATGTACACAGTGTGTCAGTGAGTGTGTTAATATTAATCTGTGTTCTCTGTCAGTGTGTTAATATTCCTGAGGACAGTGGGGGTGTTTTACACTTCACAGGGTGTATCTGACTGTGGGTCATGATATACACAGTGTGTCAGTGAGTGTGTTAATATTAATCTGTGTTCTCTGTCAGTGTGTTAATATTCCTGAGGACAGTGGGGATGTTTTACACTTCACAGGGTTTATCTGACTGTGGGTCATGATGTACACAGTGTGTCAGTGAGTGTGTTAATATTAATCTGTGTTCTCTGTCAGTGTGTTAATATTACTGAGGACAGTGGGGGTGTTTTACACTTCACAGGGTGTATCTGACTGTGGGTCATGATATACACAGTGTGTCAGTGAGTGTGTTAATATTAATCTGTGTTCTCTGTCAGTGTGTTAATATTCCTGAGGACAGTGGGGGTGTTTTACACTTCACAGGGTGTATCTGACTGTGGGTCATGATATACACAGTGTGTCAGTGAGTGTGTTAATATTAATCTGTGTTCTCTGTCAGTGTGTTAATATTCCTGAGGACAGTGGGGATGTTTTACACTTCACAGGGTGTATCTGACTGTGGGTCATGATATACACAGTGTGTCAGTGAGTGTGTTAATATTAATCTGTGTTCTCTGTCAGTGTGTTAATATTACTGAGGACAGTGGGGGTGTTTTACACTTCACAGGGTGTATCTGACTGTGGGTCATGATATACACAGTGTGTCAGTGAGTGTGTTCATATTAATCTGTGTTCTCTGTCAGTGTGTTAATATTCCTGAGGACAGTGGGGGTGTTTTACACTTCACAGGGTGTATCTGACTGTGGGTCATGATGTACACAGTGTGTCAGTGAGTGTGTTAATATTAATCTGTGTTCTCTGTCAGTGTGTTAATATTACTGAGGACAGTGGGGATGTTCTCCACTTCACAGGGTGTATCTGACTGTGGGTCATGATATACACAGTGTGTCAGTGAGTGTGTTAATATTAATCTGTGTTCTCTGTCAGTGTGTTAATATTCCTGAGGACAGTGGGGGTGTTTTACACTTCACAGGGTGTATCTGACTCTGTGTCTTGATATACACAGTGTGTCAGTGAGTGTGTTAATATTAATCTGTGTTCTCTGTCAGTGTGTTAATATTCCTGAGGACAGTGGGGGTGTTTTACACTTCACAGGGTGTATCTGACTGTGGGTCATGATGTACACAGTGTGTCAGTGAGTGTGTTAATATTAATCTGTGTTCTCTGTCAGTGTGTTAATATTACTGAGGACAGTGGGGATGTTCTCCACTTCACAGGGTGTATCTGACTGTGGGTCATGATATACACAGTGTGTCAGTGAGTGTGTTAATATTAATCTGTGTTCTCTGTCAGTGTGTTAATATTACTGAGGACAGTGGGGGTGTTTTACACTTCACAGGGTTTATCTGACTGTGGGTCATGATATACACAGTGTGTCAGTGAGTGTGTTAATATTAATCTGTGTTCTCTGTCAGTGTGTTAATATTACTGAGGACAGTGGGGGTGTTTTACACTTCACAGGGTGTATCTGACTGTGGGTCATGATGTACACAGTGTGTCAGTGAGTGTGTCAATATTAATCTGTGTTCTCTGTCAGTGTGTTAATATTACTGAGGACAGTGGGGATGTTTTACACTTCACAGGGTGTATCTGACTGTGGGTCATGATTTACACAGTGTGTCAGTGAGTGTGTTAATATTAATCTGTGTTCTCTGTCTGTGTGTTAATATTCCTGAGGACAGTGGGGGTGTTTTACACTTCACAGGGTTTATCTGACTGTGGGTCATGATATACACAGTGTGTCAGTGAGTGTGTTAATATTAATCTGTGTTCTCTGTCAGTGTGTTAATATTACTGAGGACAGTGGGGGTGTTTTACACTTCACAGGGTGTATCTGACTGTGGGTCATGATGTACACAGTGTGTCAGTGAGTGTGTCAATATTAATCTGTGTTCTCTGTCAGTGTGTTAATATTACTGAGGACAGTGGGGATGTTTTACACTTCACAGGGTGTATCTGACTGTGGGTCATGATTTACACAGTGTGTCAGTGAGTGTGTTAATATTAATCTGTGTTCTCTGTCAGTGTGTTAATATTCCTGAGGACAGTGGGGGTGTTTTACACTTCACAGGGTTTATCTGACTGTGGGTCATGATATACACAGTGTGTCAGTGAGTGTGTTAATATGAATCTGTGTTCTCTGTCAGTGTGTTAATATTCCTGAGGACAGTGGGGATGTTTTACACTTCACAGGGTGTATCTGACTGTGGGTCATGATATACACTGTGTGTCAGTGAGTGTTAATATTAATCTGTGTTCTCTGTCAGTGTGTTAATATTCCTGAGGACAGTGGGGGTGTTTTACACTTCACAGGGTTTCTCTGACTGTGGGTCATGATGTACACAGTGTGTCAGTGAGTGTGTTAATATTAATCTGTGTTCTCTGTCAGTGTGTTAATATTCCTGAGGACAGTGGGGGTGTTTTACACTTCACAGGGTGTATCTGACTGTGGGTCATGATATACACAGTGTGTCAGTGAGTGTGTTAATATTAATCTGTGTTCTCTGTCAGTGTGTTAATATTCCTGAGGACAGTGGGGATGTTTTACACTTCACAGGGTTTATCTGACTGTGGGTCATGATGTACACAGTGTGTCAGTGAGTGTGTTAATATTAATCTGTGTTCTCTGTCAGTGTGTTAATATTACTGAGGACAGTGGGGGTGTTTTACACTTCACAGGGTGTATCTGACTGTGGGTCATGATATACACAGTGTGTCAGTGAGTGTGTTAATATTAATCTGTGTTCTCTGTCAGTGTGTTAATATTCCTGAGGACAGTGGGGGTGTTTTACACTTCACAGGGTGTATCTGACTGTGGGTCATGATATACACAGTGTGTCAGTGAGTGTGTTAATATTAATCTGTGTTCTCTGTCAGTGTGTTAATATTCCTGAGGACAGTGGGGATGTTTTACACTTCACAGGGTGTATCTGACTGTGGGTCATGATATACACAGTGTGTCAGTGAGTGTGTTAATATTAATCTGTGTTCTCTGTCAGTGTGTTAATATTACTGAGGACAGTGGGGGTGTTTTACACTTCACAGGGTGTATCTGACTGTGGGTCATGATATACACAGTGTGTCAGTGAGTGTGTTAATATTAATCTGTGTTCTCTGTCAGTGTGTTAATATTCCTGAGGACAGTGGGGGTGTTTTACACTTCACAGGGTGTATCTGACTGTGGGTCATGATGTACACAGTGTGTCAGTGAGTGTGTTAATATTAATCTGTGTTCTCTGTCAGTGTGTTAATATTACTGAGGACAGTGGGGATGTTCTCCACTTCACAGGGTGTATCTGACTGTGGGTCATGATATACACAGTGTGTCAGTGAGTGTGTTAATATTAATCTGTGTTCTCTGTCAGTGTGTTAATATTCCTGAGGACAGTGGGGGTGTTTTACACTTCACAGGGTGTATCTGACTCTGTGTCTTGATATACACAGTGTGTCAGTGAGTGTGTTAATATTAATCTGTGTTCTCTGTCAGTGCGTTAATATTCCTGAGGACAGTGGGGGTGTTTTACACTTCAGAGGTTTTATCTGACTGTGAGTCATGATGTACACAGTGTGTCAGTGAGTGTGTTAATATTAATCTGTGTCCTCTGTCAGTGTGTTAATATTACTGAGGACAGTGGGGGTGTTTTACACTTCACAGGGTGTATCTGACCGTGGGTCATGATATACACAGTGTGTCAGTGAGTGTGTTATTATTAATCTGTGTTCTCTGTCAGTGTGTTAATATTCCTGAGGACAGTGGGCGTGTTTTACACTTCACCGGGTGTATCTGACTGTGGGTCATGATATACAGAGTGTGTCAGTGAGTGTGTTAATATTAATCTGTGTTCTCTGTCAGTGTGTTAATATTCCTGAGGACAGTGGGGGTGTTTTACACTTCACAGGGTGTATCTGACTGTGGGTCATGATATACACAGTGTGTCAGTGAGTGTGTTAATATTAATCTGTGCTCTCTGTCAGTGTGTTAATATTACTGAGGACAGTGGGGGTGTTTTACACTTCACAGGGTGTATCTGACTGTGGGTCATGATATACACAGTGTGTCAGTGAGTGTGTTAATATTAATCTGTGCTCTCTGTCAGTGTGTTAATATTACTGAGGACAGTGGGGGTGTTTTACACTTCACAGGGTGTATCTGACTGTGGGTCATGATATACACAGTGTGTCAGTGAGTGTGTTAATATTAATCTGTGTTCTCTGTCAGTGTGTTAATATTCCTGAGGACAGTGGGGGTGTTTTACACTTCACAGGGTGTATCTGACTGTGGGTCATGATATACACAGTGTGTCAGTGAGTGTGTTAATATTAATCTGTGTTCTCTGTCAGTGTGTTAATATTACTGAGGACAGTGGGGTGTTTTACACTTCACAGGGTGTATCTGACTGTGGGTCATGATATACACAGTGTGTCAGTGAGTGTGTTAATATTAATCTGTGTTCTCTGTCAGTGTGTTAATATTCCTGAGGACAGTGGGGATGTTTTACACTTCACAGGGTTTATCTGACTGTGGGTCATGATGTACACAGTGTGTCAGTGAGTGTGTTAATATTAATCTGTGTTCTCTGTCAGTGTGTTAATATTCCTGAGGACAGTGGGGGTGTTTTACACTTCACAGGGTGTATCTGACTGTGGGTCATGATATACACAGTGTGTCAGTGAGTGTGTTAATATTAATCTGTGTTCTCTGTCAGTGTGTTAATATTCCTGAGGACAGTGGGGATGTTTTACACTTCACAGGGTGTATCTGACTGTGGGTCATGATATACACAGTGTGTCAGTGAGTGTGTTAATATTAATCTGTGTTCTCTGTCAGTGTGTTAATATTACTGAGGACAGTGGGGGTGTTTTACACTTCACAGGGTGTATCTGACTGTGGGTCATGATATACACAGTGTGTCAGTGAGTGTGTTAATATTAATCTGTGTTCTCTGTCAGTGTGTTAATATTCCTGAGGACAGTGGGGGTGTTTTACACTTCACAGGGTGTATCTGACTGTGGGTCATGATGTACACAGTGTGTCAGTGAGTGTGTTAATATTAATCTGTGTTCTCTGTCAGTGTGTTAATATTACTGAGGACAGTGGGGATGTTCTCCACTTCACAGGGTGTATCTGACTGTGGGTCATGATATACACAGTGTGTCAGTGAGTGTGTTAATATTAATCTGTGTTCTCTGTCAGTGTGTTAATATTCCTGAGGACAGTGGGGGTGTTTTACACTTCACAGGGTGTATCTGACTCTGTGTCTTGATATACACAGTGTGTCAGTGAGTGTGTTAATATTAATCTGTGTTCTCTGTCAGTGCGTTAATATTCCTGAGGACAGTGGGGTGTTTTACACTTCAGAGGTTTTATCTGACTGTGAGTCATGATGTACACAGTGTGTCAGTGAGTGTGTTAATATTAATCTGTGTCCTCTGTCAGTGTGTTAATATTACTGAGGACAGTGGGGGTGTTTTACACTTCACAGGGTGTATCTGACTGTGGGTCATGATATACACAGTGTGTCAGTGAGTGTGTTATTATTAATCTGTGTTCTCTGTCAGTGTGTTAATATTACTGAGGACAGTGGGCGTGTTTTACACTTCACCGGGTGTATCTGACTGTGGGTCATGATATACAGAGTGTGTCAGTGAGTGTGTTAATATTAATCTGTGTTCTCTGTCAGTGTGTTAATATTACTGAGGACAGTGGGGGTGTTTTACACTTCACAGGGTGTATCTGACTGTGGGTCATGATATACACAGTGTGTCAGTGAGTGTGTTAATATTAATCTGTGTTCTCTGTCAGTGTGTTAATATTCCTGAGGACAGTGGGGGTGTTTTACACTTCACAGGGTGTATCTGACTGTGGGTCATGATATACACAGTGTGTCAGTGAGTGTGTTAATATTAATCTGTGTTCTCTGTCAGTGTGTTAATATTCCTGAGGACAGTGGGGATGTTTTACACTTCACAGGGTGTATCTGACTGTGGGTCATGATATACACAGTGTGTCAGTGAGTGTGTTAATATTAATCTGTGTTCTCTGTCAGTGTGTTAATATTACTGAGGACAGTGGGGTGTTTTACACTTCACAGGGTGTATCTGACTGTGGGTCATGATTTACACAGTGTGTCAGTGAGTGTGTTAATATTAATCTGTGTTCTCTGTCAGTGTGTTAATATTACTGAGGACAGTGGGGATGTTTTACACTTCACAGGGTGTATCTGACTGTGGGTCATGATGTACACAGTGTGTCAGTGAGTGTGTTATTATTAATCTGTGTTCTCTGTCAGTGTGTTAATATTACTGAGGACAGTGGGGGTGTTTTACACTTCACCGGGTGTATCTGACTGTGGGTCATGATATACACAGTGTGTCAGTGAGTGTGTTAATATTAATCTGTGTTCTCTGTCAGTGTGTTAATATTCCTGAGGACAGTGGGGATGTTTTACACTTCACAGGGTGTATCTGACTGTGGGTCATGATATACACAGTGTGTCAGTGAGTGTGTTAATATTAATCTGTGTTCTCTGTCAGTGTGTTAATATTCCTGAGGACAGTGGGGGTGTTTTACACTTCACAGGGTGTATCTGACTGTGGGTCATGATGTACACAGTGTGTCAGTGAGTGTGTTAATATTAATCTGTGTTCTCTGTCAGTGTGTTAATATTACTGAGGACAGTGGGGGTGTTTTACACTTCACAGGGTGTATCTGACTGTGGGTCATGATATACACAGTGTGTCAGTGAGTGTGTTAATATTAATCTGTGTTCTCTGTCAGTGTGTTAATATTCCTGAGGACAGTGGGGGTGTTTTACACTTCACAGGGTGTATCTGACTGTGGGTCATGATATACACAGTGTGTCAGTGAGCGTGTTAATATTAATCTGTGTTCTCTGTCAGTGTGTTAATATTACTGAGGACAATGGGGGTGTTTTACACTTCACAGGGTGTATCGGACTGTGGGTCATGATATACACAGTGTATCAGTGAGTGTGTTAATATTAATCTGTGTTCTCTGTCAGTGTGTTAATATTCCTGAGGACAGTGGGGATGTTTTACACTTCACAGGGTGTATCTGACTCTGGGTCTTGATATACACAGTGTGTCAGTGAGTGTGTTAATATTAATCTGTGTTCTCTGTCAGTGCGTTAATATTCCTGAGGACAGTGGGGGTGTTTTACACTTCAGAGGGTTTATCTGACTGTGGGTCATGATGTACACAGTGTGTCAGTGAGTGTGTTAATATTAATCTGTGTCCTCTGTCAGTGTGTTAATATTACTGAGGACAGTGGGGGTGTTTTACACTTCACAGGGTGTATCTGACTGTGGGTCATGATATACACAGTGTGTCAGTGAGTGTGTTAATATTAATCTGTGTTCTCTGTCAGTGTGTTAATATTCCTGAGGACAGTGGGGGTGTTTTACACTTCACAGGGTGTATCTGACTGTGGGTCATGATGTACACAGTGTGTCAGTGAGTGTGTTAATATTAATCTGTGTTCTCTGTCAGTGTGTTAATATTACTGAGGACAGTGGGGGTGTTTTACACTTCACAGGGTTTATCTGACTGTGGGTCATGATATACACAGTGTGTCAGTGAGTGTGGTAATATTAATCTGTGTCCTCTGTCAGTGTGTTAATATTACTGAGGACAGTGGGGGTGTTTTACACTTCACAGGGTGTATCTGACTGTGAGTCATGATGTACACAGTGTGTCAGTGAGTGTGTTATTATTAATCTGTGTTCTCTGTCAGTGTGTTAATATTACTGAGGACAGTGGGGATGTTTTACACTTCACCGGGTGTATCTGACTGTGGGTCATGATGTACACAGTGTGTCAGTGAGTGTGTTATTATTAATCTGTGTTCTCTGTCAGTGTGTTAATATTACTGAGGACAGTGGGGATGTTTTACACTTCACAGGGTGTATCTGACTGTGGGTCATGATATACACAGTGTGTCAGTGAGTGTGTTATTATTAATCTGTGTTCTCTGTCAGTGTGTTAATATTACTGAGGACAGTGGGCGTGTTTTACACTTCACCGGGTGTATCTGACTGCGGGTCATGATATACACAGTGTGTCAGTGAGTGTGTTAATATTAATCTGTGTTCTCTGTCAGTGTGTTAATATTCCTGAGGACAGTGGGGGTGTTTAACACTTCACAGGGTGTATCTGACTGTGGGTCATGATATACACAGTGTGTCAGTGAGTGTGTTAATATTAATCTGTGTTCTCTGTCAGTGTGTTAATATTGCTGAGGACAGTGGGGGTGTTTTACACTTCACAGGGTGTATCTGGCTGTGGGTCATGATATACACAGTGTGTCAGTGAGTGTGTTAATATTAATCTGTGTTCTCTGTCAGTGTGTTAATATTGCTGAGGACAGTGGGGGTGTTTTACACTTCACAGGGTGTATCTGACTGTGGGTCATGATGTACACAGTGTGTCAGTGAGTGTGTTATTATTAATCTGTGTTCTCTGTCAGTGTGTTAATATTACTGAGGACAGTGGGGGTGTTTTACACTTCACCGGGTGTATCTGACTGTGGGTCATGATATACACAGTGTGTCAGTGAGTGTGTTAATATTAATCTGTGTTCTCTGTCAGTGTGTTAATATTCCTGAGGACAGTGGGGGTGTTTTACACTTCACAGGGTGTATCTGACTGTGGGTCATGACATACACAGTGTGTCAGTGAGTGTGTTAATATTAATCTGTGTTCTCTGTCAGTGTGTTAATATTACTGAGGACAGTGGGGGTGTTTTACACTTCACAGGGTGTATCTGACTGTGGGTCATGATATACACAGTGTGTCAGTGAGTGTGTTAATATTAATCTGTGTTCTCTGTCAGTGTGTTAATATTACTGAGGACAGTGGGGGTGTTTTACACTTCACAGGGTGTATCTGACTGTGGGTCATGATGTACACAGTGTGTCAGTGAGTGTGTTGATATTAATCTGTGTTCTCTGTCAGTGTGTTAATATTACTGAGGACAGTGGGGGTGTTTTACACTTCACAGGGTGTATCTGTCTGTGGTTCATGATGTACACAGTGTGTCAGTGAGTGTGTTAATATTAATCTGTGTTCTCTGTCAGTGTGTTAATATTACTGAGGACAGTGGGGGTGTTTTACACTTCACAGGGTGTATCTGTCTGTGGTTCATGATGTACACAGTGTGTCAGTGAGTGTGTTAATATTAATCTGTGTTCTCTGTCAGTGTGTTAATATTACTGAGGACAGTGGGGGTGTTTTACACTTCACCGGGTGTATCTGACTGTGGGTCATGATGTACACAGTGTGTCAGTGAGTGTGTTAATATTAATCTGTTTTCTCTGTCAGTGTGTTAATATTACTGAGGACAGTGGGGTGTTTTACACTTCACAGGGTGTATCTGACTGTGGTTCATGATGTACACAGTGTGTCAGTGAGTGTGTTAATATTAATCTGTGTTCTCTGTCAGTGTGTTAATATTACTGAGGACAGTGGGGGTGTTTTACACTTCACAGGGTGTATCTGACTGTGGGTCATGATATACACAGTGTGTCAGTGAGAGTGTTAATATTAATCTGTGTTCTCTGTCAGTGTGTTAATATTCCTGAGGACAGTGGGGGTGTTTTACACTTCACAGGGTGTATCTGACTGTGGGTCATGATGTACACAGTGTGTCAGTGAGTGTGTTAATATTAATCTGTGTTCTCTGTCAGTGTGTTAATATTACTGAGGACAGTGGTGGTGTTTTACACTTCACCGGGTGTATCTGACTGTGGGTCATAATATACACAGTGTGTCAGTGAGTGTGTTAATATTAATCTGTGTTCTCTGTCAGTGTGTTAATATTACTGAGGACAGTGGCGTGTTTTACACTTCACCGGGTGTATCTGACTGTGGGTCATGATATACACAGTGTGTCAGTGAGTGTGTTAATATTAATCTGTGTTCTCTGTCAGTGTGTTAATATTGCTTAGGACAGTGGGGGTGTTTTACACTTCACAGGGTGTATCTGGCTGTGGGTCATGATATACACAGTGTGTCAGTGAGTGTGTTAATATTAATCTGTGTTCTCTGTCAGTGTGTTAATATTACTGACGACAGTGGGGGTGTTTTACACTTCACAGGGTTTATCTGACTGTGGGTCATGATATACACAGTGTGTCAGTGAGTGTGTTAATATTAATCTGTGTTCTCTGTCAGTGTGTTAATATTACTGAGGACAGTGGGGGTGTTTTACACTTCACAGGGTGTATCTGACTGTGGGTCATGATATACACAGTGTGTCAGTGAGTGTGTTAATATTAATCTGTGTTCTCTGTCAGTGTGTTAATATTACTGAGGACAGTGGGGGTGTTTTACACTTCACGGGGTGTATCTGACTGTGGGTCATGATGTACACAGTGTGTCAGTGAGTGTGTTAATATTAATCTGTGTTCTCTGTCAGTGTGTTAATATTACTGAGGACAGTGGGGGTGTTTTACACTTCACCGGGTGTATCTGACTGTGAGTCATGATGTACACAGTGTGTCAGTGAGTGTGTTAATATTAATCTGTGTTCTCTGTCAGTGTGTTAATATTGCTAAGGACAGTGGGGGTGTTTTACACTTCACAGGGTGTATCTGGCTGTGGGTCATGATGTACACAGTGTGTCAGTGAGTGTGTTAATATTAATCTGTGTTCTCTGTCAGTGTGTTAATATTACTGAGGACAGTGGGGGTGTTTTACACTTCACCGGGTGTATCTGACTGTGAGTCATGATATACACAGTGTGTCAGTGAGTTTGTTAATATTAATCTGTGTTCTCTGTCAGTTTGTTAATATTACTGAGGACAGTGGGAGTGTTTTACACTTCACAGGGTGTATCTGACTGTGGGTCATGATGTACACAGTGTGTCAGTTAGTGTGTTAATATTAATCTGTGTTCTCTGTCAGTGTGTTAATATTACTGAGGACAGTGGGGGTGTTTTACACTTCACAGCGTTTATCTGACTGTGGGTCATGATATACACAGTGTGTCAGTGAGTGTGTTAATATTAATCTGTGTTCTCTGTCAGTGTGTAAATATTCCTGAGGACAGTGGGGGTGTTTTACACTTCACAGGGTTTATCTGACTGTGGGTCATGATTAACACAGTGTGTCAGTGAGTGTGTTAATATTAATCTGTGTTCTCTGTCAGTGTGTTAATATTGCTAAGGACAGTGGGGGTGTTTTACACTTCACAGGGTGTATCTGACTGTGAGTCATGATATACACAGTGTGTCAGTGAGTGTGTTAATATTAATTTGTGTTCTCTGTCAGTGTGTTAATATTCCTGAGGACAGTGGGGGTGTTTTACACTTTCACAGGGTGTATCTGACTGTGGGTCATGATGTACACAGTGTGTCAGTGAGTGTGTTAATATTAATCTGTGTTCTCTGTCAGTGTGTTAATATTACTGAGGACAGTGGTGGTGTTTTACACTTCACCGGGTGTATCTGACTGTGGGTCATAATATACACAGTGTGTCAGTGAGTGTGTTAATATTAATCTGTGTTCTCTGTCAGTGTGTTAATATTACTGAGGACAGTGGCGTGTTTTACACTTCACCGGGTGTATCTGACTGTGGGTCATGATATACACAGTGTGTCAGTGAGTGTGTTAATATTAATCTGTGTTCTCTGTCAGTGTGTTAATATTCCTGAGGACAGTGGGGGTGTTTTACACTTCACAGGGTGTATCTGACTGTGGGTCATGATATACACAGTGTGTCAGTGAGTGTGTTAATATTAATCTGTGTTCTCTGTCAGTGTGTTAATATTCCTGAGGACAGTGGGGGTGTTTTATACTTCACAGGGTGTATCTGACTGTGGGTCTTGATATACACAGTGTGTCAGTGAGTGTGTTAATATTAATCTGTGTTCTCTGTCAGTGTGTTAATATTCCTGAGGACAGTGGGGGTGTTTTACACTTCACAGGGTGTATCTGACTGTGGGTCATGATATACACAGTGTGTCAGTGAGTGTGTTAATATTAATCTGTGTTCTCTGTCAGTGTGTTAATATTACTGAGGACAGTGGGGGTGTTTTACACTTCACAGGGTGTATCTGACTGTGGGTCATGATATACACAGTGTGTCAGTGAGTGTGTTAATATTAATCTGTGTTCTCTGTCAGTGTGTTAATATTACTGAGGACAGTGGGGGTGTTTTACACTTCACGGGGTGTATCTGACTGTGGGTCATGATGTACACAGTGTGTCAGTGAGTGTGTTAATATTAATCTGTGTTCTCTGTCAGTGTGTTAATATTACTGAGGACAGTGGGGGTGTTTTACACTTCACAGGGTGTATCTGACTGTGGGTCATGATGTACACAGTGTGTCAGTGAGTGTGTTAATATTAATCTGTGTTCTCTGTCAGTGTGTTAATATTACTGAGGACAGTGGGGGTGTTTTACACTTCACAGGGTTTATCTGACTGTGGGTCATGATATACACAGTGTGTCAGTGAGTGTGTTAATATTAATCTGTGTTCTCTGTCAGTGTGTAAATATTCCTGAGGACAGTGGGGGTGTTTTACACTTCACAGGGTTTATCTGACTGTGGGTCATGATTAACACAGTGTGTCAGTGAGTGTGTTAATATTAATCTGTGTTCTCTGTCAGTGTGTTAATATTGCTAAGGACAGTGGGGGTGTTTTACACTTCACAGGGTGTATCTGACTGTGAGTCATGATATACACAGTGTGTCAGTGAGTGTGTTAATATTAATTTGTGTTCTCTGTCAGTGTGTTAATATTCCTGAGGACAGTGGGGGTGTTTTACACTTTCACAGGGTGTATCTGACTGTGGGTCATGATGTACACAGTGTGTCAGTGAGTGTGTTAATATTAATCTGTGTTCTCTGTCAGTGTGTTAATATTACTGAGGACAGTGGGGGTGTTTTACACTTCACTGGGTGTATCTGACTGTGGGTCATGATATACACAGTGTGTCAGTGAATGTGTTAATATTAATCTGTGTTCTCTGTCAGTGTGTTAATATTACTGAGGACAGTGGGGTGTTTTACACTTCACCGGGTGTATCTGACTGTGGGTCATGATATACACAGTGTGTCAGTGAGTGTGTTAATATTAATCTGTGTTCTCTGTCAGTGTGTTAATATTCCTGAGGACAGTGGGGGTGTTTTACACTTCACAGGGTGTATACTGTGGGTCATGATATACACAGTGTGTCAGTGAGTGTGTTAATATTAATCTGTGTTCTCTGTCAGTGTGTTAATATTCCTGAGGACAGTGGGGGTGTTTTACACTTCACAGGGTGTATCTGACTGTGGGTCATGATATACACAGTGTGTCAGTGAGTGTGTTAATATTAATCTGTGTTCTCTGTCAGTGTGTTAATATTCCTGAGGACAGTGGGGGTGTTTTACACTTCACAGGGTGTATCTGACTGTGGGTCATGATATACACAGTGTGTCAGTGAGTGTGTTAATATTAATCTGTGTTCTCTGTCAGTGTGTTAATATTCCTGAGGACAGTGGGGGTGTTTTACACTTCACAGGGTGTATCTGACTGTGGGTCATGATATACACAGTGTGTCAGTGAGTGTGTTAATATTAATCTGTGTTCTCTGTCAGTGTGTTAATATTACTGAGGACAGTGGGGGTGTTTTACACTTCACAGGGTTTATCTGACTGTGGGTCATGATATACACAGTGTGTCAGTGAGTGTGTTAATATTAATCTGTGTTCTCTGTCAGTGTGTTAATATTCCTGAGGACAGTGGGGGTGTTTTACACTTCACAGGGTGTATCTGACTGTGGGTCATGACATACACAGTGTGTCAGTGAGTGTGTTAATATTAATCTGTGTTCTCTGTCAGTGTGTTAATATTCCTGAGGACAGTGGGGGTGTTTTACACTTCACAGGGTGTATCTGACTGTGGGTCATGATATACACAGTGTGTCAGTGAGTGTGTTAATATTAATCTGTGTTCTCTGTCAGTGTGTTAATATTACTGAGGACAGTGGGGGTGTTTTACACTTCACGGGGTGTATCTGACTGTGGGTCATGATGTACACAGTGTGTCAGTGAGTGTGTTAATATTAATCTGTGTTCTCTGTCAGTGTGTTAATATTACTGAGGACAGTGGGGGTGTTTTACACTTCACAGGGTGTATCTGACTGTGGGTCATGATGTACACAGTGTGTCAGTGAGTGTGTTAATATTAATCTGTGTTCTCTGTCAGTGTGTTAATATTACTGAGGACAGTGGGGGTGTTTTACACTTCACCGGTTGTATCTGACTGTGAGTCATGATATACACAGTGTGTCAGTGAGTGTGTTAATATTAATCTGTGTTCTCTGTCAGTGTGTTAATATTACTGAGGACAGTGGGGGTGTTTTACACTTCACGGGGTGTATCTGACTGTGGGTCATGATGTACACAGTGTGTCAGTGAGTGTGTTAATATTAATCTGTGTTCTCTGTCAGTGTGTTAATATTACTGAGGACAGTGGGGGTGTTTTACACTTCACAGGGTGTATCTGACTCTGGGTCATGATGTACACAGTGTGTCAGTGAGTGTGTTAATATTAATCTGTGTCCTCTGTCAGTGTGTTAATATTACTGAGGACAGTGGGGGTGTTTTACACTTCACCGGGCGTATCTGACTGTGAGTCATGATATACACAGTGTGTCAGTGAGTGTGTTAATATTAATCTGTGTTCTCTGTCAGTGTGTTAATATTCCTGAGGACAGTGGGGGTGTTTTACACTTCACAGGGTGTATCTGACTTTGGGTCATGATATACACAGTGTGTCAGTGAGTGTGTTAATATTAATCTGTGTTCTCTGTCAGTGTGTTAATATTCCTGAGGACAGTGGGGGTGTTTTACACTTCACAGGGTGTATCTGACTGTGGGTCATGATATACACAGTGTGTCAGTGAGTGTGTTAATATTAATCTGTGTTCTCTGTCAGTGTGTTAATATTACTGAGGACAGTGGGGGTGTTTTACACTTCACAGGGTTTATCTGACTGTGGGTCATGATATACACAGTGTGTCAGTGAGTGTGTTAATATTAATCTGTGTTCTCTGTCAGTGTGTTAATATTCCTGAGGACAGTGGGGGTGTTTTACACTTCACAGGGTGTATCTGACTGTGGGTCATGACATACACAGTGTGTCAGTGAGTGTGTTAATATTAATCTGTGTTCTCTGTCAGTGTGTTAATATTACTGAGGACAGTGGGGGTGTTTTACACTTCACAGGGTGTATCTGACTGTGGGTCATGATATACACAGTGTGTCAGTGAGTGTGTTAATATTAATCTGTGTTCTCTGTCAGTGTGTTAATATTACTGAGGACAGTGGGGGTGTTTTACACTTCACGGGGTGTATCTGACTGTGGGTCATGATGTACACAGTGTGTCAGTGAGTGTGTTAATATTAATCTGTGTTCTCTGTCAGTGTGTTAATATTACTGAGGACAGTGGGGGTGTTTTACACTTCACTGGGTGTATCTGACTGTGGGTCATGATATACACAGTGTGTCAGTGAGTGTGTTAATATTAATCTGTGTTCTCTGTCAGTGTGTTAATATTACTGAGGACAGTGGGGATGTTTTACACTTCACAGGGTGTATCTGACTGTGGGTCATGATATACACAGTGTGTCAGTGAGTGTGTTAATATTAATCTGTGTTCTCTGTCAGTGTGTTAATATTACTGAGGACAGTGGGGATGTTTTACACTTCACAGGGTGTATCTGACTGTGGGTCATGATATACACAGTGTGTCAGTGAGTGTGTTAATATTAATCTGTGTTCTCTGTCAGTGTGTTAATATTCCTGAGGACAGTGGGCGTGTTTTACACTTCACAGGGTGTATCTGACTGTGGGTCATGATATACACAGTGTGTCAGTGAGTGTGTTAATATTAATCTGTGTTCTCTGTCAGTGTGTTAATATTACTGAGGACAGTGGGGGTGTTTTACACTTCACCGGGTGTATCTGACTGTGGGTCATGATATACACAGTGTGTCAGTGAGTGTGTTAATATTAATCTGTGTTCTCTGTCAGTGTGTTAATATTCCTGAGGACAGTGGGGGTGTTTTACACTTCACAGGGTGTATCTGACTGTGGGTCATGATATACACAGTGTGTCAGTGAGTGTGTTAATATTAATCTGTGTTCTCTGTCAGTGTGTTAATATTCCTGAGGACAGTGGGGGTGTTTTACACTTCACAGGGTGTATCTGACTGTGGGCCATGATATACACAGTGTGTCAGTGAGTGTGTTAATATTAATCTGTGTTCTCTGTCAGTGTGTTAATATTCCTGAGGACAGTGGGGGTGTTTTACACTTCACAGAGTGTATCTGACTGTGGGTCATGATGTACACAGTGTGTCAATGAGTGTGTTAATATTAATCTGTGTTCTCTGTCAGTGTGTTAATATTACTGAGGACAGTGGGGATGTTTTACACTTCACAGGGTGTATCTGACTGTGGGTCATGATGTACACAGTGTGTCAGTGAGTGTGTTAATATTAATCTGTGTTCTCTGTCAGTGTGTTAATATTCCTGAGGACAGTGGGGGTGTTTTACACTTCACAGGGTGTATCTGACTGTGGGTCATGATATACACAGTGTGTCAGTGAGTGTGTTAATATTAATCTGTGTTCTCTGTCAGTGTGTTAATATTCCTGAGGACAGTGGGGGTGTTTTACACTTCACAGGGTGTATCTGACTGTGGGTCATGATATACACAGTGTGTCAGTGAGTGTGTTAATATTAATCTGTGTTCTCTGTCAGTGTGTTAATATTACTGAGGACAGTGGGGGTGTTTTACACTTCACAGGGTTTATCTGACTGTGGGTCATGATATACACAGTGTGTCAGTGAGTGTGTTAATATTAATCTGTGTTCTCTGTCAGTGTGTTAATATTCCTGAGGACAGTGGGGGTGTTTTACACTTCACAGGGTGTATCTGACTGTGGTTCATGACATACAC
This sequence comes from Heterodontus francisci, assembly GCF_036365525.1. Lineage (NCBI taxonomy): Eukaryota > Metazoa > Chordata > Chondrichthyes > Heterodontiformes > Heterodontidae > Heterodontus > Heterodontus francisci. The sequence continues at coordinate 566,484 of NW_027141031.1, forward strand.
AGTGTGTCAGTGAGTGTGTTAATATTAATCTGTGTTCTCTGTCAGTGTGTTAATATTACTGAGGACAGTGGGGGTGTTTTACACTTCACAGGGTGTATCTGACTGTGGGTCATGATATACACAGTGTGTCAGTGAGTGTGTTAATATTAATCTGTGTTCTCTGTCAGTGTGTTAATATTACTGAGGACAGTGGGGGTGTTTTACACTTCACGGGGTGTATCTGACTGTGGGTCATGATGTACACAGTGTGTCAGTGAGTGTGTTAATATTAATCTGTGTTCTCTGTCAGTGTGTTAATATTACTGAGGACAGTGGGGGTGTTTTACACTTCACAGGGTGTATCTGACTGTGGGTCATGATATACACAGTGTGTCAGTGAGTGTGTTAATATTAATCTGTGTTCTCTGTCAGTGTGTTAATATTACTGAGGACAGTGGGGGTGTTCTACACTTCACAGGGTGTATCTGACTGTGGGTCATGATATACACAGTGTGTCAGTGAGTGTGTTAATATTAATCTGTGTTCTCTGTCAGTGTGTTAATATTACTGAGGACAGTGGGGGTGTTTTACACTTCACGGGGTGTATCTGACTGTGGGTCATGATGTACACAGTGTGTCAGTGAGTGTGTTAATATTAATCTGTGTTCTCTGTCAGTGTGTTAATATTACTGAGGACAGTGGGGGTGTTTTACACTTCACTGGGTGTATCTGACTGTGGGTCATGATATACACAGTGTGTCAGTGAGTGTGTTAATATTAATCTGTGTTCTCTGTCAGTGTGTTAATATTACTGAGGACAGTGGGGTGTTTTACACTTCACCGGGTGTATCTGACTGTGGGTCATGATATACACAGTGTGTCAGTGAGTGTGTTAATATTAATCTGCGTTCTCTGTCAGTGTGTTAATATTCCTGAGGACAGTGGGGGTGTTTTACACTTCACAGGGTGTATCTGACTGTGGGCCATGATATACACAGTGTGTCAGTGAGTGTGTTAATATTAATCTGTGTTCTCTGTCAGTGTGTTAATATTACTGAGGACAGTGGGGATGTTTTACACTTCACAGGGTGTATCTGACTGTGGGTCATGATGTACACAGTGTGTCAGTGAGTGTGTTAATATTAATCTGTGTTCTCTGTCAGTGTGTTAATATTCCTGAGGACAGTGGGGGTGTTTTACACTTCACAGGGTGTATCTGACTGTGGGTCATGATATACACAGTGTGTCAGTGAGTGTGTTAATATTAATCTGTGTTCTCTGTCAGTGTGTTAATATTCCTGAGGACAGTGGGGGTGTTTTACACTTCACAGGGTGTATCTGACTGTGGGTCATGATATACACAGTGTGTCAGTGAGTGTGTTAATATTAATCTGTGTTCTCTGTCAGTGTGTTAATATTACTGAGGACAGTGGGGGTGTTTTACACTTCACAGGGTTTATCTGACTGTGGGTCATGATATACACAGTGTGTCAGTGAGTGTGTTAATATTAATCTGTGTTCTCTGTCGATGTGTTAATATTCCTGAGGACAGTGGGGGTGTTTTACACTTCACAGGGTGTATCTGACTGTGGGTCATGACATACACAGTGTGTCAGTGAGTGTGTTAATATTAATCTGTGTTCTCTGTCAGTGTGTTAATATTACTGAGGACAGTGGGGGTGTTTTACACTTCACAGGGTGTATCTGACTGTGGGTCATGATATACACAGTGTGTCAGTGAGTGTGTTAATATTAATCTGTGTTCTCTGTCAGTGTGTTAATATTACTGAGGACAGTGGGGGTGTTTTACACTTCACGGGGTGTATCTGACTGTGGGTCATGATGTACACAGTGTGTCAGTGAGTGTGTTAATATTAATCTGTGTTCTCTGTCAGTGTGTTAATATTACTGAGGACAGTGGGGGTGTTTTACACTTCACAGGGTGTATCTGACTGTGGGTCATGATGTACACAGTGTGTCAGTGAGTGTGTTAATATTAATCTGTGTTCTCTGTCAGTGTGTTAATATTACTGAGGACAGTGGGGGTGTTTTACACTTCACCGGGTGTATCTGACTGTGAGTCATGATATACACAGTGTGTCAGTGAGTGTGTTAATATTAATCTGTGTTCTCTGTCAGTGTGTTAATATTACTGAGGACAGTGGGGGTGTTTTACACTACACGGGGTGTATCTGACTGTGGGTCATGATATACACAGTGTGTCAGTGAGTGTGTTAATATTAATCTGTGTTCTCTGTCAGTGTGTTAATATTACTGAGGACAGTGGGGGTGTTTTACACTTCACAGGGTTTATCTGACTGTGGGTCATGATATACACAGTGTGTCAGTGAGTGTGTTAATATTAATCTGTGTTCTCTGTCAGTGTGTTAATATTCCTGAGGACAGTGGGGGTGTTTTACACTTCACAGGGTGTATCTGACTGTGGGTCATGACATACACAGTGTGTCAGTGAGTGTGTTAATATTAATCTGTGTTCTCTGTCAGTGTGTTAATATTACTGAGGACAGTGGGGGTGTTTTACACTTCACAGGGTGTATCTGACTGTGGGTCATGATATACACAGTGTGTCAGTGAGTGTGTTAATATTAATCTGTGTTCTCTGTCTGTGTGTTAATATCACTGAGGACAGTGGGGGTGTTTTACACTTCACGGGGTGTATCTGACTGTGGGTCATGATGTACACAGTGTGTCAGTGAGTGTGTTAATATTAATCTGTGTTCTCTGTCAGTGTGTTAATATTACTGAGGACAGTGGGTGTTTTACACTTCACAGGGTGTATCTGACTGTGGGTCATGATGTACACAGTGTGTCAGTGAGTGTGTTAATATTAATCTGTGTTCTCTGTCAGTGTGTTAATATTACTGAGGACAGTGGGGGTGTTTTACACTTCACAGGGTGTATCTGACTGTGGGTCATGATATACACAGTGTGTCAGTGAGTGTGTTAATATTAATCTGTGTTCTCTGTCAGTGTGTTAATATTCCTGAGGACAGTGGGGGTGTTTTACACTTCACAGGGTATATCTGACTGTGGGTCATGATATACACAGTGTGTCAGTGAGTGTGTTAATATTAATCTGTGTTCTCTGTCAGTGTGTTAATATTCCTGAGGACAGTGGGGGTGTTTTACACTTCACAGGGTTTATCTGACTGTGGGTCATGATATACACAGTGTGTCAGTGAGTGTGTTAATATTAATCTGTGTTCTCTGTCAGTGTGTTAATATTCCTGAGGACAGTGGGGGTGTTTTACACTTCACAAGGTGTATCTGACTGTGGGTCATGATATACACAGTGTGTCAGTGAGTGTGTTAATATTAATCTGTGTTCTCTGTCAGTGTGTTAATATTACTGAGGACAGTGGGGGTGTTTTACACTTCACAGGGTGTATCTGACTGTGGGTCATGATATACACAGTGTGTCAGTGAGTGTGTTAATATTAATCTGTGTTCTCTGTCAGTGTGTTAATATTACTGAGGACAGTGGGGGTGTTTTACACTTCACAGAGTGTATCTGACTGTGGGTCATGATATACACAGTGTGTCAGTGAGTGTGTTAATATTAATCTGTGTTCTCTGTCAGTGTGTTAATATTCCTGAGGACAGTGGGGGTGTTTTGCACTTCACAAGGTGTATCTGACTGTGGGTCATGATATACACAGTGTGTCAGTGAGTGTGTTAATATTAATCTGTGTTCTCTGTCAGTGTGTTAATATTACTGAGGACAGTGGGGGTGTTTTACACTTCACAGGGTGTATCTGACTGTGGGTCATGATATACACAGTGTGTCAGTGAGTGTGTTAATATTAATCTGTGTTCTCTGTCAGTGTGATAATATTACTGACGACAGTGGGGGTGTTTTACACTTCACAAGGTGTATCTGACTGTGGGTCAGGATATACACAGTGTGTCAGTGAGTGTGTTAATATTAATCTGTGTTCTCTGTCAGTGTGTTAATATTACTGAGGACAGTGGGGGTGTTTTACACTTCACAGGGTGTATCTGACTGTGGGTCATGATGTACACAGTGTGTCAGTGAGTGTGTTAATATTAATCTGTGTTCTCTGTCAGTGTGTTAATATTCCTGAGGACAGTGGGGGATGTTTTACACTTCACAGGGTGTATCTGACTGTGGGTCATGATGTACACAGTGTGTCAGTGAGTTTGTTAATATTAATCTGTGTTCTCTGTCAGTGTGTTAATATTCCTGAGGACAGTGGGGGTGTTTTACACTTCACAGGGTATATCTGACTGTGGGTCATGATATACACAGTCTGTCAGTGAGTGTGTTAATATTAATCTGTGTTCTCTGTCAGTGTGTTAATATTACTCAGGACAGTGGGAATGTTTTACACTTCACAGGGTGTATCTGACTGTGGGTCATGATATGCACAGTGTGTCAGTGAGTGTGTTAATATTAATCTGTGTTCTCTGTCAGTGTGTTAATATTCCTGAGGACAGTGGGGGTGTTTTACACTTCACAGGGTTTATCTGACTGTGGGTCATGATATACACAGTGTGTCAGTGAGTGTGTTAATATTAATCTGTGTTCTCTGTCAGTGTGTTAATATTCCTGAGGACAGTGGGGGTGTTTTACACTTCACAGGGTGTATCTGACTGTGGGTCATGATGTACACAGTGTGTCAGTGAGTGTGTTAATATTAATCTGTGTTCTCTGTCAGTGTGTTAATATTCCTGAGGACAGTGGGGGTGTTTTACACTTCACAGGGTGTATCTGACTGTGGGTCATGATATACACAGTGTGTCAGTGAGTGTGTTAATATTAATCTGTGTTCTCTGTCAGTGTGTTAATATTACTGAGGACAGTGGGGGTGTTTTACACTTCACAGGGTGTATCTGACTGTGGGTCATGATATACACAGTGTGTCAGTGAGTGTGTTAATATTAATCTGTGTTCTCTGTCAGTGTGTTAATATTCCTGAGGACAGTGGGGGTGTTTTACACTTCACAGGGTGTATCTGACTGTGGGTCATGATATACACAGTGTGTCAGTGAGTGTGTTAATATTAATCTGTGTTCTCTGTCAGTGTGTTAATATTCCTGAGGACAGTGGGGGTGTTTTACACTTCACAGGGTGTATCTGACTGTGGGTCATGATATACACAGTGTGTCAGTGAGTGTGTTAATATTAATCTGTGTTCTCTGTCAGTGTGTTAATATTCCTGAGGACAGTGGGGGTGTTTTACACTTCACAGGGTGTATCTGACTCTGGGTCATGATTAACACAGTGTGTCAGTGAGTGTGTTAATATTAATCTGTTTTCTCTGTCAGTGTGTTAATATTACTGAGGACAGTGGGGGTGTTTTACACTTCACAGGGTGTATCTGACTGTGGATCGTGATGTACACAGTGTGTCAGTGAGTGTGTTAATATTAATCTGTGTTCTCTGTCAGTGTGTTAATATTCCTGAGGACAGTGGGGGTGTTTTACACTTCACAGGGTGTATCTGACTGTGGGTCATGATGTACGCAGTGTGTCAGTGAGTGTGTTAATATTAATCTGTGTTCTCTGTCAGTGTGTTAATATTCCTGAGGACAGTGGGGGTGTTTTACACTTCACAGGGTTTATCTGACTGTGGGTGATGATATACACAGTGTGTCAGTGAGTGTGTTAATATTAATCTGTGTTCTCTGTCAGTGTGTTAATATTCCTGAGGACAGTGGGGGTGTTTTACACTTCACAGGGTTTATCTGACTGTGGGTGATGATGTACACAGTGTGTCAGTGAGTGTGTTAATATTAATCTGTGTTCTCTGTCAGTGTGTTAATATTGCTGAGGGCAGTGGGGGTGTTTTACACTTCACAGGGTGTATCTGACTGTGGGTCATGATATACACAGTGTGTCAGTGAGTGTGTTAATATTAATCTGTGTTCTCTGTCAGTGTGTTAATATTACTGAGGACAGTGGGGGTGTTTTACACTTCACAGGGTGTATCTGGCTGTGGGTCATGATGTACACAGTGTGTCAGTGAGTGTGTTAATATTAATCTGTGTTCTCTGTCAGTGTGTTAATATTACTGAGGACAGTGGGGGTGTTTTACACTTCACAGGGTGTATCTGGCTGTGGGTCATGATGTACACAGTGTGTCAGTGAGTGTGTTAATATTAATCTGTGTTCTCTGTCAGTGTGTTAATATTACTGAGGACAGTGGGGGTGTTTTACACTTCACAGGGTGTATCTGACTGTGGGTCATGATATACACAGTGTGTCAGTGAGTGTGTTAATATTAATCTGTGTTCTCTGTCAGTGTGTTAATATTACTGAGGACAGTGGGGGTGTTTTACACTTCACAGGGTGTATCTGACTGTGGGTCATGATATACACAGTGTGTCAGTGAGTGTGTTAATATTAATCTGTGTTCTCTGTCAGTGTGTTAATATTCCTGAGGACAGTGGGGGTGTTTTACACTTCACAGGGTGTATCTGACTGTGGGTCATGATATACACAGTGTGTCAGTGAGTGTGTTAATATTAATCTGTGTTCTCTGTCAGTGTGTTAATATTACTGAGGACAGTGGGGATGTTTTACACTTCACAGGGTGCATCTGACTGTGGGTCATGATGTACACAGTGTGTCAGTGAGTGTGTTAATATTAATCTGTGTTCTCTGTCAGTGTGTTAATATTCCTGAGGACAGTGGGGGTGTTTTACACTTCACAGGGTGTATCTGACTGTGGGTCATGATATACACAGTGTGTCAGTGAGTGTGTTAATATTAATCTGTGTTCTCTGTCAGTGTGATAATATTACTGACGACAGTGGGGGTGTTTTACACTTCACAAGGTGTATCTGACTGTGGGTCATGATATACACAGTGTGTCAGTGAGTGTGTTAATATTAATCTGTGTTCTCTGTCAGTGTGTTAATATTACTGAGGACAGTGGGGGTGTTTTACACTTCACAGGGTGTATCTGACTGTGGGTCATGATGTACACAGTGTGTCAGTGAGTGTGTTAATATTAATCTGTGTTCTCTGTCAGTGTGTTAATATTACTGAGGACAGTGGGGGATGTTTTACACTTCACAGGGTGTATCTGACTGAGGGTCATGATGTACACAGTGTGTCAGTGAGTGTGTTAATATTAATCTGTGTTCTCTGTCAGTGTGTTAATATTCCTGAGGACAGTGGGGGTGTTTTACACTTCACAGGGTGTATCTGACTGTGGGTCATGATATACACAGTGTGTCAGTGAGTGTGTTAATATTAATCTGTGTTCTCTGTCAGTGTGTTAATATTCCTGAGGACAGTGGGGATGTTTTACACTTCACAGGGTGTATCTGACTGTGGGTCATGATGTACACAGTGTGTCAGTGAGTTTGTTAATATTAATCTGTGTTCTCTGTCAGTGTGTTAATATTCCTGAGGACAGTGGGGGTGTTTTACACTTCACAGGGTATATCTGACTGTGGGTCATGATATACACAGTCTGTCAGTGAGTGTGTTAATATTAATCTGTGTTCTCTGTCAGTGTGTTAATATTACTGAGGACAGTGGGGGTGTTTTACACTTCACAGGGTGTATCTGACTGTGGGTCATGATATACACAGTGTGTCAGTGAGTGTGTTAATATTAATCTGTGTTCTCTGTCAGTGTGTTAATATTCCTGAGGACAGTGGGGGTGTTTTACACTTCACAGGGTGTATCTGACTGTGGGTCATGATATACACAGTGTGTCAGTGAGTGTGTTAATATTAATCTGTGTTCTCTGTCAGTGTGTTAATATTCCTGAGGACAGTGGGGGTGTTTTACACTTCACAGGGTGTATCTGACTGTGGGTCATGATATACACAGTGTGTCAGTGAGTGTGTTAATATTAATCTGTGTTCTCTGTCAGTGTGTTAATATTCCTGAGGACAGTGGGGGTGTTTTACACTTCACAGGGTGTATCTGACTCTGGGTCATGATTAACACAGTGTGTCAGTGAGTGTGTTAATATTAATCTGTTTTCTCTGTCAGTGTGTTAATATTACTGAGGACAGTGGGGGTGTTTTACACTTCACAGGGTGTATCTGACTGTGGATCATGATGTACACAGTGTGTCAGTGAGTGTGTTAATATTAATCTGTGTTCTCTGTCAGTGTGTTAATATTGCTAAGGACAGTGGGGGTGTTTTACACTTCACAGGGTGTATCTGACTGTGAGTCATGATATACACAGTGTGTCAGTGAGTGTGTTAATATTAATCTGTGTTCTCTGTCAGTGTGTTAATATTCCTGAGGACAGTGGGGGTGTTTTACACTTCACAGGGTGTATCTGACTGTGGGTCATGATGTACGCAGTGTGTCAGTGAGTGTGTTAATATTAATCTGTGTTCTCTGTCAGTGTGTTAATATTCCTGAGGACAGTGGGGGTGTTTTACACTTCACAGGGTTTATCTGACTGTGGGTGATGATATACACAGTGTGTCAGTGAGTGTGTTAATATTAATCTGTGTTCTCTGTCAGTGTGTTAATATTCCTGAGGACAGTGGGGGTGTTTTACACTTCACAGGGTTTATCTGACTGTGGGTGATGATGTACACAGTGTGTCAGTGAGTGTGTTAATATTAATCTGTGTTCTCTGTCAGTGTGTTAATATTGCTGAGGGCAGTGGGGGTGTTTTACACTTCACAGGGTGTATCTGACTGTGGGTCATGATATACACAGTGTGTCAGTGAGTGTGTTAATATTAATCTGTGTTCTCTGTCAGTGTGTTAATATTACTGAGGACAGTGGGGGTGTTTTACACTTCACAGGGTGTATCTGGCTGTGGGTCATGATGTACACAGTGTGTCAGTGAGTGTGTTAATATTAATCTGTGTTCTCTGTCAGTGTGTTAATATTACTGAGGACAGTGGGGGTGTTTTACACTTCACAGGGTGTATCTGGCTGTGGGTCATGATGTACACAGTGTGTCAGTGAGTGTGTTAATATTAATCTGTGTTCTCTGTCAGTGTGTTAATATTACTGAGGACAGTGGGGGTGTTTTACACTTCACAGGGTGTATCTGACTGTGGGTCATGATATACACAGTGTGTCAGTGAGTGTGTTAATATTAATCTGTGTTCTCTGTCAGTGTGTTAATATTACTGAGGACAGTGGGGGTGTTTTACACTTCACAGGGTGTATCTGACTCTGGGTCATGATATACACAGTGTGTCAGTGAGTGTGTTAATATTAATCTGTGTTCTCTGTCAGTGTGTTAATATTCCTGAGGACAGTGGGGGTGTTTTACACTTCACAGGGTGTATCTGACTGTGGGTCATGATATACACAGTGTGTCAGTGAGTGTGTTAATATTAATCTGTGTTCTCTGTCAGTGTGTTAATATTACTGAGGACAGTGGGGATGTTTTACACTTCACAGGGTGCATCTGACTGTGGGTCATGATGTACACAGTGTGTCAGTGAGTGTGTTAATATTAATCTGTGTTCTCTGTCAGTGTGTTAATATTCCTGAGGACAGTGGGGGTGTTTTACACTTCACAGGGTGTATCTGACTGTGGGTCATGATATACACAGTGTGTCAGTGAGTGTGTTAATATTAATCTGTGTTCTCTGTCAGTGTGATAATATTACTGACGACAGTGGGGGTGTTTTACACTTCACAAGGTGTATCTGACTGTGGGTCATGATATACACAGTGTGTCAGTGAGTGTGTTAATATTAATCTGTGTTCTCTGTCAGTGTGTTAATATTACTGAGGACAGTGGGGGTGTTTTACACTTCACAGGGTGTATCTGACTGTGGGTCATGATGTACACAGTGTGTCAGTGAGTGTGTTAATATTAATCTGTGTTCTCTGTCAGTGTGTTAATATTACTGAGGACAGTGGGGGATGTTTTACACTTCACAGGGTGTATCTGACTGTGGGTCATGATGTACACAGTGTGTCAGTGAGTGTGTTAATATTAATCTGTGTTCTCTGTCAGTGTGTTAATATTCCTGAGGACAGTGGGGGTGTTTTACACTTCACAGGGTGTATCTGACTGTGGGTCATGATATACACAGTGTGTCAGTGAGTGTGTTAATATTAATCTGTGTTCTCTGTCAGTGTGTTAATATTCCTGAGGACAGTGGGGATGTTTTACACTTCACAGGGTGTATCTGACTGTGGGTCATGATGTACACAGTGTGTCAGTGAGTTTGTTAATATTAATCTGTGTTCTCTGTCAGTGTGTTAATATTCCTGAGGACAGTGGGGGTGTTTTACACTTCACAGGGTATATCTGACTGTGGGTCATGATATACACAGTCTGTCAGTGAGTGTGTTAATATTAATCTGTGTTCTCTGTCAGTGTGTTAATATTACTGAGGACAGTGGGGGTGTTTTACACTTCACAGGGTGTATCTGACTGTGGGTCATGATATACACAGTGTGTCAGTGAGTGTGTTAATATTAATCTGTGTTCTCTGTCAGTGTGTTAATATTCCTGAGGACAGTGGGGGTGTTTTACACTTCACAGGGTGTATCTGACTGTGGGTCATGATATACACAGTGTGTCAGTGAGTGTGTTAATATTAATCTGTGTTCTCTGTCAGTGTGTTAATATTCCTGAGGACAGTGGGGGTGTTTTACACTTCACAGGGTGTATCTGACTGTGGGTCATGATATACACAGTGTGTCAGTGAGTGTGTTAATATTAATCTGTGTTCTCTGTCAGTGTGTTAATATTCCTGAGGACAGTGGGGGTGTTTTACACTTCACAGGGTGTATCTGACTCTGGGTCATGATTAACACAGTGTGTCAGTGAGTGTGTTAATATTAATCTGTTTTCTCTGTCAGTGTGTTAATATTACTGAGGACAGTGGGGGTGTTTTACACTTCACAGGGTGTATCTGACTGTGGATCATGATGTACACAGTGTGTCAGTGAGTGTGTTAATATTAATCTGTGTTCTCTGTCAGTGTGTTAATATTGCTAAGGACAGTGGGGGTGTTTTACACTTCACAGGGTGTATCTGACTGTGAGTCATGATATACACAGTGTGTCAGTGAGTGTGTTAATATTAATCTGTGTTCTCTGTCAGTGTGTTAATATTCCTGAGGACAGTGGGGGTGTTTTACACTTCACAGGGTGTATCTGACTGTGGGTCATGATGTACGCAGTGTGTCAGTGAGTGTGTTAATATTAATCTGTGTTCTCTGTCAGTGTGTTAATATTCCTGAGGACAGTGGGGGTGTTTTACACTTCACAGGGTTTATCTGACTGTGGGTGATGATATACACAGTGTGTCAGTGAGTGTGTTAATATTAATCTGTGTTCTCTGTCAGTGTGTTAATATTCCTGAGGACAGTGGGGGTGTTTTACACTTCACAGGGTTTATCTGACTGTGGGTGATGATGTACACAGTGTGTCAGTGAGTGTGTTAATATTAATCTGTGTTCTCTGTCAGTGTGTTAATATTGCTGAGGGCAGTGGGGGTGTTTTACACTTCACAGGGTGTATCTGACTGTGGGTCATGATATACACAGTGTGTCAGTGAGTGTGTTAATATTAATCTGTGTTCTCTGTCAGTGTGTTAATATTACTGAGGACAGTGGGGGTGTTTTACACTTCACAGGGTGTATCTGGCTGTGGGTCATGATGTACACAGTGTGTCAGTGAGTGTGTTAATATTAATCTGTGTTCTCTGTCAGTGTGTTAATATTCCTGAGGACAGTGGGGGTGTTTTACACTTCACAGGGTGTATCTGGCTGTGGGTCATGATGTACACAGTGTGTCAGTGAGTGTGTTAATATTAATCTGTGTTCTCTGTCAGTGTGTTAATATTACTGAGGACAGTGGGGGTGTTTTACACTTCACAGGGTGTATCTGACTGTGGGTCATGATATACACAGTGTGTCAGTGAGTGTGTTAATATTAATCTGTGTTCTCTGTCAGTGTGTTAATATTCCTGAGGACAGTGGGGGTGTTTTACACTTCACAGGGTGTATCTGACTGTGGGTCATGATATACACAGTGTGTCAGTGAGTGTGTTAATATTAATCTGTGTTCTCTGTCAGTGTGTTAATATTACTGAGGACAGTGGGGATGTTTTACACTTCACAGGGTGCATCTGACTGTGGGTCATGATGTACACAGTGTGTCAGTGAGTGTGTTAATATTAATCTGTGTTCTCTGTCAGTGTGTTAATATTCCTGAGGACAGTGGGGGTGGTTTACACTTCACAGGGTGTATCTGACTGTGGGTCATGATATACACAGTGTGTCAGTGAGTGTGTTAATATTAATCTGTGTTCTCTGTCAGTGTGTTAATATTACTGAGGACAGTGGGGATGTTTTACACTTCACAGGGTGCATCTGACTGTGGGTCATGATGTACACAGTGTGTCAGTGAGTGTGTTAATATTAATCTGTGTTCTCTGTCAGTGTGTTAATATTCCTGAGGACAGTGGGGGTGTTTTACACTTCACAGGGTGTATCTGACTGTGGGTCATGATATACACAGTGTGTCAGTGAGTGTGTTAATATTAATCTGTGTTCTCTGTCAGTGTGTTAATATTACTGAGGACAGTGGGGATGTTTTACACTTCACAGGGTGCATCTGACTGTGGGTCATGATGTACACAGTGTGTCAGTGAGTGTGTTAATATTAATCTGTGTTCTCTGTCAGTGTGTTAATATTCCTGAGGACAGTGGGGGTGTTTTACACTTCACAGGGTGTATCTGACTGTGGGTCATGATATACACAGTGTGTCAGTGAGTGTGTTAATATTAATCTGTGTTCTCTGTCAGTGTGATAATATTACTGACGACAGTGGGGGTGTTTTACACTTCACAAGGTGTATCTGACTGTGGGTCATGATATACACAGTGTGTCAGTGAGTGTGTTAATATTAATCTGTGTTCTCTGTCAGTGTGTTAATATTACTGAGGACAGTGGGGGTGTTTTACACTTCACAGGGTGTATCTGACTGTGGGTCATGATATACACAGTGTGTCAGTGAGTGTGTTAATATTAATCTGTGTTCTCTGTCAGTGTGTTAATATTCCTGAGGACAGTGGGGGTGTTTTACACTTCACAGGGTGCATCTGACTGTGGGTCATGATGTACACAGTGTGTCAGTGAGTGTGTTAATATTAATCTGTGTTCTCTGTCAGTGTGTTAATATTCCTGAGGACAGTGGGGGTGTTTTACACTTCACAGGGTGTATCTGACTGTGGGTCATGATATACACAGTGTGTCAGTGAGTGTGTTAATATTAATCTGTGTTCTCTGTCAGTGTGATAATATTACTGACGACAGTGGGGGTGTTTTACACTTCACAAGGTGTATCTGACTGTGGGTCATGATATACACAGTGTGTCAGTGAGTGTGTTAATATTAATCTGTGTTCTCTGTCAGTGTGTTAATATTACTGAGGACAGTGGAGGTGTTTTACACTTCACAGGGTGTATCTGACTGTGGGTCATGATGTACACAGTGTGTCAGTGAGTGTGTTAATATTAATCTGTGTTCTCTGTCAGTGTGTTAATATTACTGAGGACAGTGGGGGATGTTTTACACTTCACAGGGTGTATCTGACTGTGGGTCATGATGTACACAGTGTGTCAGTGAGTTTGTTAATATTAATCTGTGTTCTCTGTCAGTGTGTTAATATTCCTGAGGACAGTGGGGGTGTTTTACACTTCACAGGGTATATCTGACTGTGGGTCATGATATACACAGTCTGTCAGTGAGTGTGTTAATATTAATCTGTGTTTTCTGTCAGTGTGTTAATATTACTGAGGACAGTGGGAATGTTTTACACTTCACAGGGTGTATCTGACTGTGGGTCATGATATACACAGTGTGTCAGTGAGTGTGTTAATAGTAATCTGTGTTCTCTGTCAGTGTGTTAATATTCCTGAGGACAGTGGGGGTGTTTTACACTTCACAGGGTGTATCTGACTGTGGGTCATGATGTACACAGTGTGTCAGTGAGTGTGTTAATATTAATCTGTGTTCTCTGTCAGTGTGTTAATATTCCTGAGGACAGTGGGGGTGTTTTACACTTCACAGGGTGTATCTGACTGTGGGTCATGATATACACAGTGTGTCAGTGAGTGTGTTAATATTAATCTGTGTTCTCTGTCAGTGTGTTAATATTACTGAGGACAGTGGGGGTGTTTTACACTTCACAGGGTGTGTCTGACTGTGGGTCATGATATACACAGTGTGTCAGTGAGTGTGTTAATATTAATCTGTGTTCTCTGTCAGTGTGTTAATATTCCTGAGGACAGTGGGGGTGTTTTACACTTCACAGGGTGTATCTGACTGTGGGTCATGATATACACAGTGTGTCAGTGAGTGTGTTAATATTAATCTGTGTTCTCTGTCAGTGTGTTAATATTCCTGAGGACAGTGGGGGTGTTTTACACTTCACAGGGTGTATCTGACTGTGGGTCATGATATACACAGTGTGTCAGTGAGTGTGTTAATATTAATCTGTGTTCTCTGTCAGTGTGTTAATATTCCTGAGGACAGTGGGGGTGTTTTACACTTCACAGGGGGTATCTGACTGTGGGTCATGATATACACAGTGTGTCAGTGAGTGTGTTAATATTAATCTGTGTTCTCTGTCAGTGTGTTAATATTCCTGAGGACAGTGGGGGTGTTTTACACTTCACAGGGTTTATCTGACTGTGGATCATGATGTACACAGTGTGTCAGTGAGTGTGTTAATATTAATCTGTGTTCTCTGTCAGTGTGTTAATATTGCTAAGGACAGTGGGGGTGTTTTACACTTCACAGGGTGTATCTGACTGTGAGTCATGATATACACAGTGTGTCAGTGAGTGTGTTAATATTAATCTGTGTTCTCTGTCAGTGTGTTAATATTCCTGAGGACAGTGGGGGTGTTTTACACTTCACAGGGTGTATCTGACTGTGGGTCATGATGTACGCAGTGTGTCAGTGAGTGTGTTAATATTAATCTGTGTTCTCTGTCAGTGTGTTAATATTCCTGAGGACAGTGGGGGTGTTTTACACTTCACAGGGTTTATCTGACTGTGGGTGATGATATACACAGTGTGTCAGTGAGTGTGTTAATATTAATCTGTGTTCTCTGTCAGTGTGTTAATATTCCTGAGGACAGTGGGGGTGTTTTACACTTCACAGGGTTTATCTGACTGTGGGTGATGATGTACACAGTGTGTCAGTGAGTGTGTTAATATTAATCTGTGTTCTCTGTCAGTGTGTTAATATTGCTGAGGACAGTGGGGGTGTTTTACACTTCACAGGGTGTATCTGACTGTGGGTCATGATGTACACTGTGTGTCAGTGAGTGTGTTAATATTAATCTGTGTTCTCTGTCAGTGTGTTAATATTACTGAGGACAGTGGGGGTGTTTTACACTTCACAGGGTGTATCTGACTGTGGGTCATGATATACACAGTGTGTCAGTGAGTGTGTTAATATTAATCTGTGTACTCTGTCAGTGTGTTAATATTGCTGAGGACAGTGGGGGTGTTTTACACTTCACAGGGTGTATCTGACTCTGGGTCATGATATACACAGTGTGTCAGTGAGTGTGTTAATATTAATCTGTGTTCTCTGTCAGTGTGTTAATATTACTGAGGACAGTGGGGATGTTTTACACTTCACAGGGTGTATCTGACTGTGCGTCATGATGTACACAGTGTGTCAGTGAGTGTGTTAATATTAATCTGTGTTCTCTGTCAGTGTGTTAATATTACTGAGGACAGTGGGGGTGTTTTACACTTCACAGGGTGTATCTGACTGTGGGTCATGATATACACAGTGTGTCAGTGAGTGTGTTAATATTAATCTGTGTACTCTGTCAGTGTGTTAATATTACTGAGGACAGTGGGGGTGTTTTACACTTCACAGGGTGTATCTGACTGTGGGTCATGATGTACACAGTGTGTCAGTGAGTGTGTTAATATTAATCTGTGTTCTCTGTCAGTGTGTTAATATTGCTGAGGACAGTGGGGGTGTTTTACACTTCACAGGGTGTATCTGACTGTGGGTCATGATGTACACAGTGTGTCAGTGAGTGTGTTAATATTAATCTGTGTTCTCTGTCAGTGTGTTAATATTACTGAGGACAGTGGGGGTGTTTTACACTTCACAGGGTGTATCTGACTGTGGGTCATGATATACACAGTGTGTCAGTGAGTGTGTTAATATTAATCTGTGTTCTCTGTCAGTGTGTTAATATTCCTGAGGACAGTGGGGGTGTTTTACACTTCACAGGGTGTATCTGACTGTGGGTCATGATATACACAGTGTGTCAGTGAGTGTGTTAATATTAATCTGTGTTCTCTGTCAGTGTGTTAATATTCCTGAGGACAGTGGGGGTGTTTTACACTTCACAGGGTGTATCTGACTCTGGGTCATGATTAACACAGTGTGTCAGTGAGTGTGTTAATATTAATCTGTTTTCTCTGTCAGTGTGTTAATATTACTGAGGACAGTGGGGGTGTTTTACACTTCACAGGGTGTATCTGACTGTGGATCATGATGTACACAGTGTGTCAGTGAGTGTGTTAATATTAATCTGTGTTCTCTGTCAGTGTGTTAATATTGCTAAGGACAGTGGGGGTGTTTTACACTTCACAGGGTGTATCTGACTGTGAGTCATGATATGCACAGTGTGTCAGTGAGTGTGTTAATATTAATCTGTGTTCTCTGTCAGTGTGTTAATATTCCTGAGGACAGTGGGGGTGTTTTACACTTCACAGGGTGTATCTGACTGTGGGTCATGATGTACGCAGTGTGTCAGTGAGTGTGTTAATATTAATCTGTGTTCTCTGTCAGTGTGTTAATATTCCTGAGGACAGTGGGAGTGTTTTACACTTCACAGGGTTTATCTGACTGTGGGTGATGATATACACAGTGTGTCAGTGAGTGTGTTAATATTAATCTGTGTTCTCTGTCAGTGTGTTAATATTCCTGAGGACAGTGGGGGTGTTTTACACTTCACAGGGTTTATCTGACTGTGGGTGATGATGTACACAGTGTGTCAGTGAGTGTGTTAATATTAATCTGTGTTCTCTGTCAGTGTGTTAATATTGCTGAGGGCAGTGGGGGTGTTTTACACTTCACAGGGTGTATCTGACTGTGGGTCATGATATACACAGTGTGTCAGTGAGTGTGTTAATATTAATCTGTGTTCTCTGTCAGTGTGTTAATATTACTGAGGACAGTGGGGGTGTTTTACACTTCACAGGGTGTATCTGGCTGTGGGTCATGATGTACACAGTGTGTCAGTGAGTGTGTTAATATTAATCTGTGTTCTCTGTCAGTGTGTTAATATTACTGAGGACAGTGGGGGTGTTTTACACTTCACAGGGTGTATCTGGCTGTGGGTCATGATGTACACAGTGTGTCAGTGAGTGTGTTAATATTAATCTGTGTTCTCTGTCAGTGTGTTAATATTACTGAGGACAGTGGGGGTGTTTTACACTTCACAGGGTGTATCTGACTGTGGGTCATGATATACACAGTGTGTCAGTGAGTGTGTTAATATTAATCTGTGTTCTCTGTCAGTGTGTTAATATTACTGAGGACAGTGGGGGTGTTTTACACTTCACAGGGTGTATCTGACTCTGGGTCATGATATACACAGTGTGTCAGTGAGTGTGTTAATATTAATCTGTGTTCTCTGTCAGTGTGTTAATATTCCTGAGGACAGTGGGGGTGTTTTACACTTCACAGGGTGTATCTGACTGTGGGTCATGATATACACAGTGTGTCAGTGAGTGTGTTAATATTAATCTGTGTTCTCTGTCAGTGTGTTAATATTACTGAGGACAGTGGGGATGTTTTACACTTCACAGGGTGCATCTGACTGTGGGTCATGATGTACACAGTGTGTCAGTGAGTGTGTTAATATTAATCTGTGTTCTCTGTCAGTGTGTTAATATTCCTGAGGACAGTGGGGGTGTTTTACACTTCACAGGGTGTATCTGACTGTGGGTCATGATATACACAGTGTGTCAGTGAGTGTGTTAATATTAATCTGTGTTCTCTGTCAGTGTGATAATATTACTGACGACAGTGGGGGTGTTTTACACTTCACAAGGTGTATCTGACTGTGGGTCATGATATACACAGTGTGTCAGTGAGTGTGTTAATATTAATCTGTGTTCTCTGTCAGTGTGTTAATATTACTGAGGACAGTGGGGGTGTTTTACACTTCACAGGGTGTATCTGACTGTGGGTCATGATGTACACAGTGTGTCAGTGAGTGTGTTAATATTAATCTGTGTTCTCTGTCAGTGTGTTAATATTACTGAGGACAGTGGGGGATGTTTTACACTTCACAGGGTGTATCTGACTGTGGGTCATGATGTACACAGTGTGTCAGTGAGTTTGTTAATATTAATCTGTGTTCTCTGTCAGTGTGTTAATATTCCTGAGGACAGTGGGGGTGTTTTACACTTCACAGGGTATATCTGACTGTGGGTCATGATATACACAGTCTGTCAGTGAGTGTGTTAATATTAATCTGTGTTCTCTGTCAGTGTGTTAATATTACTGAGGACAGTGGGAATGTTTTACACTTCACAGGGTGTATCTGACTGTGGGTCATGATATACACAGTGTGTCAGTGAGTGTGTTAATAGTAATCTGTGTTCTCTGTCAGTGTGTTAATATTCCTGAGGACAGTGGGGGTGTTTTACACTTCACAGGGTGTATCTGACTGTGGGTCATGATATACACAGTGTGTCAGTGAGTGTGTTAATATTAATCTGTGTTCTCTGTCAGTGTGTTAATATTACTGAGGACAGTGGGGGTGTTTTACACTTCACAGGGTGTATCTGACTGTGGGTCATGATATGCACAGTGTGTCAGTGAGTGTGTTAATATTAATCTGTGTTCTCTGTCAGTGTGTTAATATTCCTGAGGACAGTGGGGGTGTTTTACACTTCACAGGGTGTATCTGACTGTGGGTCATGATATACACAGTGTGTCAGTGAGTGTGTTAATATTAATCTGTGTTCTCTGTCAGTGTGTTAATATTCCTGAGGACAGTGGGGGTGTTTTACACTTCACAGGGTGTATCTGACTGTGGGTCATGATATACACAGTGTGTCAGTGAGTGTGTTAATATTAATCTGTGTTCTCTGTCAGTGTGTTAATATTCCTGAGGACAGTGGGGGTGTTTTACACTTCACAGGGTGTATCTGACTCTGGGTATTGATTAACACAGTGTGTCAGTGAGTGTGTTAATATTAATCTGTTTTCTCTGTCAGTGTGTTAATATTACTGAGGACAGTGGGGGTGTTTTACACTTCACAGGGTGTATCTGACTGTGGATCATGATGTACACAGTGTGTCAGTGAGTGTGTTAATATTAATCTGTGTTCTCTGTCAGTGTGTTAATATTGCTAAGGACAGTGGGGGTGTTTTACACTTCACAGGGTGAATCTGACTGTGAGTCATGATATACACAGTGTGTCAGTGAGTGTGTTAATATTAATCTGTGTTCTCTGTCAGTGTGTTAATATTCCTGAGGACAGTGGGGGTGTTTTACACTTCACAGGGTGTATCTGACTGTGGGTCATGATGTACGCAGTGTGTCAGTGAGTGTGTTAATATTAATCTGTGTTCTCTGTCAGTGTGTTAATATTCCTGAGGACAGTGGGGGTGTTTTACACTTCACAGGGTTAATCTGACTGTGGGTGATGATATACACAGTGTGTCAGTGAGTGTGTTAATATTAATCTGTGTTCTCTGTCAGTGTGTTAATATTCCTGAGGACAGTGGGGGTGTTTTACACTTCACAGGGTTTATCTGACTGTGGGTGATGATGTACACAGTGTGTCAGTGAGTGTGTTAATATTAATCTGTGTTCTCTGTCAGTGTGTTAATATTGCTGAGGACAGTGGGGGTGTTTTACACTTCACAGGGTGTATCTGACTGTGGGTCATGATGTACACTGTGTGTCAGTGAGTGTGTTAATATTAATCTGTGTTCTCTGTCAGTGTGTTAATATTACTGAGGACAGTGGGGGTGTTTTACACTTCACAGGGTGTATCTGACTGTGGGTCATGATATACACAGTGTGTCAGTGAGTGTGTTAATATTAATCTGTGTACTCTGTCAGTGTGTTAATATTACTGAGGACAGTGGGGGTGTTTTACACTTCACAGGGTGTATCTGACTCTGGGTCATGATATACACAGTGTGTCAGTGAGTGTGTTAATATTAATCTGTGTTCTCTGTCAGTGTGTTAATATTACTGAGGACAGTGGGGATGTTTTACACTTCACAGGGTGTATCTGACTGTGGGTCATGATGTACACAGTGTGTCAGTGAGTGTGTTAATATTAATCTGTGTTCTCTGTCAGTGTGTTAATATTACTGAGGACAGTGGGGGTGTTTTACACTTCACAGGGTTTATCTGACTGTGGGTCATGATATACACAGTGTGTCAGTGAGTGTGTTAATATTAATCTGTGTACTCTGTCAGTGTGTTAATATTACTGAGGACAGTGGGGGTGTTTTACACTTCACAGGGTGTATCTGACTGTGGGTCATGATGTACACAGTGTGTCAGTGAGTGTGTTAATATTAATCTGTGTTCTCTGTCAGTGTGTTAATATTGCTGAGGACAGTGGGGGTGTTTTACACTTCACAGGGTGTATCTGACTGTGGGTCATGATGTACACAGTGTGTCAGTGAGTGTGTTAATATTAATCTGTGTTCTCTGTCAGTGTGTTAATATTACTGAGGACAGTGGGGGTGTTTTACACTTCACAGGGTGTATCTGACTGTGGGTCATGATATACACAGTGTGTCAGTGAGTGTGTTAATATTAATCTGTGTTCTCTGTCAGTGTGTTAATATTACTGAGGACAGTGGGGGTGTTTTACACTTCACAGGGTGTATCTGACTCTGGGTCATGATATACACAGTGTGTCAGTGAGTGTGTTAATATTAATCTGTGTTCTCTGTCAGTGTGTTAATATTCCTGAGGACAGTGGGGGTGTTTTACACTTCACAGGGTGTATCTGACTGTGGGTCATGATATACACAGTGTGTCAGTGAGTGTGTCAATATTAATCTGTGTTCTCTGTCAGTGTGTTAATATTACTGAGGACAGTGGCGATGTTTTACACTTCACAGGGTGCATCTGACTGTGGGTCATGATGTACACAGTGTGTCAGTGAGTGTGTTAATATTAATCTGTGTTCTCTGTCAGTGTGTTAATATTACTGAGGACAGTGGGGATGTTTTACACTTCACAGGGTGTATCTGACTGTGGGTCATGATGTACACAGTGTGTCAGTGAGTGTGTTAATATTAATCTGTGTTCTCTGTCAGTGTGTTAATATTACTGAGGACAGTGGGGATGTTTTACACTTCACAGGGTGTATCTGACTGTGGGTCATGATGTACACAGTGTGTCAGTGAGTGTGTTAATATTAATCTGTGTTCTCTGTCAGTGTGTTAATATTGCTGAGGACAGTGGGGGTGTTTTACACTTCACAGGGTGTATCTGACTGTGGGTCATGATGTACACAGTGTGTCAGTGAGTGTGTTAATATTAATCTGTGTTCTCTGTCAGTGTGTTAATATTACTGAGGACAGTGGGGGTGTTTTACACTTCACAGGGTGTATCTGACTGTGGGTCATGATATACACAGTGTGTCAGTGAGTGTGTTAATATTAATCTGTGTTCTCTGTCAGTGTGTTAATATTCCTGAGGACAGTGGGGGTGTTTTACACTTCACAGGGTGTATCTGACTGTGGGTCATGATATACACAGTGTGTCAGTGAGTGTGTTAATATTAATCTGTGTTCTCTGTCAGTGTGTTAATATTCCTGAGGACAGTGGGGGTGTTTTACACTTCACAGGGTGTATCTGACTCTGGGTCATGATTAACACAGTGTGTCAGTGAGTGTGTTAATATTAATCTGTTTTCTCTGTCAGTGTGTTAATATTACTGAGGACAGTGGGGGTGTTTTACACTTCACAGGGTGTATCTGACTGTGGATCATGATGTACACAGTGTGTCAGTGAGTGTGTTAATATTAATCTGTGTTCTCTGTCAGTGTGTTAATATTGCTAAGGACAGTGGGGGTGTTTTACACTTCACAGGGTGTATCTGACTGTGAGTCATGATATGCACAGTGTGTCAGTGAGTGTGTTAATATTAATCTGTGTTCTCTGTCAGTGTGTTAATATTCCTGAGGACAGTGGGGGTGTTTTACACTTCACAGGGTGTATCTGACTGTGGGTCATGATGTACGCAGTGTGTCAGTGAGTGTGTTAATATTAATCTGTGTTCTCTGTCAGTGTGTTAATATTCCTGAGGACAGTGGGAGTGTTTTACACTTCACAGGGTTTATCTGACTGTGGGTGATGATATACACAGTGTGTCAGTGAGTGTGTTAATATTAATCTGTGTTCTCTGTCAGTGTGTTAATATTCCTGAGGACAGTGGGGGTGTTTTACACTTCACAGGGTTTATCTGACTGTGGGTGATGATGTACACAGTGTGTCAGTGAGTGTGTTAATATTAATCTGTGTTCTCTGTCAGTGTGTTAATATTGCTGAGGGCAGTGGGGGTGTTTTACACTTCACAGGGTGTATCTGACTGTGGGTCATGATATACACAGTGTGTCAGTGAGTGTGTTAATATTAATCTGTGTTCTCTGTCAGTGTGTTAATATTACTGAGGACAGTGGGGGTGTTTTACACTTCACAGGGTGTATCTGGCTGTGGGTCATGATGTACACAGTGTGTCAGTGAGTGTGTTAATATTAATCTGTGTTCTCTGTCAGTGTGTTAATATTACTGAGGACAGTGGGGGTGTTTTACACTTCACAGGGTGTATCTGGCTGTGGGTCATGATGTACACAGTGTGTCAGTGAGTGTGTTAATATTAATCTGTGTTCTCTGTCAGTGTGTTAATATTACTGAGGACAGTGGGGGTGTTTTACACTTCACAGGGTGTATCTGACTGTGGGTCATGATATACACAGTGTGTCAGTGAGTGTGTTAATATTAATCTGTGTTCTCTGTCAGTGTGTTAATATTACTGAGGACAGTGGGGGTGTTTTACACTTCACAGGGTGTATCTGACTCTGGGTCATGATATACACAGTGTGTCAGTGAGTGTGTTAATATTAATCTGTGTTCTCTGTCAGTGTGTTAATATTCCTGAGGACAGTGGGGGTGTTTTACACTTCACAGGGTGTATCTGACTGTGGGTCATGATATACACAGTGTGTCAGTGAGTGTGTTAATATTAATCTGTGTTCTCTGTCAGTGTGTTAATATTACTGAGGACAGTGGGGATGTTTTACACTTCACAGGGTGCATCTGACTGTGGGTCATGATGTACACAGTGTGTCAGTGAGTGTGTTAATATTAATCTGTGTTCTCTGTCAGTGTGTTAATATTCCTGAGGACAGTGGGGGTGTTTTACACTTCACAGGGTGTATCTGACTGTGGGTCATGATATACACAGTGTGTCAGTGAGTGTGTTAATATTAATCTGTGTTCTCTGTCAGTGTGATAATATTACTGACGACAGTGGGGGTGTTTTACACTTCACAAGGTGTATCTGACTGTGGGTCATGATATACACAGTGTGTCAGTGAGTGTGTTAATATTAATCTGTGTTCTCTGTCAGTGTGTTAATATTACTGAGGACAGTGGGGGTGTTTTACACTTCACAGGGTGTATCTGACTGTGGGTCATGATGTACACAGTGTGTCAGTGAGTGTGTTAATATTAATCTGTGTTCTCTGTCAGTGTGTTAATATTACTGAGGACAGTGGGGGATGTTTTACACTTCACAGGGTGTATCTGACTGTGGGTCATGATGTACACAGTGTGTCAGTGAGTTTGTTAATATTAATCTGTGTTCTCTGTCAGTGTGTTAATATTCCTGAGGACAGTGGGGGTGTTTTACACTTCACAGGGTATATCTGACTGTGGGTCATGATATACACAGTCTGTCAGTGAGTGTGTTAATATTAATCTGTGTTCTCTGTCAGTGTGTTAATATTACTGAGGACAGTGGGAATGTTTTACACTTCACAGGGTGTATCTGACTGTGGGTCATGATATACACAGTGTGTCAGTGAGTGTGTTAATAGTAATCTGTGTTCTCTGTCAGTGTGTTAATATTCCTGAGGACAGTGGGGGTGTTTTACACTTCACAGGGTGTATCTGACTGTGGGTCATGATATACACAGTGTGTCAGTGAGTGTGTTAATATTAATCTGTGTTCTCTGTCAGTGTGTTAATATTACTGAGGACAGTGGGGGTGTTTTACACTTCACAGGGTGTATCTGACTGTGGGTCATGATATGCACAGTGTGTCAGTGAGTGTGTTAATATTAATCTGTGTTCTCTGTCAGTGTGTTAATATTCCTGAGGACAGTGGGGGTGTTTTACACTTCACAGGGTGTATCTGACTGTGGGTCATGATATACACAGTGTGTCAGTGAGTGTGTTAATATTAATCTGTGTTCTCTGTCAGTGTGTTAATATTCCTGAGGACAGTGGGGGTGTTTTACACTTCACAGGGTGTATCTGACTGTGGGTCATGATATACACAGTGTGTCAGTGAGTGTGTTAATATTAATCTGTGTTCTCTGTCAGTGTGTTAATATTCCTGAGGACAGTGGGGGTGTTTTACACTTCACAGGGTGTATCTGACTCTGGGTATTGATTAACACAGTGTGTCAGTGAGTGTGTTAATATTAATCTGTTTTCTCTGTCAGTGTGTTAATATTACTGAGGACAGTGGGGGTGTTTTACACTTCACAGGGTGTATCTGACTGTGGATCATGATGTACACAGTGTGTCAGTGAGTGTGTTAATATTAATCTGTGTTCTCTGTCAGTGTGTTAATATTGCTAAGGACAGTGGGGGTGTTTTACACTTCACAGGGTGAATCTGACTGTGAGTCATGATATACACAGTGTGTCAGTGAGTGTGTTAATATTAATCTGTGTTCTCTGTCAGTGTGTTAATATTCCTGAGGACAGTGGGGGTGTTTTACACTTCACAGGGTGTATCTGACTGTGGGTCATGATGTACGCAGTGTGTCAGTGAGTGTGTTAATATTAATCTGTGTTCTCTGTCAGTGTGTTAATATTCCTGAGGACAGTGGGGGTGTTTTACACTTCACAGGGTTAATCTGACTGTGGGTGATGATATACACAGTGTGTCAGTGAGTGTGTTAATATTAATCTGTGTTCTCTGTCAGTGTGTTAATATTCCTGAGGACAGTGGGGGTGTTTTACACTTCACAGGGTTTATCTGACTGTGGGTGATGATGTACACAGTGTGTCAGTGAGTGTGTTAATATTAATCTGTGTTCTCTGTCAGTGTGTTAATATTGCTGAGGACAGTGGGGGTGTTTTACACTTCACAGGGTGTATCTGACTGTGGGTCATGATGTACACTGTGTGTCAGTGAGTGTGTTAATATTAATCTGTGTTCTCTGTCAGTGTGTTAATATTACTGAGGACAGTGGGGGTGTTTTACACTTCACAGGGTGTATCTGACTGTGGGTCATGATATACACAGTGTGTCAGTGAGTGTGTTAATATTAATCTGTGTACTCTGTCAGTGTGTTAATATTACTGAGGACAGTGGGGGTGTTTTACACTTCACAGGGTGTATCTGACTCTGGGTCATGATATACACAGTGTGTCAGTGAGTGTGTTAATATTAATCTGTGTTCTCTGTCAGTGTGTTAATATTACTGAGGACAGTGGGGATGTTTTACACTTCACAGGGTGTATCTGACTGTGGGTCATGATGTACACAGTGTGTCAGTGAGTGTGTTAATATTAATCTGTGTTCTCTGTCAGTGTGTTAATATTACTGAGGACAGTGGGGGTGTTTTACACTTCACAGGGTTTATCTGACTGTGGGTCATGATATACACAGTGTGTCAGTGAGTGTGTTAATATTAATCTGTGTACTCTGTCAGTGTGTTAATATTACTGAGGACAGTGGGGGTGTTTTACACTTCACAGGGTGTATCTGACTGTGGGTCATGATGTACACAGTGTGTCAGTGAGTGTGTTAATATTAATCTGTGTTCTCTGTCAGTGTGTTAATATTGCTGAGGACAGTGGGGGTGTTTTACACTTCACAGGGTGTATCTGACTGTGGGTCATGATGTACACAGTGTGTCAGTGAGTGTGTTAATATTAATCTGTGTTCTCTGTCAGTGTGTTAATATTACTGAGGACAGTGGGGGTGTTTTACACTTCACAGGGTGTATCTGACTGTGGGTCATGATATACACAGTGTGTCAGTGAGTGTGTTAATATTAATCTGTGTTCTCTGTCAGTGTGTTAATATTACTGAGGACAGTGGGGGTGTTTTACACTTCACAGGGTGTATCTGACTCTGGGTCATGATATACACAGTGTGTCAGTGAGTGTGTTAATATTAATCTGTGTTCTCTGTCAGTGTGTTAATATTCCTGAGGACAGTGGGGGTGTTTTACACTTCACAGGGTGTATCTGACTGTGGGTCATGATATACACAGTGTGTCAGTGAGTGTGTCAATATTAATCTGTGTTCTCTGTCAGTGTGTTAATATTACTGAGGACAGTGGCGATGTTTTACACTTCACAGGGTGCATCTGACTGTGGGTCATGATGTACACAGTGTGTCAGTGAGTGTGTTAATATTAATCTGTGTTCTCTGTCAGTGTGTTAATATTACTGAGGACAGTGGGGATGTTTTACACTTCACAGGGTGTATCTGACTGTGGGTCATGATGTACACAGTGTGTCAGTGAGTGTGTTAATATTAATCTGTGTTCTCTGTCAGTGTGTTAATATTACTGAGGACAGTGGGGATGTTTTACACTTCACAGGGTGTATCTGACTGTGGGTCATGATATACACAGTGTGTCAGTGAGTGTGTTAATATTAATCTGTGTTCTCTGTCAGTGTGTTAATATTACTGAGGACAGTGGGGGTGTTTTACACTTCACAGGGGGTATCTGACTGTAGGTCATGATATACACAGTATGTCAGTGAGTGTGTTAATATTAATCTGTGTTCTCTGTCAGTGTGTTAATATTCCTGAGGACAGTGGGGGTGTTTTACACTTCACAGGGTGTATCTAACTGTGGGTCATGATATACACAGTGTGTCAGTGAGTGTGTTAATATTTATCTGTGTTCTCTGTCAGTGTGTTAATATTGCTGAGGACAGTGGGGGTGTTTTACACTTCACAGGGTTTATCTGACTGTGGGTCATGATGTTCACAGTGTGTCAGTGAGTGTGTTAATATTAATCTGTGTTCTCTGTCAGTGTTTTAATCTTCCTGAGGACAGTGGGGGTGTTTTACACTTCACAGGGTGTATCTGACTGTGGGTCATGATATACACAGTGTGTCAGTGAGTGTGTTAATATTAATCTGTGTTCTCTGTCAGTGTGTTAATATTACTGAGGACAGTGGGGGTGTTTTACACTTCACAGGGTGTATCTGACTGTGGGTCATGATATACACAGTGTGTCAGTGAGTGTGTTAATATTAATCTGTGTTCTCTGTCAGTGTGTTAATATTCCTGAGGACAGTGGGGGTGTTTTACACTTCACAGGGTGTGTCTGACTGTGGGTCATGATATACACAGTGTGTCAGTGAGTGTGTTAATATTAATCTGTGTTCTCTGTCAGTGTGTTAATATTACTGAGGACAGTGGGGGTGTTTTACACTTCACAGGGTGTATCTGACTGTGGGTCATGATATACACAGTGTGTCAGTGAGTGTGTTAATATTAATCTGTGTTCTCTGTCAGTGTGTTAATATTCCTGAGGACAGTGGGGGTGTTTTACACTTCACAGGGTGTGTCTGACTGTGGGTCATGATATACACAGTGTGTCAGTGAGTGTGTTAACATTAATCTGTGTTCTCTGTCAGTGTGGTAATATTCCTGAGGGCAGTGGGGATGTTTTACACTTCACAAGGTGTATCTGACTGTGGGTCATGATACACACAGTGTGTCAGTGAGTGTGTTAATATTAATCTGTGTTCTCTGTCAGTGTGTTAATATTCCTGAGGACAGTGGGGGTGTTTTACACTTCACAGGGTGTATCTGACTGTGGGTCATGATATACACAGTGTGTCAGTGAGTGTGTTAACATTAATCTGTGTTCTCTGTCAGTGTGTTAATATTCCTGAGGACAGTGGGGATGTTTTACACTTCACAAGGTGTATCTGACTGTGGGTCATGATACACACAGTGTGTCAGTGAGTGTGTTAATATTAATCTGTGTTCTCTGTCAGTGTGTTAATATTCCTGAGGACAGTGGGGGTGTTTTACACTTCACAGGGTGTATCTGACTGTGGGTCATGATGTACACAGTGTGTCAGTGAGTGTGTTAATATTAATCTGTGTTCTCTGTCAGTGTGTTAATATTACTGAGGACAGTGGGGGTGTTTTACACTTCACAGGGTGTATCTGACTGTGGGTCATGATGTACACAGTGTGTCAGTGAGTGTGTTATTATTAATCTGTGTTCTCTGTCAGTGTGTAAATATTACTGAGGACAGTGGGGGTGTTTTACACTTCACTGGGTGTATCTGACTGTGGGTCATGATATACACAGTGTGTCAGTGAGTGTGTTAATATTAATCTGAGTTCTCTGTCAGTGTGTTAATATTCCTGAGGACAGTGGGGGTGTTTTACACTTCACAGGGTGTATCTGACTGTGGGTCATGATATACACAGTGTGTCAGTGAGTGTGTTAATATTAATCTGTGTTCTCTGTCAGTGTGTTAATATTACTGAGGACAGTGGGGGTGTTTTATACTTCACAGGGTTTATCTGACTGTGGGTCATGATGTTCACAGTGTGTCAGTGAGTGTGTTAATATTAATCTGTGTTCTCTGTCAGTGTTTTAATCTTCCTGAGGACGGTGGGGGTGTTTTACACTTCACAGGGTGTATCTGACTGTGGGTCATGATATACACAGTGTGTCAGTGAGTGTGTTAATATTAATCTGTGTTCTCTGTCAGTGTGTTAATATTCCTGAGGACAGTGGGGGTGTTTTACACTTCACAGGGTGTATCTGACTGTGGGTCATGATATACACAGTGTGTCAGTGAGTGTGTTAATATTAATCTGTGTTCTCTGTCAGTGTGTTAATATTCCTGAGGACAGTGGGGGTGTTTTACACTTCACAGGGTGTATCTGACTCTGGGTATTGATTAACACAGTGTGTCAGTGAGTGTGTTAATATTAATCTGTTTTCTCTGTCAGTGTGTTAATATTACTGAGGACAGTGGGGGTGTTTTACACTTCACAGGGTGTATCTGACTGTGGATCATGATGTACACAGTGTGTCAGTGAGTGTGTTAATATTAATCTGTGTTCTCTGTCAGTGTGTTAATATTGCTAAGGACAGTGGGGGTGTTTTACACTTCACAGGGTGAATCTGACTGTGAGTCATGATATACACAGTGTGTCAGTGAGTGTGTTAATATTAATCTGTGTTCTCTGTCAGTGTGTTAATATTCCTGAGGACAGTGGGGGTGTTTTACACTTCACAGGGTGTATCTGACTGTGGGTCATGATGTACGCAGTGTGTCAGTGAGTGTGTTAATATTAATCTGTGTTCTCTGTCAGTGTGTTAATATTCCTGAGGACAGTGGGGGTGTTTTACACTTCACAGGGTTTATCTGACTGTGGGTGATGATATACACAGTGTGTCAGTGAGTGTGTTAATATTAATCTGTGTTCTCTGTCAGTGTGTTAATATTCCTGAGGACAGTGGGGGTGTTTTACACTTCACAGGGTTTATCTGACTGTGGGTGATGATGTACACAGTGTGTCAGTGAGTGTGTTAATATTAATCTGTGTTCTCTGTCAGTGTGTTAATATTGCTGAGGACAGTGGGGGTGTTTTACACTTCACAGGGTGTATCTGACTGTGGGTCATGATGTACACTGTGTGTCAGTGAGTGTGTTAATATTAATCTGTGTTCTCTGTCAGTGTGTTAATATTACTGAGGACAGTGGGGGTGTTTTACACTTCACAGGGTGTATCTGACTGTGGGTCATGATATACACAGTGTGTCAGTGAGTGTGTTAATATTAATCTGTGTACTCTGTCAGTGTGTTAATATTACTGAGGACAGTGGGGGTGTTTTACACTTCACAGGGTGTATCTGACTCTGGGTCATGATATACACAGTGTGTCAGTGAGTGTGTTAATATTAATCTGTGTTCTCTGTCAGTGTGTTAATATTACTGAGGACAGTGGGGATGTTTTACACTTCACAGGGTGTATCTGACTGTGGGTCATGATGTACACAGTGTGTCAGTGAGTGTGTTAATATTAATCTGTGTTCTCTGTCAGTGTGTTAATATTACTGAGGACAGTGGGGGTGTTTTACACTTCACAGGGTTTATCTGACTGTGGGTCATGATATACACAGTGTGTCAGTGAGTGTGTTAATATTAATCTGTGTACTCTGTCAGTGTGTTAATATTACTGAGGACAGTGGGGGTGTTTTACACTTCACAGGGTGTATCTGACTGTGGGTCATGATGTACACAGTGTGTCAGTGAGTGTGTTAATATTAATCTGTGTTCTCTGTCAGTGTGTTAATATTGCTGAGGACAGTGGGGGTGTTTTACACTTCACAGGGTGTATCTGACTGTGGGTCATGATGTACACAGTGTGTCAGTGAGTGTGTTAATATTAATCTGTGTTCTCTGTCAGTGTGTTAATATTACTGAGGACAGTGGGGGTGTTTTACACTTCACAGGGTGTATCTGACTGTGGGTCATGATATACACAGTGTGTCAGTGAGTGTGTTAATATTAATCTGTGTTCTCTGTCAGTGTGTTAATATTACTGAGGACAGTGGGGGTGTTTTACACTTCACAGGGTGTATCTGACTCTGGGTCATGATATACACAGTGTGTCAGTGAGTGTGTTAATATTAATCTGTGTTCTCTGTCAGTGTGTTAATATTCCTGAGGACAGTGGGGGTGTTTTACACTTCACAGGGTGTATCTGACTGTGGGTCATGATATACACAGTGTGTCAGTGAGTGTGTTAATATTAATCTGTGTTCTCTGTCAGTGTGTTAATATTACTGAGGACAGTGGCGATGTTTTACACTTCACAGGGTGCATCTGACTGTGGGTCATGATGTACACAGTGTGTCAGTGAGTGTGTTAATATTAATCTGTGTTCTCTGTCAGTGTGTTAATATTACTGAGGACAGTGGGGATGTTTTACACTTCACAGGGTGTATCTGACTGTGGGTCATGATGTACACAGTGTGTCAGTGAGTGTGTTAATATTAATCTGTGTTCTCTGTCAGTGTGTTAATATTACTGAGGACAGTGGGGATGTTTTACACTTCACAGGGTGTATCTGACTGTGGGTCATGATATACACAGTGTGTCAGTGAGTGTGTTAATATTAATCTGTGTTCTCTGTCAGTGTGTTAATATTACTGAGGACAGTGGGGGTGTTTTACACTTCACAGGGGGTATCTGACTGTAGGTCATGATATACACAGTATGTCAGTGAGTGTGTTAATATTAATCTGTGTTCTCTGTCAGTGTGTTAATATTCCTGAGGACAGTGGGGGTGTTTTACACTTCACAGGGTGTATCTAACTGTGGGTCATGATATACACAGTGTGTCAGTGAGTGTATTAATATTTATCTGTGTTCTCTGTCAGTGTGTTAATATTGCTGAGGACAGTGGGGGTGTTTTACACTTCACAGGGTTTATCTGACTGTGGGTCATGATGTTCACAGTGTGTCAGTGAGTGTGTTAATATTAATCTGTGTTCTCTGTCAGTGTTTTAATCTTCCTGAGGACAGTGGGGGTGTTTTACACTTCACAGGGTGTATCTGACTGTGGGTCATGATATACACAGTGTGTCAGTGAGTGTGTTAATATTAATCTGTGTTCTCTGTCAGTGTGTTAATATTACTGAGGACAGTGGGGGTGTTTTACACTTCACAGGGTGTATCTGACTGTGGGTCATGATATACACAGTGTGTCAGTGAGTGTGTTAATATTAATCTGTGTTCTCTGTCAGTGTGTTAATATTCCTGAGGACAGTGGGGGTGTTTTACACTTCACAGGGTGTGTCTGACTGTGGGTCATGATATACACAGTGTGTCAGTGAGTGTGTTAATATTAATCTGTGTTCTCTGTCAGTGTGTTAATATTACTGAGGACAGTGGGGGTGTTTTACACTTCACAGGGTGTATCTGACTGTGGGTCATGATATACACAGTGTGTCAGTGAGTGTGTTAATATTAATCTGTGTTCTCTGTCAGTGTGTTAATATTCCTGAGGACAGTGGGGGTGTTTTACACTTCACAGGGTGTGTCTGACTGTGGGTCATGATATACACAGTGTGTCAGTGAGTGTGTTAACATTAATCTGTGTTCTCTGTCAGTGTGGTAATATTCCTGAGGGCAGTGGGGATGTTTTACACTTCACAAGGTGTATCTGACTGTGGGTCATGATACACACAGTGTGTCAGTGAGTGTGTTAATATTAATCTGTGTTCTCTGTCAGTGTGTTAATATTCCTGAGGACAGTGGGGGTGTTTTACACTTCACAGGGTGTATCTGACTGTGGGTCATGATATACACAGTGTGTCGGTGAGTGTGTTAACATTAATCTGTGTTCTCTGTCAGTGTGTTAATATTCCTGAGGACAGTGGGGATGTTTTACACTTCACAAGGTGTATCTGACTGTGGGTCATGATACACACAGTGTGTCAGTGAGTGTGTTAATATTAATCTGTGTTCTCTGTCAGTGTGTTAATATTCCTGAGGACAGTGGGGGTGTTTTACACTTCACAGGGTGTATCTGACTGTGGGTCATGATGTACACAGTGTGTCAGTGAGTGTGTTAATATTAATCTGTGTTCTCTGTCAGTGTGTTAATATTACTGAGGACAGTGGGGGTGTTTTACACTTCACAGGGTGTATCTGACTGTGGGTCATGATGTACACAGTGTGTCAGTGAGTGTGTTATTATTAATCTGTGTTCTCTGTCAGTGTGTAAATATTACTGAGGACAGTGGGGGTGTTTTACACTTCACTGGGTGTATCTGACTGTGGGTCATGATATACACAGTGTGTCAGTGAGTGTGTTAATATTAATCTGAGTTCTCTGTCAGTGTGTTAATATTCCTGAGGACAGTGGGGGTGTTTTACACTTCACAGGGTGTATCTGACTGTGGGTCATGATATACACAGTGTGTCAGTGAGTGTGTTAATATTAATCTGTGTTCTCTGTCAGTGTGTTAATATTCCTGAGGACAGTGGGGGTGTTTTACACTTCACAGGGTGTATCTAACTGTGGGTCATGATATACACAGTGTGTCAGTGAGTGTATTAATATTTATCTGTGTTCTCTGTCAGTGTGTTAATATTGCTGAGGACAGTGGGGGTGTTTTACACTTCACAGGGTTTATCTGACTGTGGGTCATGATGTTCACAGTGTGTCAGTGAGTGTGTTAATATTAATCTGTGTTCTCTGTCAGTGTTTTAATCTTCCTGAGGACAGTGGGGGTGTTTTACACTTCACAGGGTGTATCTGACTGTGGGTCATGATATACACAGTGTGTCAGTGAGTGTGTTAATATTAATCTGTGTTCTCTGTCAGTGTGTTAATATTACTGAGGACAGTGGGGGTGTTTTACACTTCACAGGGTGTATCTGACTGTGGGTCATGATATACACAGTGTGTCAGTGAGTGTGTTAATATTAATCTGTGTTCTCTGTCAGTGTGTTAATATTCCTGAGGACAGTGGGGGTGTTTTACACTTCACAGGGTGTGTCTGACTGTGGGTCATGATATACACAGTGTGTCAGTGAGTGTGTTAATATTAATCTGTGTTCTCTGTCAGTGTGTTAATATTACTGAGGACAGTGGGGGTGTTTTACACTTCACAGGGTGTATCTGACTGTGGGTCATGATATACACAGTGTGTCAGTGAGTGTGTTAATATTAATCTGTGTTCTCTGTCAGTGTGTTAATATTCCTGAGGACAGTGGGGGTGTTTTACACTTCACAGGGTGTGTCTGACTGTGGGTCATGATATACACAGTGTGTCAGTGAGTGTGTTAACATTAATCTGTGTTCTCTGTCAGTGTGTTAATATTCCTGAGGGCAGTGGGGATGTTTTACACTTCACAAGGTGTATCTGACTGTGGGTCATGATACACACAGTGTGTCAGTGAGTGTGTTAATATTAATCTGTGTTCTCTGTCAGTGTGTTAATATTCCTGAGGACAGTGGGGGTGTTTTACACTTCACAGGGTGTATCTGACTGTGGGTCATGATATACACAGTGTGTCGGTGAGTGTGTTAACATTAATCTGTGTTCTCTGTCAGTGTGTTAATATTCCTGAGGACAGTGGGGATGTTTTACACTTCACAAGGTGTATCTGACTGTGGGTCATGATACACACAGTGTGTCAGTGAGTGTGTTAATATTAATCTGTGTTCTCTGTCAGTGTGTTAATATTCCTGAGGACAGTGGGGGTGTTTTACACTTCACAGGGTGTATCTGACTGTGGGTCATGATGTACACAGTGTGTCAGTGAGTGTGTTAATATTAATCTGTGTTCTCTGTCAGTGTGTTAATATTACTGAGGACAGTGGGGGTGTTTTACACTTCACAGGGTGTATCTGACTGTGGGTCATGATGTACACAGTGTGTCAGTGAGTGTGTTATTATTAATCTGTGTTCTCTGTCAGTGTGTAAATATTACTGAGGACAGTGGGGGTGTTTTACACTTCACTGGGTGTATCTGACTGTGGGTCATGATATACACAGTGTGTCAGTGAGTGTGTTAATATTAATCTGAGTTCTCTGTCAGTGTGTTAATATTCCTGAGGACAGTGGGGGTGTTTTACACTTCACAGGGTGTATCTGACTGTGGGTCATGATATACACAGTGTGTCAGTGAGTGTGTTAATATTAATCTGTGTTCTCTGTCAGTGTGTTAATATTACTGAGGACAGTGGGGGTGTTTTATACTTCACAGGGTTTATCTGACTGTGGGTCATGATGTTCACAGTGTGTCAGTGAGTGTGTTAATATTAATCTGTGTTCTCTGTCAGTGTTTTAATCTTCCTGAGGACGGTGGGGGTGTTTTACACTTCACAGGGTGTATCTGACTGTGGGTCATGATATACACAGTGTGTCAGTGAGTGTGTTAATATTAATCTGTGTTCTCTGTCAGTGTGTTAATATTCCTGAGGACAGTGGGGGTGTTTTACACTTCACAGGGTGTATCTGACTGTGGGTCATGATATACACAGTGTGTCAGTGAGTGTGTTAATATTTATCTGTGTTCTCTGTCAGTGTGTTAGTATTCCTGAGGACAGTGCGGGTGTTTTACACTTCACAGGGTGTATCTGACTGTGGGTCATGATATACACAGTGTGTCAGTGAGTGTGTTAATATTAATCTGTGTTCTCTGTCAGTGTGTTAATATTACTGAGGACAGTGGGGGTGTTTTACACTTCACAGGGTGTATCTGACTGTGGGTCATGATGTACACAGTGTGTCAGTGAGTGTGTTAATATTAATCTGTGTTCTCTGTCAGTGTGTTAATATTCCTGAGGACAGTGGGGGTGTTTTACACTTCACAGGGTTTATCTGACTGTGGGTGATGATATACACAGTGTGTCAGTGAGTGTGTTAATATTAATCTGTGTTCTCTGTCAGTGTGTTAATATTCCTGAGGACAGTGGGGGTGTTTTACACTTCACAGGGTGTATCTGACTGTGGGTCATGATATACACAGTGTGTCAGTGAGTGTGTTAATATTAATCTGTGTTCTCTGTCAGTGTGTTAATATTACTGAGGACAGTGCGGATGTTTTACACTTCACAGGGTGCATCTGACTGTGGGTCATGATGTACACAGTGTGTCAGTGAGTGTGTTAATATTAATCTGTGTTCTCTGTCAGTGTGTTAATATTCCTGAGGACAGTGGGGGTGTTTTACACTTCACAGGGTGTATCTAACTGTTGCTCATGATATACACAGTGTGTCAGTGAGTGTGTTAATATTTATCTGTGTTCTCTGTCAGTGTGTTAATATTGCTGAGGACAGTGGGGGTGTTTTACACTTCACAGGGTTTATCTGACTGTGGGTCATGATGTTCACAGTGTGTCAGTGAGTGTGTTAATATTAATCTGTGTTCTCTGTCAGTGTTTTAATCTTCCTGAGGACGGTGGGGGTGTTTTACACTTCACAGGGTGTATCTGACTGTGAGTCATGATATACACAGTGTGGCAGTGAGTGTGTTAATATTAATCTGTGTTCTCTGTCAGTGTGTTAATATTCCTGAGGACAGTGGGGATGTTTTACACTTCACAGGGTGTATCTGACTGTGAGTCATGATATACACAGTGTGTCAGTGAGTGTGTTAATATTAATCTGTGTTCTCTGTCAGTGTGTTAATATTACTGAGGACAGTGGGGGTGTTTTACACTTCACAGGGTGTATCTGACTGTGGGTCATGATATACACAGTGTGTCAGTGAGTGTGTTAATATTAATCTGTGTTCTCTGTCAGTGTGTTAATATTCCTGAGGACAGTGGGGGTGTTTTACACTTCACAGGGTGTATCTGACTGTGGGTCATGATGTACACAGTGTGTCAGTGAGTGTGTTAATATTAATCTGTGTTCTCTGTCAGTATGTTAATATTCCTGAGGACAGTGGGGGTGTTTTACACTTCACAGGGTGTATCTGACTGTGGGTCATGATGTACACAGTGTGTCAGTGAGTGTGTTAATATTAATCTGTGTCCTCTGTCAGTGTGTTAATATTACTGAGGACAGTGGGGGTGTTTTACACTTCACAGGGTGTATCTGACTGTGGGTCATGATATACACAGTGTGTCAGTGAGTGTGTTAATATTAATCTGTGTTCTCTGTCAGTGTGTTAATATTACTGAGGACAGTGGGGGTGTTTTACACTTCACAGGGTGTATCTGACTGTGGGTCATGATGTACACAGTGTGTCAGTGAGTGTGTTAATATTAATCTGTGTTCTCTGTCAGTGTGTTAATATTCCTGAGGACAGTGGGGATGTTTTACACTTCACAGGGTGTATCTGACTGTGAGTCATGATATACACAGTGTGTCAGTGAGTGTGTTAATATTAATCTGTGTTCTCTGTCAGTGTGTTAATATTACTGAGGACAGTGGGGGTGTTTTACACTTCACAGGGTGTATCTGACTGTGGGTCATGATATACACAGTGTGTCAGTGAGTGTGTTAATATTAATCTGTGTTCTCTGTCAGTGTGTTAATATTACTGAGGACAGTGGGGGTGTTTTACACTTCACAGGGTGTATCTGACTGTGGGTCATGATGTACACAGTGTGTCAGTGAGTGTGTTAATATTAATCTGTGTTCTCTGTCAGTGTGTTAATATTACTGAGGACAGTGGGGGTGTTTTACACTTCACAGGGTGTATCTGACTGTGGGTCATGATATACACAGTGTGTCAGTGAGTGTGTTAATATTAATCTGTGTTCTCTGTCAGTGTGTTAATATTCCTGAGGACAGTGGGGGTGTTTTACACTTCACAGTGTTATCTGACTGTGGGTCATGATATACACAGTGTGTCAGTGAGTGTGTTAATATTAATCTGTGTTCTCTGTCAGTGTGTTAATATTCCTGAGGACAGTGGGGGTGTTTTACACTTCACAGGGTGTATCTGACTGTGGGTCATGATGTACACAGTGTGTCAGTGAGTGTGTTAATATTAATCTGTGTTCTCTGTCAGTGTGTTAATATTACTGAGGACAGTGGGGGTGTTTTACACTTCACAGGGTGTATCTGACTGTGGGTCATGATGTACACAGTGTGTCAGTGAGTGTGTTAATATTAATCTGTGTTCTCTGTCAGTGTGTTAATATTGCTGAGGACTGTGGGGGTGTTTTACACTTCACAGGGTGTATCTAACAGTGGGTCATGATGTACACAGTGTGTCAGTGAGTGTGTTAATATTAATCTGTGTTCTCTGTCAGTGTGTTAATATTGCTGAGGACAGTGGGGGTGTTTTACACTTCACCGGGTGTATCTGACTGTGGGTCATGATGTACACAGTGTGTCAGTGAGTGTGTTAATATTAATCTGTGTTCTCTGTCAGTGTGTTAATATTACTGAGGACAGTGGGGTGTTTTACACTTCACAGGGTGTATCTGACTGTGGGTCATGATGTACACAGTGTGTCAGTGAGTGTGTTAATATTAATCTGTGTTCTCTGTCAGTGTGTTAATATTACTGAGGACAGTGGGGGTGTTTTACACTTCACAGGGTGTATCTGACTGTGGGTCATGATGTACACAGTGTGTCAGTGAGTGTGTTAATATTAATCTGTGTTCTCTGTCAGTGTGTTAATATTGCTGAGGACTGTGGGGGTGTTTTACACTTCACAGGGTGTATCTAACAGTGGGTCATGATGTACACAGTGTGTCAGTGAGTGTGTTAATATTAGTCTGTGTTCTCTGTCAGTGTGTTAATATTGCTGAGGACAGTGGGGGTGTTTTACACTTCACCGGGTGTATCTGACTGTGGGTCATGATGTACACAGTGTGTCAGTGAGTGTGTTAATATTAATCTGTGTTCTCTGTCAGTGTGTTAATATTACTGCGGACAGTGGGGTGTTTTACACTTCACAGGGTGTATCTGACTGTGGGTCATGATGTACACAGTGTGTCAGTGAGTGTGTTAATATTAATCTGTGTTCTCTGTCAGTGTGTTAATATTACTGAGGACAGTGGGGGTGTTTTACACTTCACAGGGTGTATCTGACTGTGGGTCATGATATACACAGTGTGTCAGTGAGTGTGTTAATATTAATCTGTGTTCTCTGTCAGTGTGTTAATATTGCTGAGGACTGTGGGGGTGTTTTACACTTCACAGGGTGTATCTAACAGTGGGTCATGATGTACACAGTGTGTCAGTGAGTGTGTTAATATTAATCTGTGTTCTCTGTCAGTGTGTTAATATTGCTGAGGACAGTGGGGGTGTTTTACACTTCACCGGGTGTATCTGACTGTGGGTCATGATGTACACAGTGTGTCAGTGAGTGTGTTAATATTAATCTGTGTTCTCTGTCAGTGTGTTAATATTACTGAGGACAGTGGGGTGTTTTACACTTCACAGGGTGTATCTGACTGTGGGTCATGATGTACACAGTGTGTCAGTGAGTGTGTTAATATTAATCTGTGTTCTCTGTCAGTGTGTTAATATTACTGAGGACAGTGGGGGTGTTTTACACTTCACAGGGTGTATCTGACTGTGGGTCATGATATACACAGTGTGTCAGTGAGTGTGTTAATATTAATCTGTGTTCTCTGTCAGTGTGTTAATATTCCTGAGGACAGTGGGGGTGTTTTACACTTCACTGGGTGTATCTGACTGTGGGTCATGATATACACAGTGTGTCAGTGAGTGTGTTAATATTAATCTGTGTTCTCTGTCAGTGTGTTAATATTCCTGAGGACAGTGGGGATGTTTTACACTTCACAGGGTGTATCTGACTGTGAGTCATGATATACACAGTGTGTCAGTGAGTGTGTTAATATTAATCTGTGTTCTCTGTCAGTGTGTTAATATTACTGAGGACAGTGGGGGTGTTTTACACTTCACAGGGTGTATCTGACTGTGGGTCATGATATACACAGTGTGTCAGTGAGTGTGTTAATATTAATCTGTGTTCTCTGTCAGTGTGTTAATATTCCTGAGGACAGTGGGGGTGTTTTACACTTCACAGGGTGTATCTGACTGTGGGTCATGATGTACACAGTGTGTCAGTGAGTGTGTTAATATTAATCTGTGTTCTCTGTCAGTATGTTAATATTCCTGAGGACAGTGGGGGTGTTTTACACTTCACAGGGTTTATCTGACTGTGGGTCATGATATACACAGTGTGTCAGTGAGTGTGTTAATATTAATCTGTGTTCTCTGTCAGTGTGTTAATATTCCTGAGGACAGTGGGGGTGTTTTAGACTTCACAGGGTTTATCTGACTGTGGGTCATGATATACACAGTGTGTCAGTGAGTGTGTTAATATTAATCTGTGTTCTCTGTCAGTGTGTTAATATTACTGAGGACAGTGGGGGTGTTTTACACTTCACAGGGTGTATCTGACTGTGGGTCATGATGTACACAGTGTGTCAGTGAGTGTGTTAATATTAATCTGTGTTCTCTGTCAGTGTGTTAATATTGCTGAGGACAGTGGGGTGTTTTACACTTCACAGGGTGTATCTGACTGTGGGTCATGATGTACACAGTGTGTCAGTGAGTGTGTTAATATTAATCTGTGTTCTCTGTCAGTGTGTTAATATTACTGAGGACAGTGGGGTGTTTTACACTTCACAGGGTGTATCTGACTGTGGGTCATGATGTACACAGTGTGTCAGTGAGTGTGTTAATATTAATCTGTGTTCTCTGTCAGTGTGTTAATATTACTGTGGACAGTGGGGGTGTTTTACACTTCACAGGGTGTATCTGACTGTGGGTCATGATATACACAGTGTGTCAGTGAGTGTGTTAATATTAATCTGTGTTCTCTGTCAGTGTGTTAATATTACTGAGGACAGTGGGGGTGTTTTACACTTCACAGTGTTATCTGACTGTGGGTCATGATATACACAGTGTGTCAGTGAGTGTGTTAATATTAATCTGTGTTCTCTGTCAGTGTGTTAATATTCCTGAGGACAGTGGGGGTGTTTTACACTTCACAGGGTGTATCTGACTGTGGGTCATGATGTACACAGTGTGTCAGTGAGTGTGTTAATATTAATCTGTGTTCTCTGTCAGTGTGTTAATATTACTGAGGACAGTGGGGGTGTTTTACACTTCACAGGGTGTATCTGACTGTGGGTCATGATGTACACAGTGTGTCAGTGAGTGTGTTAATA
Source organism: Heterodontus francisci (assembly GCF_036365525.1). Taxonomy (NCBI): domain Eukaryota; kingdom Metazoa; phylum Chordata; class Chondrichthyes; order Heterodontiformes; family Heterodontidae; genus Heterodontus; species Heterodontus francisci. The sequence continues at coordinate 607,374 of NW_027141031.1, forward strand.
TTAATCTGTGTTGTCTGTCAGTGTGTTAATATTGCTGAGGACTGTGGGGGTGTTTTACACTTCACAGGGTGTATCTAACAGTGGGTCATGATGTACACAGTGTGTCAGTGAGTGTGTTAATATTAATCTGTGTTCTCTGTCAGTGTGTTAATATTGCTGAGGACAGTGGGGGTGTTTTACACTTCACCGGGTGTATCTGACTGTGGGTCATGATGTACACAGTGTGTCAGTGAGTGTGTTAATATTAATCTGTGTTCTCTGTCAGTGTGTTAATATTACTGAGGACAGTGGGGTGTTTTACACTTCACAGGGTGTATCTGACTGTGGGTCATGATGTACACAGTGTGTCAGTGAGTGTGTTAATATTAATCTGTGTTCTCTGTCAGTGTGTTAATATTACTGAGGACAGTGGGGGTGTTTTACACTTCACAGGGTGTATCTGACTGTGGGTCATGATATACACAGTGTGTCAGTGAGTGTGTTAATATTAATCTGTGTTCTCTGTCAGTGTGTTAATATTCCTGAGGACAGTGGGGGTGTTTTACACTTCACTGGGTGTATCTGACTGTGGGTCATGATAGACACAGTGTGTCAGTGAGTGTGTTAATATTAATCTGTGTTCTCTGTCAGTGTGTTAATATTCCTGAGGACAGTGGGGGTGTTTTACACTTCACAGGGTGTATCTGACTCTGGGTCATGATATACACAGTGTGTCAGTGAGTGTGTTAATATTAATCTGTGTCCTCTGTCAGTGTGTTAATATTACTGAGGACAGTGGGGGTGTTTTACACTTCACAGGGTGTATCTGACTGTGGGTCATGATGTACACAGTGTGTCAGTGAGTGTGTTAATATTAATCTGTGTTCTCTGTCAGTGTGTTAATATTACTGAGGACAGTGGGGGTGTTTTACACTTCACAGGGTGTATCTGACTGTGGGTCATGATATACACAGTGTGTCAGTGAGTGTGTTAATATTAATCTGTGTTCTCTGTCAGTGTGTTAATATTACTGAGGACAGTGGGGGTGTTTTACACTTCACAGGGTGTATCTGACTGTGGGTCATGATATACACAGTGTGTCAGTGAGTGTGTTAATATTAATCTGTATTCTCTGTCAGTGTGTTAATATTCCTGAGGACAGTGGGGGTGTTTTACACTTCACAGGGTGTATCTGACTGTGGGTCATGATATACACAGTGTGTCAGTGAGTGTGTTAATATTAATCTGTGTTCTCTGTCAGTGTGTTAATATTACTGAGGACAGTGGGGGTGTTTTACACTTCACAGGGTGTATCTGACTGTGGGTCATGATGTACACAGTGTGTCAGTGAGTGTGTTAATATTAATCTGTGTTCTCTGTCAGTGTGTTAATATTACTGAGGACAGTGGGGGTGTTTTACACTTCACTGGGTTTATCTGACTGTGAGTCATGATATACACAGTGTGTCAGTGAGTGTGTTAATATTAATCTGTGTTCTCTGTCAGTGTGTTAATATTACTGAGAACAGTGGGGGTGTTTTACACTTCACAGGGTGTATCTGACTGTGGGTCATGATATACACAGTGTGTCAGTGAGTGTGTTAATATTAATCTGTGTTCTCTGTCAGTGTGTTAATATTACTGAGGACAGTGGGGGTGTTTTACACTTCACAGGGTGTATCTGACTGTGAGTCATGGTGTACACAGTGTGTCAGTGAGTGTGTTAATATTAATCTGTGTTCTCTGTCAGTGTGTTAATATTCCTGAGGACAGTGGGGGTGTTTTACACTTCACAGGGTGTATCTGACTGTGGGTCATGATATACACAGTGTGTCAGTGAGTGTGTTAATATTAATCTGTGTTCTCTGTCAGTGTGTTAATATTCCTGTGGACAGTGGGGGTGTTTTACACTTCACAGGGTGTATCTGACTGTGGGTCATGATATACACAGTGTGTCAGTGAGTGTGTTAATATTAATCTGTGTTCTCTGTCAGTGTGTTAATATTACTGAGGACAGTGGGGGTGTTTTACACTTCACAGGGTGTATCTGACTGTGGGTCATGATATACACAGTGTGTCAGTGAGTGTGTTCATATTAATCTGTGTTCTCTGTCAGTGTGTTAATATTACTGAGGACAGTGGGGGTGTTTTACACTTCACAGGGTGTATCTGACTGTGGGTCATGATATACACAGTGTGTCAGTGAGTGTGTTAATATTAATCTGTGTTCTCTGTCAGTGTGTTAATATTACTGAGGACAGTGGGGGTGTTTTACACTTCACAGGGTGTATCTGACTGTGAGTCATGATGTACACAGTGTGTCAGTGAGTGTGTTAATATTAATCTTTGTTCTCTGTCAGTGTGTTAATATTCCTGAGGACAGTGGGGGTGTTTTACACTTCACAGGGTGTATCTGACTGTGGGTCATGATATACACAGTGTGTCAGTGAGTGTGTTAATATTAATCTGTGTTCTCTGTCAGTGTGTTAATATTACTGAGGACAGTGGGGGTGTTTTACACTTCACAGGGTGTATCTGACTGTGGGTCATGATATACACAGTGTGTCAGTGAGTGTGTTAATATTAATCTGTGTTCTCTGTCAGTGTGTTAATATTACTGAGGACAGTGGGGGTGTTTTACACTTCACAGGGTGTATCTGACTGTGGGTCATAATGTACACATTGTGTCAGTGAGTGTGTTAATATTAATCTGTGTTCTCTGTCAGTGTGTTAATATTCCTGAGGACAGTGGGGATGTTTTACACTTCACAGGGTGTATCTGACTGTGGGTCATGATATACACAGTGTGTCAGTGAGTGTGTTAATATTAATCTGTGTTCTCTGTCAGTGTGTTAATATTCCTGAGGACAGTGGGGGTGTTTTACACTTCACAGGGTGTATCTGACTGTGGGTCATGATATACACAGTGTGTCAGTGAGTGTGTTAATATTAATCTGTGTTCTCTGTCAGTGTGTTAATATTCCTGTGGACAGTGGGGGTGTTTTACACTTCACAGGGTGTATCTGACTGTGGGTCATGATATACACAGTGTGTCAGTGAGTGTGTTAATATTAATCTGTGTTCTCTGTCAGTGTGTTAATATTCCTGAGGACAGTGGGGGTGTTTTACACTTCACAGGGTGTATCTGACTGTGGGTCATGATGTACACAGTGTGTCAGTGAGTGTGTTAATATTAATCTGTGTTCTCTGTCAGTGTGTTAATATTACTGAGGACAGTGGGGGTGTTTTACACTTCACAGGGTGTATCTGACTGTGGGTCATGATATACACAGTGTGTCAGTGAGTGTGTTAATATTAATCTGTGTTCTCTGTCAGTGTGTTAATATTCCTGAGGACAGTGGGGGTGTTTTACACTTCACAGGGTGTATCTGACTGTGGGTCATGATGTACACAGTGTGTCAGTGAGTGTGTTAATATTAATCTGTGTTCTCTGTCAGTGTGTTAATATTCCTGAGGACAGTGGGGGTGTTTTACACTTCACAGTGTTTATCTGACTGTGGGTCATGATATACACAGTGTGTCAGTGAGTGTGTTAATATTAATCTGTGTTCTCTGTCAGTGTGTTAATATTCCTGAGGACAGTGGGGGTGTTTTACACTTCACAGGGTGTATCTGACTGTGGGTCATGATGTACACAGTGTGTCAGTGAGTGTGTTAATATTAATCTGTGTTCTCTGTCAGTGTGTTAATATTACTGAGGACAGTGGGGGTGTTTTACACTTCACAGGGTGTATCTGACTGTGGGTCATGATATACACAGTGTGTCAGTGAGTGTGTTAATATTAATCTGTGTTCTCTGTCAGTGTGTTAATATTACTGAGGACAGTGGGGGTGTTTTACACTTCACAGGGTGTATCTGACTGTGGGTCATGATGTACACATTGTGTCAGTGAGTGTGTTAATATTAATCTGTGTTCTCTGTCAGTGTGTTAATATTCCTGAGGACAGTGGGGATGTTTTACACTTCACAGGGTGTATCTGACTGTGGGTCATGATATACACAGTGTGTCAGTGAGTGTGTTAATATTAATCTGTGTTCTCTGTCAGTGTGTTAATATTCCTGAGGACAGTGGGGGTGTTTTACACTTCACAGGGTGTATCTGACTGTGGGTCATGATATACGCAGTGTGTCAGTGAGTGTGTTAATATTAATCTGTGTTCTCTGTCAGTGTGTTAATATTCCTGTGGACAGTGGGGGTGTTTTACACTTCACAGGGTCTATCTGACTGTGGGTCATGATATACACAGTGTGTCAGTGAGTGTGTTAATATTAATCTGTGTTCTCTGTCAGTGTGTTAATATTCCTGAGGACAGTGGGGGTGTTTTACACTTCACAGGGTGTATCTGACTGTGGGTCATGATGTACACAGTGTGTCAGTGAGTGTGTTAATATTAATCTGTGTTCTCTGTCAGTGTGTTAATATTACTGAGGACAGTGGGGGTGTTTTACACTTCACAGGGTGTATCTGACTGTGGGTCATGATATACACAGTGTGTCAGTGAGTGTGTTAATATTAATCTGTGTTCTCTGTCAGTGTGTTAATATTCCTGAGGACAGTGGGGGTGTTTTACACTTCACAGGGTGTATCTGACTGTGGGTCATGATGTACACAGTGTGTCAGTGAGTGTGTTAATATTAATCTGTGTTCTCTGTCAGTGTGTTAATATTCCTGAGGACAGTGCCGGTGTTTTACACTTCACAGTGTTTATCTGACTGTGGGTCATGATATACACAGTGTGTCAGTGAGTGTGTTAATATTAATCTGTGTTCTCTGTCAGTGTGTTAATATTCCTGAGGACAGTGGGGGTGTTTTACACTTCACAGGGTGTATCTGACTGTGGGTCATGATATACACAGTGTGTCAGTGAGTGTGTTAATATTAATCTGTGTTCTCTGTCAGTGTGTTAATATTCCTGAGGACAGTGGGGGTGTTTTACACTTCACAGGGTGTATCTAACTGTGAGTCATGATATACACAGTGTGTCAGTGAGTGTGTTAATATTAATCTGTGTTCTCTGTCAGTGTGTTAATATTCCTGAGGACAGTGGGGGTGTTTTACACTTCACAGGGTGTATCTAACTGTGAGTCATGATATACACAGTGTGTCAGTGAGTGTGTTAATATTAATCTGTGTTCTCTGTCAGTGTGTTAATATTCCTGAGGACAGTGGGGGTGTTTTACACTTCACAGGGTGTATCTAACTGTGAGTCATGATATACACAGTGTGTCAGTGAGTGTGTTAATATTAATCTGTGTTCTCTGTCAGTGTGTTAATATTCCTGAGGACAGTGGGGGTGTTTTACACTTCACAGGGTGTATCTGACTGTGGGTCATGATATACACAGTGTGTCAGTGAGTGTGTTAATATTAATCTGTGTTCTCTGTCAGTGTGTTAATATTCCTGAGGACAGTGGGGGTGTTTTACACTTCACAGGGTGTATCTAACTGTGAGTCATGATATACACAGTGTGTCAGTGAGTGTGTTAATATTAATCTGTGTTCTCTGTCAGTGTGTTAATATTCCTGAGGACAGTGGGGGTGTTTTACACTTCACAGGGTGTATCTAACTGTGAGTCATGATATACACAGTGTGTCAGTGAGTGTGTTAATATTAATCTGTGTTCTCTGTCAGTGTGTTAATATTCCTGAGGACAGTGGGGGTGTTTTACACTTCACAGGGTGTATCTAACTGTGAGTCATGATATACACAGTGTGTCAGTGAGTGTGTTAATATTAATCTGTGTTCTCTGTCAGTGTGTTAATATTCCTGAGGACAGTGGGTGTGTTTTACACTTCACAGGGTGTATCTAACTGTGAGTCATGATATACACAGTGTGTCAGTGAGTGTGTTAATATTAATCTGTGTCCTCTGTCAGTGTGTTAATATTACTGAGGACAGTGGGGGTGTTTTACACTTCACAGGGTGTATCTGACTCTGGGTCATGATATACACAGTGTGTCAGTGAGTGTGTTAATATTAATCTGTGTTCTCTGTCAGTGTGTTAATATTACTGAGGACAGTGGGGATGTTTTACACTTCACAGGGTTTATCTGACTGTGGGTCATGATATACACAGTGTGTCAGTGAGTGTGTTAATAGTAATCTGTGTTCTCTGTCAGTGTGTTAATATTCCTGAGGACAGTGGGGGTGTTTTACACTTCACAGGGTGTATCTGACTCTGGGTCATGATATACACAGTGTGTCAGTGAGTGTGTTAATATTAATCTGTGTTCTCTGTCAATGTGTTAATATTACTGAGGACAGTGGGGATGTTTTACACTTCACAGGGTTTATCTGACTGTGGGTCATGATATACACAGTGTGTCAGTGAGTGTGTTAATATTAATCTGTGTTCTCTGTCAGTGTGTTAATATTCCTGAGGGCAGTGGGGGTGTTTTACACTTCACAGGGTGTATCTGACTGTGGGTCATGATATACACAGTGTGTCAGTGAGTGTGTTAATATTAATCTGTGTTCTCTGTCAGTGTGTTAATATTACTGAGGACAGTGGGGGTGTTTTACACTTCACAGGGTGTATCTGACTGTGGGTCATGATATACACAGTGTGTCAGTGAGTGTGTTAATATTAATCTGTGTTCTCTGTCAGTGTGTTAATATTACTGAGGACAGTGGGGGTGTTTTACACTTCACAGGGTTTATCTGACTGTGGGTCATGATATACACAGTGTGTCAGTGAGAGTGTTAATATTAATCTGTGTTCTCTGTCAGTGTGTTAATATTACTGAGGACAGTGGGGGTGTTTTACACTTCACAGGGTTTATCTGACTGTGGGTCATGATATACACAGTGTGTCAGTGAGTGTGTTAATATTAATCTGTGTTCTCTGTCAGTGTGTTAATATTCCTGAGGACAGTGGGGGTGTTTTACACTTCACAGGGTGTATCTGACTGTGAGTCATGATATACACAGTGTGTCAGTGAGTGTGTTAATATTAATCTGTGTTCTCTGTCAGTGTGTTAATATTCCACCCTAGCCAAATCGCCCCTTTCACATTTTGCTCTCTCTCTCCCCCCACAACTCCTCTTGCACCTTCTCCTCCTTTGAGCTCATCACTTTGTTCCCCAAATCCCCATCCCGACTCCCATACACCATTCCCCGATACCACTACCCCCTAACACCCCTCCCTCACTCCCATACCCCACATCCCACCCAGCCACCCCTCCCCCACTCTCCTACCCCACTCCCCCACTCCCCTCCCCAACTCCCCTCAACCGCTCCACGCCCCAACTCCACCACCATCTCCCCTCCCCCACTCCCCTCCCCAACTCCCCTCCGCAAATCACCTCCCCCAGTCCCGTCCCCACTCTCCTCCCCAACTCCCCTCCCCTACTCCCTTCTCCCCTCCCCTCCCACACTACCCGCCCTCACTCCCCAGCCCACTTCCCTCCCCACTCCCCTACCTCATTCCTGCTGGCACTCCCTACCCCTCCCCTCCCCAGTCCCCTTATCACTCCACCCCCCCCACTCCCCTACATCACTCCCCTACCCCGCTCCCCTACCCCACTCCTACACCCCACTTACCTACCACACTCCCCTTCCCTACTCCCCTCCCAGCACTCCCCTGCCACACGCCCCTCCCCCACCCCCCTCTCCCCGCCCCGACTCACCTACCGCACTCCCCTGCCCCACTTCCTGTCCCCCACTTCCCTCCCCCACTCCCTTCACTCACTCCCCTACCCCACTTCTCTCACCCACTCCTGTCCCCACTCCCATATATCACACCCCTACCCCACTCCCTGTCCCCCACTCACCTCCCCCACTCCCCTACCTCACTCCCCTATCCCACTCCCCTACCCCACTCCCCTCCCCCAATTCCCTACCCCACTCCACTTTATCACTCCCCTACCCCACTCCCTGTCCCCAACTCCCTGTCCCCCACTCCCCTGACCAACGTCCCTCCCCCACACCCGTACCCCACTCCCCCACCCCACTCCCAAACCCACTCCTCTACCCAACTCCTCTCCCCAACTCCCCTCCCCCACTCCCCTCCCCCACTCCCCCTCTCCCCACCCCAACTCATTACCCCACACCCCTACACCACTCCCCTCCCCAACACCCCTCCCCCACTCCCCTACCCCACTCCCTGTCCCCTAAACCCTTTCCCCCACTCCCTGTCCCCCACTCCCCTCCCCACACTCCTCCCCCACTCCCCCACTCCCCACCCCAACTCATTACCCCACACCCCGACCCCACTCCCCTCCCCCACTCCCCTCACTAACTCCCATACCCCATGCCCGTACTCCACTCCCCTCCCCAACTTACCTCCCCCACTCCCCGCCCCAACTCCCCTCCCTCACTTCCCTCCCCCACACCCCTCCCCAACTCCCCCCAACTGCCCTCCCCCACATCCCTCCCCTACTTCCCTCCCCCACACCCCTCCCCAATCCCCTCCGCATCTCCTATCCCCCACTCCCCTCCCCCACTCCCCGCCCCAGCTCCCCTCGCCCACTCCCCTCGCCCACTCCCCTCCCGCACTAACTTCACCCACTCTCCTCCCCACTCCCCTCCCCCACTCCCCGCCTCCACTCCCCTCCCCCACTCCCCTACCTCCCAAACCCACTCCTCTACCCAACTCCCCTCCCCCACTCCCCTCCCCCACTCCCCACCCCAACTCATTACCCCACTCCCCTCCCCCACTCCCCTACCCACTCCCCTATATCACTCCCCTACCCATCTCCCTGTCCCCCACTCCCTTTCCCCCAATCCCTGTCTCCCACTCCCCTCCCCAACGCCTCTCCCCCACACCCCTACCCCACTCCCCCACCCCACTCCCAAACCCACTCCTCTACCCAACTCCCCTCCCCAACTCCTCTCCCCCACTCCCCTCCCCCACACTCCTCCCCCACTCCCCCACTCCCCACCCCAACTCATTACCCCACACCCCTACCCCACTCCCCTCCCCCACTCCCCTCACTAACTCGCATACCCCATGCCCGTACTCCCCTCCCCTCCCCAACTTACCTCCCCCACTCCCCGCCCCAACTCCCCTCCCTCACTTCCCTCCGCCACACTCCTCCCCAACTCCCCCCAACTGCCCTCCCCACATCCCTCCCCTACTTCCCTCCCCCACACCCCTCCCCAATCCCCTGCGCATCTCCTATCCCCCACTCCCCTCCCCCACTCCCCGCCCCAGCTCCCCTCGCCCACTCCCCTCGCCCATTCCCCTCCTACACTAACTTACCCCACTCTCCTCCCCACTCCCCTCACCAACTAGCCTCCCAAACTCCGCTACAGCACACCCCTACCCCATTTGCAGAAACCACTCCCTTACCACACCCCACCACCAATCCCTCCCCGACTCCGATCCACCACTCCGTTTCCCTCCATTATTTCACTGCCCTCACCAAAGACAATCACATCCCCAACTACCCTCCCCCACTCCCCTACGCCACTCCCCGACCCCACTCCCCTACCGCTCTCCCCTCCGCAACTCCCCTACCCCACTCCCCTAACCCACTCCCCTACCACACTACCCTACCCCACTCCCCTCCCCCACTCCCCTCCTCCACTCCCCTCCCCCACTCCCCTACCTCACTCCCCTCCCCTACACCCCTACCCACCTCTCCTACCCCACCCCATCCCCCACTCACCTTCTCTCCACCTCCTCACTGCCCTCCAATACCCAACGCCCCGACCCCACTCCACTATCCCACTCCACTATCCCACTCCCCTTTCCCACTCCCCTACCCCACTCCCCTCCCCCACTCGCCTCCCCCACTCCCCTACATCACTCCCATACCCCACGCCCTGTCCCCACTCCCTGTCCCCCACTCCCCTCCCCAACTCCCATCCCCCACTCCCCTACCCCACTCCTCACCCCACTTCCATCCCACACTCCTCTACCCCACTCCCCTCCCCAAGTCCCCTCACCAATTCCTCTCCCCCACTCCCCTACCCCGCTCCCCACCCCAACACCCCTATCCCACTCCCCTCCCCAACTCCCCTCCCCATATCCCCTTACCAACTCCCCTACCCCACTTTCATACCCACTCCCCTCCCCAACACCCCTGCCTCACTTCCTTCCCCCACTCCCCTCCCCAACTCCTCCCAACTCCCCTCCCCCACCCCCCGGCCCAACTCTCCTCCCCACTCCCCTCCCAAACTCCCCGACCCCATCCCCTACCCCATTCTCCTACCCCACTCCCCTACCTCACTCCCTTACCACACCCCCTCCTCCAATCACCTCCCCCACTCCCCTCCACCACTCCGATTCCCTCCACCTCTTCACTGCCCTCACCTAAGACAATCCCATCCCCCACTACCCTACCCCACTCTCCTGCCCCACTCCCCGACCCCACACCCTGTCCACAGTCCCATCCACAACTCCCCTACCCCACTCCCCTACTACACTCCCCTACGCGACTCCCCGACCCCACTCCCCTACCGCACTCCCCTCCACAACTCCCCTACCCCACTCCTCCTACCCCACTCCCCTACCACACTCCCCTACCCCACTCCTCTCCTCCACTCCCCTCCCCACTCCCCTCCTGACTCCCCTCCCCTACACCCCTACCCACCTCTCCTACCCCACCCCATCCCCCACTCACCTTCTCTCCACCTCCTCACTGCCCTGCAATACGCAACGTCCCGACCCCACTCCACTATCCAACTCCACTATCCCACTCCCCTTTCCCACACCCCTACCCCACTCCCCTCCCCCACTCGCCTCCCCCACTCCCCTACCTCACTCCCCTACCTCACGCCCTGTCCCCACTCCCTGTCACCCACTCCCCTCCCCAACTCACATCCCCCACTCCCCTACCCCACTCCGCTCCCGAACTCACCTATCCTACTCCCCTCCCCAATCTCCTTCCCTCCACTTCCTCACTGCACTCCCCTTCCCCACACCACATTCCAGCTCCCCTACCCCACTCCCCTAACTCACTTCCCTCCCACACTCCCCCGCCCCACACCCCTACCCCACTCCCCTCCACCACACCCCTCCCCCACACCCCTTCCCTGCTCCCATTCCTTCTCCTCCTCACTGCCTTCCCCTACCGAACTCCCCTGTGCCACTGCCCTCACCTACTCCCCACGCCACTCCCCTTCACTCCACCTCCTCACTGCCATCCCCTATGCTACTCCCCTACCCCACTCCCGACCCCACTCGCCTCACCCACTGCCCTACCTCACTCCACTCCACCAGTTACCACCCCCACTACCCTCCCCCACTCCCCTCCCCTACTCCCCTTCCTTATCCTCCTCACTGCCTTCACCTACCCAACTCCCCTACCCCACTCCCCTCCCACGCTCACCTCACACTATGCCCTTCCCTTCTCCCATACCCCACACCCCTCCCCCATTCCCCTACCTCACTCCCCTCCCCCACTCCCCTACCCCACTCATTAAACACACTCCCCTCCCCAATTCCCCTCCCCTATTTTCCTCCCTCACTACCATTCCTTCCAAATCCTCACTGCCCTCCCCTCCACCACTCCCCTCCCCTCTCCCCTTTCCTCCAGCTCCTCACTGCTCTCCCCTACCCCACTCGCCTACCCCACTCCCTTCCACCACTCCCCTCCACACGACCCTACCCCACTCCACTCCACTGCTCCCCTACCCCACTGCCCACTCCAAATCCCCTTCCCAACTCCCCTTCCCTCCATCTCCTTACAGCCTTCCCCTACCCCTCTCCCCTACACCACTCCGCTCCCCCACTCCGCACCACCACTCCCCTACCCCACTCCCCTCCACAACTCCCATACCTCATTCACCTGCCCTACCCCCTACCCACCTCTCCTACCACGCCCCTTCCCCACTCCCCTTCCCGGCAGCTCCTCACTGCGCTCCTCTATCCCACTCCCCTTCCCCACTTCCCTACCTCACTCCCCTCCACCACTCCCCTCCCCTCTCCCCTTTCCTCCAGCTCCTCACTGCTCTCCCCTACCCCACTCGCCTACCCCACTCCCTTCCACCACTCCCCTCCCACACGTCCCTACCCCACTCCACTCCCCTGCTCCCCTACCCCACTGCCCACTCCAAATCCCCTTCCCAACTCCCCTTCCCTCCATCTCCTTACAGCCTTCCCCTACCCCTCTCCCCTACACCACTCCGCTCCCCCACTCCGCACCACCACTCCCCTACCCCACTCCCCTCCACAACTCCCATACCTCATTCACCTCCCCTACCCCCTACCCACCTCTCCTACCACGCCCCTTCCCCACTCCCCTTCCCGGCAGCTCCTCACTGCGCTCCCCTATCCCACTCCCCTTCCCCACTTCCCTACCTCACTCCCCTCCACCTCTCCCCTCCCCCACTCCCCTCCCTCACTCCCTCCCCCACTCCCCTCCCCAACTCCCCTACCCCATTCCTCTACTACACTGCCCTACCCCACTCCCCTCGACAACTCCCCTACCCCACTCCCCTACACCACTCCCCTACCCCACTCCCCGACCCCACACCCCTACCCCAATCCCCTCCCCCACTCCCCTACCCCACACCCCTCACCTACTCCCCTACCCGCCTCTCCTACCCCACTCCCCTACCCCACTCCCTCCACAACTCCCCTACCCCACTCAGCTATCCCAATCCCCTTTCCCACTCCCCTATGCCACTCTCCTACCTCAGTCTCCTCACCCACTCCCCTACACCACTCCCCTACTCACACCCCTACCACACTTCCCTCCCCACTACCCTCCCCCACTCCCATCACCTACTCCCCTCCTGACTCCCCTCCCCTACACCCCTACCCACCTCTCCTACCCCACCCCATCCCCCACTCACCTTCTCTCCACCTCCTCACTGCCCTGCAATACGCAACGTTTTGACCCCACTCCACTATCCAACTCCACTATCCCACTCCCCTTTCCCACTCCCCTACCCCACTCCCCTCCCCCACTCGCCTCCCCCACTCCCCTACCTCACTCCCCTACCTCACGCCCTGTCCCCACTCCCTGTCACCCACTCCCCTCCCCAACTCACATCCCCCACTCCCCTACCCCACTCCGCTCCCGAACTCACCTATCCTACTCCCCTCCCCAATCTCCTTCCCTCCACTTCCTCACTGCACTCCCCTACCCCACACCACATTCCCGCTCCCCTACCGCACTCCCCTAACTCACTTCCCTCCCACACTCCCCCGCCCCACACCCCTACCCCACTCCCCTCCACCACACCCTTCCCCCACACCCCTTCCCTGCTCCCATTCCTTCTCCTCCTCACTGCCCTCCCCTACCGAACTCCCCTGTGCCACTGCCCTCACCTACTCCACACGCCACTCCCCTTCACTCCACCTCCTCACTGCCATCCCCTATGCCACTCCCCTACCCCACTCCCGACCCCACTCGCCTCACCCACTGCCCTACCTCACTCCACTCCCCCAGTTACCACCCCCACTACCCTCCCCCACTCCCCTCCCCTACTCCCCTTCCTTATCCTCCTCACTGCCTTCACCTACCCAACTCCCCTACCCCACTCCCCTCCCACGCTCACCTCACACTATGCCCTTCCCTTCTCCCATACCCCACACCCCTCCCCCATTCCCCTACCGCACTCCCCTCCCCCACTCCCCTACCCCACTCATTAAACACACTCCCCTCCCCAATTCCCCTCCCCTATTTTCCTCCCCCACTACCATTCCTTCCAAATCCTCACTGCCCTCCCCTCCACCACTCCCCTTCCCTCTCCCCTTTCCTCCAGCTCCTCACTGCTCTCCCCTCCCCCACTCCCCTACCCCACTCATTAAACACACTCCCCTCCCCAATTCCCCTCCCCTATTTTCCTCCCCCACTACCATTCCTTCCAAATCCTCACTGCCCTCCCCTCCACCACTCCCCTTCCCTCTCCCCTTTCCTCCAGCTCCTCACTGCTCTCCCCTACCCCACTCGCCTACCCCACTCCCTTCCACCACTCCCCTCCACACGACCCTACCCCACTCCACTCCACTGCTCCCCTACCCCACTGCCCACTCCAAATCCCTTCCCAACTCCCCTTCCCTCCATCTCCTTACAGCCTTCCCCTACCCCTCTCCCCTACACCACTCCGCTCCCCCACTCCGCACCACCACTCCCCTACCCCACTCCCCTCCACAACTCCCATACCTCATTCACCTGCCCTACCCCCTACCCACCTCTCCTACCACGCCCCTTCCCCACTCCCCTTCCTGGCAGCTCCTCACTGCGCTCCCCTATCCCACTCCCCTTCCCCACTTCCCTACCTCACTCCCCTCCACCTCTCCCCTCCCCCACTCCCCTCCCTCACTCCCCTACCCCACTCCCCTCACCAAATCCCCTCACCCACTCCACTACATCTCTCCCCTACCCCACTCCTTGTCCCCCACTCCCCTCTCCCACTCCCCTACTGCAGTCCGCTACCCCACACCCCTGCCTCACTCCCCTCCCCCACTCCCCTACATCACTCCGCTACCCCACTCCCTGACCCCCACTCCCCTCCCCACTCCCCTCACCAATTCCCCTCCTCCACTCCCATCCCCCACTCCTCTACCCCACTCCCCTCTCCAACTCCCCTCCCCAACTCCCCTCCCCCACTCCCATTCTCCACTCCTCTACCCCACTCCCCTCCACAACTCCCCTGCCTCACTCCCCTCCCCCACTCCCCTCCCCAACTCCCCTACCCCATTCCTCTACTACACTGCCCTACCCCACTCCCCTCGACAACTCCCCTACCCCACTCCCCTACACCACTCCCCTACCCCACTCCCCGACCCCACTCCCCTACCCCAATCCCCTCCCCCACTCCCCTACCCCACACCCCTCACCTACTCCCCTACCCGCCTCTCCTACCCCACTCCCCTACCCCAGTCCCTCCACAACTCCCCTACCCCACTCAGCTATCCCAATCCCCTTTCCCACTCCCCTATGCCACTCCCCTACCTCAGTCTCCTCGCCCACTCCCCTACACCACTCCCCTACTCACACCCCTACCACACTTCCCTCCCCACTACCCTCCCCCACTCCCATCACCTACTCCCCTTCCTTATCCTCCTCATTGCCCTCCCCTACCAAACTCCCCTACGCCAGTGCCCTCCCCACTCCCCACGCAACTCCCCTTCACTCCACCTCCTCACTGCCCTCCCCTACCCCACTCCCATCCCCCACTCCCCTCCCCCACTGCCCTACCTCACTCCCCTCCCTTTCTCCTCTCCGCAACACCCCTACACCAATCCTCTGCCCCACTTCCCGCCTCAACTCCCCTCCCCCACTCCCCTACCCACTCCCCTCCCCAACTCTCCTCCCCCACTCCCTCACCAGTCCCCAAACACCACTCCCCTACTCCACTTCCCTCCCCCACTCCCCTCCCCCAGTCCCCTCCCCCACACACCTCCACATCTCCCCTCCCTCATTCCCCTCCCTCATTCCCCACCCCCACTCCCCTCCCAAACTCCCCTCCCCATGTCCCCTCCCCAACTTCCCTACTGCACTCCCATCCCCCACTCCCCTCCGCCACCCCCTCCCCCACTCCCCTTCCCCACTCCCGTCCACCACTCCACTTCCCTCCACCTCCCCTACCCTACCTCCCTACCCCACTCCACTCACCCACACCCCTACCGCACTCACCTCCACAACTCCCACACCCCACTCCCCTACCCCACTACCCGACGCAACACCCCTACCCCACTCCCCGACCACACTCCCCCCCCCACTCCCCTACCACACTGCCCTTACCACTGCCCTACGCCACTCCGCACCCCAACTCTCCTATCCTGCTCCCGTCCCCCACTCCCCTTCCCTCCATCTCCTCACTGCCCTCCGCTACCCAACGCCCCTACTCCACTCCCTTCCACCACTGCCCTCCCCTCTCCCCTTCCCTCCATCTCCTTACAGCCTTCCCCTACCCCTCTCCCCTAGACCACTACGCACCCCCACTCCGCTCCCCCACTCCCCTACCCCACTCCCCTCCCAAGCTCCCCTACCTAACCCCTCCCCCACTCCCCTCCCCCACTCCCTTCCCCCTCACCACTCCGCTCTCCCAGCCCCATCTCCTCTCCGCAACATCCCTCCTCCACTCCCCTCCGCCACTCCCTTACCCCACTCCCCTACCCAACTCCCCTCCCCAACTCCCCTCCCCCACACCCCCTCCCACCTCCCCTCCCCAACTCCCTATCCCACTCCCCTCCCCTGCTCCCCTACCCCACTACCCACTCCAAATCCCCTCCCAAACTCCCCTTCCCTCCATCTCCTTGCAGCATGCCCCTACCCCTCTCCCCTACACCACACCGCTCCCCCACTACCATCCCCCACTCCCC
Source organism: Heterodontus francisci (assembly GCF_036365525.1). Classification (NCBI taxonomy): domain Eukaryota; kingdom Metazoa; phylum Chordata; class Chondrichthyes; order Heterodontiformes; family Heterodontidae; genus Heterodontus; species Heterodontus francisci. Next base: position 623,600 of record NW_027141031.1, read on the forward strand.
TACCCCACTCCCCTCCCATGCTCCCCTACCAAACCCCTCCCCCACTCCCCGCCTCAACTCCCCTCCTGCACTCCCCTACCCCACTCCCCTCCCCCATTCCCTTCCCCAACTCCCCTCCCCAACTCCCCTCCCCAACTCTCCTCCACACCTCTCCTCCCCCACTCTCCTCAGCAACTCCCATATCGCACTATCCTACCCCACTCTCCTCCCCAACTCCCCGCCCCCACACCCCTCTCCCACTCCACTCAACCAGCTCCCCTCCACCACTCCCATGCCCCCCTCCCCTACATCGCACTCCTCCCCCACTCCACTCCCCTCTCCCCGCCCCAACGGAACTACGCCACTCCCCTACCCCACACCCTGTCCCCCACTCCCCTCCCTCTCTCTCCTCCCCCACTCCCCACCCCCACTCCCACCCCCACGACACTCCCCGCTCCTCTCACCCACTCCCCTCCCCCTCTCCTCTCCGCAACTCCCTGCATCCACTCCCCTCCCCCACTCCTCTCCCTCACTCCCCTCCCCCACTCCCCTTCCCAACTCCCACCCCCAACTCTCCTCCCCCACTCCCCTCACAAACTCCCAAACCCAACTCCCCTGCTCCACTTACCACCCCACTCCCCTCCCCCACACCCCTTCTCAACTCACCTCCCTCACTCCCCTCTCCAACTCCCCTAACGCACTCCACTCCCCCACTCCTCTCCCATCTCCCCTCCCCAAATCTCCACCCCCACTCCCCTTCACAAACTCCCATACCGAACTCCCCTGCTCCACTCCACACCCCACTCCACTCATCACCCCTCTCCCCTCCCAAGCTCCCCTAGCCACTCGCCTCCCCAATCCCCTCCCCCACTCCCCTCCCCCACTCCACTCCCCCCTCCCCTCCCCCACGGACCTACGCCTCTCCCCTACCCCACTCCCTGTCCCCCACTCCCCTCCCTCTTTCCCCTCCCCCAGTCCATATCCCACTCCCCTACACCACACACCGAACCCACTCTCCACCCCCACTCCCATCCCCAACTCCCCTCCCCCACTCCCTTACCCCACTCCCACACCCCACTACACTCCCCCACTCCTCTCACCCACTCCCCTCCGCCTCTCCTCTCCGCAACTCCCCGCAACCACTCCTCTCCCCACGCCCCTCCCCCACTCCCTTCCCCCACTCCCTTCCCCCACTCCCCTACCGCAATCCCCTATCCAACCCTCCCCAACTCCCCTTCCCAGCTCCCACCCCCAACTCCCGTCCCCCACTCCCCTAACCAACTCCCATACCCAACTCCCCTGCACCCTTACCACCCCACTCCCTTCCCTCACTCCCCTCCCCAACTCCCCTCCCGCAATACACTCCCCCACTCTCCTCCCCACCACCCCTCCCCAACTCTCCTCCGCAACTCCCCGCAGAAACTCCCGTACCCGACTCCCCTTCTCCACTCCCATCCCCCACTCCTCTCCCCCACATTCCTCCCCATCTCCCCTCTCACACTCCCCTCCCTCACTCCCCTCCCTCTATCCCCTCCCCCACTCCCCTACCCCACTCCCCTACCCCACTCCCCTACCCCACTCACTTACACCACTCCCAACCCCCAGTCCCATCCCCAACTCCCCTCCCCCACTCCCCTCCCCATAATCCTCTCCAACTCCCCTCCCTCACTCCCCTCCCCACTCCCCTCCCCCACTCCTCTCCCCAACTCTCCTTCCCCACTCCATTTACCAACTCCCATACCCAACTCCCCTGCTCCACACCCCACTCCACTCCCCACCCCACCCCCTCCCAAACTCCCTTACCCACCCCCTCCCCACGCCCCTCCCCCACTCCACTCCCCTCTCCCCACCCCTACGGACCTTTGCCACTCCCCTACCCCATACCCATACCCCACTCCCCACTCCCACTCACATCCGCAACTCCCCTGCCCCAATCCCTTACCCCACTCCCACGCCCCACTACACTCCCCCACTCCTATCACCCTCTCCCCTCCCCCTCTCCTCTCCCCACTCCCCTCCCACACACCTTTCCCCCACTCCCCTACCGCACACCCTTCCCCAACTCCCATACCCAACTCCCCTGCTCCACTTACAACGCCACTCCCCTCCCCCACACCCCTTCTCAACTCCACTCCCTCACTCCCGTCCCCAACACCCCTCCCCAACTCCCCACCCCAACTCTCCTCCCCCACTCCCCGCAACCAACTCCCACACCCGGCTCCCCTCCCCCACTCCCCTCCCCCACTCCCCTCCCCCACTCCCCTACCCCACAATCCTCCCCAACTCCCCTCCCTCACTCCCCTACCCCACTCCCCTCCCAACTCCCCTCCCCAACTCTCCTCACCCACTCCCCTTCCCCACTCCAGTCATAAGTCCCCTCCCCCACACCCCTCCTCAACTCCCCTCCCTCACTCCCCTACCCCACTCCCCTCTCAACTCCCCTCCCCAACTCTCCTCACCCACTCCCCTCACCAACTCCCAAACCCCACTCCACTCCACAACTCCACTCCGCAACTCCCCTCCCTTAATCCCCTACCCCACTCCCCTCCCCAACTCCCCTCCCTCACTCCCCTACCCCACTCCCCTCACCAACTCCCCTCCCCAACTCCCCTCCCCAACTCCCCTCCCAAACTCCCCTCCCCAACTCGCCTCCCTCACTCCCCTACACCACTCCCCTCCACAACTCCACACCCCAACTCCCCTCCACTGCTCCACTCCCGAACTCCCCTCCCCCAATCCACTCCCCCGCTCGCCTCCCCCACTTATCTATAACAACTCCCCAGCCCCCCTCCCCTGCCACCTCCCCTACCTCGCTCTCCTCCCCTACTCCCCTCCCCCACTCCCCTACATCACAACCAATCCCCACACCACTACCCCACTTACCACCCCCAATCCCCTCCACTACTACCCTCCCCAACTCCCCTCCCCAACTCCCCTCCCCCACTCCCCAACCCACTCCCCTCCCCCTCCTCTCTGTAACTCCCCTCCCCTTCTCCCCTACCCCCTCCCCTCCCTCACTCCCCTACCTCACTCCCCTCCGCACTCCCCTAGGCCACTCCCCTACCCCACCCCCTCCCCACTCCCCTCCCCCACTTCCATCCACCACTTTGCTTCCCTGCACCTCCTCACTGCCCTCCCCTACAACACTCCCGTCCCCCACTACCCTCCCCATATCACCCACTCAACTTCCCTCCCCCTCTCCTCTCCGCAACTCCCCTCCACCACTCCTCTCCCCCACTCCCTGCCTCAAATCCCCTCCCCAACGCTCCTCCCCCACTCCCTCACCTACTCCCATACCCCACACCCCTCCTCAATCCCCTCCCCAACTCCCCTCCCCAACTCTGCTCCCCAACTCCCCTACCGCACAGCCACCCCACTCCACTCCCCAACTCCCCTCCCCAGATCACCTCCCCAACTCCCCTACCCCACTCCCCGACGCTACTCACATTCCCCACTCCCCTCCCCATTCCCCTCCCTCAATCCCCTCCCCCACTCCCCTCCCCGACTCCCCTTCCCCACTCCCCTCCCCCACACTCCCCCCACTGCCCTCCCCTCTCCTGTACGCCACTCCACTCCCCCTCTCCTCTCCGCAACTCCCCTCAACCACTACGCTCCTTCAACCCCTGCCTCCACTGCCCTATCCCACTCCCTTACCCCACTACCGTCTCCAACTCCCCTCCCCAACAGTCCTCCCCCACTTCCCTCACCAAATCCCATACCCCACTCCCCTGCACCACTCCCATCCCTCACTCCCCTCCCCACTCCCCTCCCACACTCCCTTTCCCCACACCCCTCCTCAACTCCCCTCCCTCACTCCCCTCCCTTGCTCACCTCCCCAACACCCCTCCCTCACTCCCCAACCCCACTCCCCTCCCCCATTCCAGTCCCCAACTCCCCTCCCCCACTCACCTCCCCAACTCCCCATACCGCAATCCCCTCCCCCACTCCCCTCCTCACTCCAGTCCCCAACTCCCCTCCCCCACTCCCCTCCCCCACTCCCATCCCCCACGCCGCTCCCCAAGTTCCCTCTCCAACTACGCGCCCCGACTCCCCCACCGTGGCTTCCCCCATTTCTCTACCCCACCCCCCTCCTCCTCTCCTCTCCACAACTCCCCTCAACCACTCTGCTCCCCCAATCCCTGCCTCATCTCCCCTCCGCCACTCTCCTACCACACTCCCCTACCCCACTCCCCGCATCAGCTCCCCTCCCCAACACTCCGCCCCCACTTCCATCACCAACTCCCATATTCCACTCCCCTACTCCAAAGCCCAACTCCACTCCCCTCACCCACTCCAGTCCCCAACTCCCCTCCGTCACTCAACTCCCCTACAGCACTCCCCTCCCCCACTCCCCTCCCCACTCCAGTCCCCAACTCCCCTCCTCCACGCCCCTCCCTCACTCCAATCCCCCGCTCCACGCCCCCACTCCCCTCACTAACTCCCCTCCCCAACTCTCCTCCCTCACTCCCCTGACAAACACCCATACCCCACTCCCCTCAGCAACTCCCCTCTGCAACTTCCCTCCCGCACTCCACTCCCAAACCCCCCATCCCATTCCCCACCGCAACACCCCTACCCCGCTCCCCTTCACCCACTCCCCTACCCCAACCCCTCCCCCACTCCCCTCCCCTACTCCCGTCCACCACTCCGCATCCCTGCACCTCCTCACTGCCCTCCACTACCACACTCCCATCCCCCTCTACCCTCCCCCACTCTACTCCCCTACCGCACTCCCCTCCACATATCCCCTACCTCACTCCGCTACAACACTCCCCGTTACCACACCCTTACACAACTCCCCTTCCCAACTCTCCTCCCCCACTCCACTCACTAACTCCCATACCCGCCTCCCCTACTCTGCTCCCCGACTCCACTCCCCTCCCCCACACCCCTCCGCAACTCCCCTCCTGCACTCCCCTCTCCTACGCCCCTCCCCCACTCCTCACCCCCAATCCCCTCCACTACTACCCTCCCCAACTCCCCTCCCCAACTCCCCTACCCCACTCCCCTCACAAACTCCCCTCCCCAACTCCCCTCCCCTACTCCCCTCCGCAACTCCTCTCCCCAACTCCCCTCCCCAAATTCCCTACAGCACTCCCCTCCCCCACTGCCCAACCCACTCCCCTCCCCCACTCCCCTCCCCCACTCCCCTCCCCTACTCCCATTCCTTCTCCTCCTCACTGCCCTCCCCTACCCAACTCCCCTACCCCACTTCCCTCCCCTACTCCCCACGTCACTCCCCTTCACTCTACCTCCTCACTGCCGTCCCCTATGCCACTCCCCTACCCCACTCCCCGACCCCACTCGCCTCCCCCACTGCCCTACCTCACTCCACTCCCCCAGTTACCACCCCCACTACCCTCCCCCACTCCCCTCCCCTACTCCCCTTCCTTATCCTCCTCACTGCCTTCCCCTACCCAACGCCTCTACCCCACTCCCATCCCCAACTCCCCTGCCTCACTCCCCTCCCCCATTCCCCTCAACAACTCCAATACCCCACTCTCTGTACTCCCCTCCCCTCCCCAATCACATCCCCCACTCCCCTAACCCACTCCCCGACCCCACTCCCCTACACCACTCCCATTCCCTACTCCCCTACCCACCTCTCCTACCCCACTCCACTACCCCACTCACCTCCATAACTCCCCTACCCCACTCCCCTACCACACTCCCCTACCCCACTCCCCTACCAGACTCCCCTCCCCACTCTCCTCCCCAACTCCCCTCACCTACACCCCTTCCTTATCCTCCTCATTGCCGTCCCCTACCAAACTCCCCTACGCCAGTGCCCTCCCCCACTCCCCATGCAACTCCCCTTCACTCCACCTCCTCACTGCCCTCCCCTACCCCACTCCCCTCCCCCACTCCCCTCCACCACTTCCCTACCTCACTCCCCACCCCTCTCCTCTCCGCAACACCCCTACACCACTCCTCTGCCACACTCCCCGCCTCAACACCCCTCCCCTCTCCCCCTTCCCCTCTCCCCTACCCCTCTCCCCTACTCCACTCCCCTCCCCAACTCCCCTCCCCAACTCCCCTCCCCAACTCCCCTCCCCAACTCTCCTCCCCACTCTCTTACCAACTCCCAAACACCACTCGCTACTCCACTCCCCTCCCCCACACCCCTCCACATCTACCCTCCCTCATTCCCCTCCCCCACTCCCCTCCCCAACTCCCCACCCCAACTCCCCTCCCCAACTTCCCTACTGCACTCCCCTCCCCCACTCCCCCACACCCCTCCGCCAACCCCTCCGCCACTCCCCTTCCCCACTCCAGTCCACCAACTTCGCTTCTTTCCATCTCCTCGCTCCCCTACCCTACCTCCCTAACCCACTCCACTCCCCCACACCCCTACCGCACTCCCCTCCACAACTCCCACACCCCACACCCTTACCCCACTCCCCGACCACACTCCCCTTCCCCACTCTGCACCCCCACTCCCCTACCCCACTCCCCTACCCCACTCCGCTCCCCAACTCTCCTATACGGCTCCCGTCCCCCACTCCCCTTCCCTCCATCTCCTCACTGCCCTCCACTACCCAACGCCCCTACCCCAGACACCTCCCCCACTCTCCTACCCCACTCCCCTACCCCACTCCGCTCCCCAACTCACCTATCCTACTCCCCTCCCCCACTCTCCTTCCCTCCACCTCCTCACTGTGCTCCCCTACCCCACGCCCCTATCCCACCCCACTTTCCCGCTCCCCTACCCCACTCCCCTAACTCACATCCCTCCCCCACTCCCCTGCCCCACACCCCTACCCCACTCCACTCGCCCACGCCCCTCCCCCACTCCCCCACACCCCTCCCCCATTCCCCTCCCCTGCTCCCATTCCTTCTCCTCCTCACTGCCCTCCCCTACCGAACTCCCCTACGCCACTGCCCTCACCTACTCCCCACACCACCCCCCTTCACTCCACCTCCTCACTGCCATCCCCTATGCCACTCCCCTACCTCACTCCCGACCCCACTCGCATCCCCCACTGCCCTACCTCACTCCACTCCCCGAGTTACCACCCCCACTACCCTCCCCCACTCCCCTCCCCTACTCCCCTTCCTTATCCTCCTCACTGCCTTCCCCTACCCAACTCCCCTACCCCACTTCCCTCCCCCACTCCTCACCCCACGCCCCTTCCCTCCACCTTCTCACTGCCCTTCGCTACCCCACTCCACTATACCACTCCCCTACCCCACTCCCCTCCCCCATTCCCCTACCTCACTCCCCTCCCCCACTCCCCTACCCCACTCATCAAAGACACTCCCCTCCCCAACTCCCCTCCCCTATTTTCCTCCCCCATTACCCTTCCCTCCAAATCCTCACTGCCCTCCCCTCCACCACTCCCCTCCACTCTCCCCTTTGCTCCACCTCCTCACTGCTCTCCCCTACCCCACTCCCCTACTCCACTCCCTTCCAGCACACCCCTCCCACACGACCCTACCCCACTCCACTCCCCTACTCCCCGTCCCCACACCCCTCTGCACACCCCTTCCCAACTCCTCTCCCACACTCCCTATCCCACTCCCCTCCACTGCTCCCCTACCCCACTGCCCACTCCAAATCCCCTCCCCAACTCCCCTTCCCTCCATCTCCTTACAGCCTTCCCCTACCCCTCTCCCCGACACCACTCCGCTCCCCCACTACCCTCCCCCACACCCCTACCCCACTCCCCTCCCAAACTCCCCTACAAAACCCCTCCCCCACTCCCCTCCCCCACACCACTCCCCTCTCCCAGCCACATCTCGTCTCCGCAACATCCTTCCTCCACTCCTCTCCCCCACTCCCCACCTCAACTCCCCTCCCCACTCCCCTACACCACTCCCCTACCCCACTCCCCTACCCCACTCCCCTCCCCAACTCCCCTCCCCAACTCCCCTCCCCAACTCCCCGCCCCAACTCCCCTCCCCACCTCTCCTCCCCACCTCCCCTCCCCCACTCTCCTCACCAACTCCCATACAGCACTACCCTACCCCACTCTCCTCCCCAACTCCCCGCCCCCACACCCCTCTCCCACTCCACTCAACCAACTCCCCTCCAACACTCCCATGCCCCCCTCCCCTACATCGCACTCCTCCCCCACTCCACTCCCCTCTCCACACCCCCACGGAATTACGCCACTCCCCTACCCCACACCCTGTCCCCCACTCCCCTCCCACTCTCTCCTCCCCCACTCCCCAACCTCACTCCCACACCCCACGACACACCCACACTCCTCTCACCCACTCCCCTCCCCTCTCCTCTCCGCAACTCCCCGCAGTCACTCCTCTCCCCACACCTCTCCCCCACTCCCCTCCCCCACTCCCCGTCGCACTCCCCTTCCCACTCCCACCCCCAACTCTCGTCCCCCACTCCCCTCCCCAGCTCCCATACCCAACTCCCCTGATCCACTTACCACCCCACACCCCTCCCACACACCCCTTCTCAACTCCCCTCCCTCAATGCCCTCCCCAACTCCCCTACCGCACTCCCCTCCCCCACTCCTCTCCCAACTCCCCTCCCCAAATCTCCTCCCCCACTCCCCTCACAAACTCCCAGACCCAACTCCCCTGCTCCACACCCCACCCCACACCCCTCCCAAGCTCCCCTAGCCTCTCCCTCCCCACTCCCCTCCCCCACTCCACTCCCCTCTCCCACCCACACGGACCTATCCACTCCCCTACCCCACTCCCTGTCCCCCATTCCCCTCACTCTTTTCCTCCCCCACTCCAAACCCAACTCCCCTACTCCACTCCCTACCCACACACCTACCTCACACAAATACCCCCACTCCCATCCCCAACTCCCCAGCCACTCCCATCCCCCACACCCCTCCCCCACTCCTCTCCCCAACTCTCATCCCCCACTCCCCTCACCAACTCCCATATCCAACTCCTTGCTCCACACCCCACCCAATCCCCACAGCACTCCCCTCCCAAACTCCCCTACACATTACCCTACCCCACTCCCCTCCCTGCTCGCCTCCCCCTCTCACCTTCCCCACTACCCTACCCCACACCCATACCCCACTCCCACGACCCCACTACACTCTCCCACTCCTCTCATCCACTCCCCTCCCCTCTCCTCTCCGCAACTCCCCGCAACCACTCCTCTCCCAACTCCCCTCCCTCACTCCCTTCCCCCACTCCCCTCCCCCACTCCCCTCCCCAACTCCCCTTCCCACTCCCACCCCCAACTCTCGTCCCCCACTCCCCTCCCCAGCTCCCATACGCAACTCCCCTGATCCACTTACCACCCCACTCCACTACCACCACCACCCCACTCCACCACCGCCCCACTCCACCAACACCACCGCCCCACACCACCACCATCGCCCCACTCCACCACCACCACCCCACTCCACCATTACCACCGCCCCACTCCACCACCACCACCGCCCCACTCCACCACCACCACCGCCCCACTCCACCACCAACTCTCGTCCCCCACTCCCCTCCCCAGCTCCCATACGCAACTCTCCTGATCCACTTACCACCCCACTCCCCTCCCACACACCCCCTTCTCAACTCCCCTCCCTCAATGCCCTCTCCAACTCCCCTACCGCACTCACCCTCCCCCACTCTTCTCCCAACTCCCCTCCCCAAATCTCCTCCCCCACTCCCCTCAACAACTCCCATACCCAACACCCCTGCTCCACTTACCACCCCACTCCCCTCCCCCACACCCCTTCTCAACTCCCCTCCCTCACACCCGTCCCCCAATCCCACCCCCAACTCTCCTCCCCACAATCCCCTCCCCCTCTAACCTCCCCCTCTAACCTCCCCCACTACCCTACCCCCACAATCCTCTCCACTCCCCTCCCCCACTCCCCTACCCCACAATCCTCCCCAACCCCCGTCCCTCACTCCCCTTCCCGACTCCCCTCCCCAACCCACTCCCCTCCCCCACTCCCCTACCCCACTTCCCACGCCCAATCCCCTCCACTACTACCCTCCCCAACCTCCCCCTCCCCAACTCCCCTCCCCCACTCCCAAACTCACTCCCCTCCCCCTCCTCTCAGTAACTCCCCTACCCCACTCCCCTCCCTCACTCTCCTCCCTCACTCCCCTCCCCCACTCCCCTACCCCACTCCTCTACCCCACTCCCCTCCCTCACTCCCCTCCCTCACTCCCCTCCCCCACTCCCCTACCCCACTCACTTCCCCCACTCCCCTCCTCTACTCCCCTTCCTTATCCTCCTCACAGCCTTCCCCTACCCAACTCCTCTACACCACTACACCACTCCCAACCCCAACTCCCCTGCCTCACTACCCCTCCCCCATTCCCTCAACAACTCCAATACCCCACTCTCAGTACTCCCCTCCCCTCCCCAAACACATCCCCCACTCCCCTAACCCACTCCCCGGCCCCAATCCCCTAACCCACTCCCATTCCCTACTCCCCTACCCACCTCTCCTACCGACTCCACTACCCCACTCGCAACCATAACTCCCCTACCCCACTCCCCTACCACGCTCCCCTACCCCACTCCCCTACCAGACTCCCCTCCCCACTCTCCTCCCCAACTCCCCTGCCTCACTCCCCTCCCCCATTGCCCTCAACAACTCCAATACCCCACTCTCAGTACTCCCCTCCCCTCCCCAATCACCTCCCCCACTCCCCTAACTCACTCCCCGACCCCACTCCCCTAACCCACTCCCATTCCCTACTCCCCTACCCACCTCTCCTACCCCACTCCACTCCCCCACTCGCCTCCATAACTCCCTTACCACACTCCCCTACCACACTCCTCTACCCCACTCCCCTACCAGACTCCCCTCCCCAACTCCCCTCACCTACTCCCCTTCCTTATCCTCCTCATTGCCTCCCCACTCCCCTATCAAACTCCCCTATGCCAGTGCCCTCCCCCACTCCCCATGCAACTCCCCTTCACCCCACCTCCTCACTGCCCTCCCCTACCCCACTCCCCTCCCCCACTCCCCTCCACCACTGCCCTACCTCACTCCCCACCCCTCCCCTCTCCGCAACACCCCTACCCCACTCCTCTGCCACACTCCCCTCCTCAACTCCCCTCACGCTCTCCCCTTCCCCTCTCCCCTACCCCTCTCCCCTACCCCTCTCTCCTCCCCCACTCCCCTCCACATCTCCCCTCCCTCATTCCCCTCCCCCACACCCCTCCACATCTCCCCTCCCTCATTCCCCTCCCCCACTCCCCTCTGCCACTCCACTCCCCAACTCTCCTATCCTGCTCCCGTCCCCTACTCCCCTTCCCTCCATCTCCTCACTGCCCTCCACTACCCAACGCCCCTACCCCAGACACCTCCCCCACTCTCCTACCCCACTCCCCTACCCCACTCCGCTCCCCAACTCACCTATTCTACTACCCTCCCCCACTCTCCTTCCCTCCACCTCCTCACTGCGCTCCCCTACACCACGCCCCTATCTCACTCCACTTTCCCGCTCCCCTACCCCACTCCCCTAACTCACTTCCCTCCCCCACTCCCGTGCCCCACACCCCTACTTCACTCCCCTCCCCTGCTCCCATTCCTTCTCCTCCTCACTGCCCTCCCCTACCGAACTCCCCTATGCCACTGCCCTCTCCTACTCCCCAAGCAACTCCCCTTCACTCCACCTCCTCACTGCCATCCCCTATGCCACTCCCCTACCCCACTCCCGACCCCACACGCCTCCCCCACTGCCCTACCTCACTCCACTCCCCCAGTTACTACCCCCACTACCCTCCCCACTCCCCTCCGCTACTCCCCTTCCTTATCCTCCTCACTGCCTTCCCCTACCCAACTCCCCTACCCCACTTCCCTCCCCCACTCCTCACCCCACGCCCCTTCCCTCCACCTTCACACTGCCCTTCGCTACCCAACTCCCCTACCCCACTCCCCTCCCACGCTCACCTCACGCACTGCCCTTCCCTTCTCCCATACCCCACACCCCTCCCCCATTCCCCTACCTCACTCCCTTCCCCCACTCCCCTACCCCACTCATAAAACATACACCCCTCCCCAACTCCCCTCCCCTATTTTCCTCCCCACTACCCTTCCCTCCAAATCCTCACTGCCCACCCCTCCACCATTCCCCTCCCCCTCTCCCCTTTCCTCCACCTCCTCACTGCTCTCCCCTACCCCACTCCCCTATCCCACTACCTTCCACAACTCCCCTCCCACACGACCCTACCCCACTCCACTCCCCTACTCCCCGCACAAACACCCCTCCCCCACACACCTTCCCAAATCCCCTCCCCCACTCCCTATCCAACTCCCCTCCCCTGCTCCCCTACCCCATTGCCGACTCCAAATCCCCTCCCCAACTCCCCTTCCCTCCATCTCCTTACAGCCTTACCCTACTGCTCTCCCCTACACCACTCCACTCCCCCATTACCCTCCCCCACTCCCCTACCCCACTCCCCTCCCAAGCTCCCCTACCAAACCCCTCCCCCACACCCCTCCCCTACTCCCCTCCCCCACACCACTCCCCTCTCCCAGCCACATCTCCTCTCCGCAACATTCCTCCTCCACTCCTAACCCCCACTCCCCGCCTCAACCCCTACCCCACTCCACTACCCCACTCCCCTCCCCAACTCCCCTCCCCAACACCCCTCCCCAACTCCCCACCCCAACTCTCCTCCCCACCTCTCCTCCCCCACTCCCCTCACCAACTGCCATACCGCACGCCCCTACCCCACTCCCTACCCCACTCCCCTACCCCACTCCCCTACCCCACTCCCCTCCCCAACTCCCGTCCCCAACTCCCCTCCCCAACTCCCCACTGCAACTCTCCTCCCCACCTCTCCTCCCCCACTCTCCTCCCCAACTCCCCGCTTCCACTCCCCTCTCCACTCAACCAACTCCCCTCCACCACTCCCTTGCCCCCCTCCCCTACATCGCACTCCTCCCCCACTCCACTCCCCTCTCCCCGCCCCCACGGAACTACACCACTCCCCTACCCCAAACCCTGTCCCCCACTCCCCTCCCTCTCTCTCCTCCCCCACTCCCCAATATCACTCCCACACGCCACGAAACTCCACCACTCCTCTCACCCACTCTCCTCCCCCTCTCCTCTCCGCAACTCTCCGCAACCATTCCTCTCCCCACTCCCCTCCCCCACTCCCCTCCCCACTCCCCTCCGCAACTCCCCTCCCTCACTCCCCTCCCCCACTCCCCTCCCCCACTCCCCTCCGCAATTCCCCTCCCTCACACCCCTCCCCCACTCCCCTCATCAGCTCCCATACCCAACTCCCCTGATCCACTTACCACCCCACTCCCCTCCCACACACCCCTTCTCAACTCCCCTCCCTCACTCCCCGCCCCAACTCCCCTACCGCTCTCCCCTCCCCCACTCCTCTCCCAACTCCCCTCCCCAAATCTCCGCCCCCACTCCCCTCACAAACTCCCATACCCAACTCCCCTGCTCCACTCCGCACACCACTCCCCATCCCACACCCCTCCCAAGCTCCCCCAGCAACTCCCCTCCCCACTCCCCTCCCCCACTCCACTCCCCTCTCCCCACCCCCACGGACCTATCCACTCCCCTACCCCACTCCCTGTCCCCCACTCCCCTCCCTCTTTCCCCTCCCCCACTCCATACCGCACTCCCATCCCCAACTCCCCTCCCCCACTCCCCTCCCCCACAATCCTCACCAACTCCCCTCCCTCACTCCCCTCCCTCACTCCCCGCCCCCACTCCCCTCCCCACTCCTCTTCCCCAACTCTCATCCCCCACTCCCCTCACCAACTCCCATACCCAACTCCCCTGCTCCACACCTCACCCTACTCCTCACCCCACTCCCCTCCCAAACTCCCCTACCCACTCCCCCCTCGCCCCTCCCCCACTCCACTCCCCTCTCCCCAACCGCACAGACCTTTGCCACTCCCCTACCCCACTCCCCTCCCTCCTTCGCCTCCCCATCTCCCCTTCCCCACTACCCTACCCCACACCCATACCCCACTCTGCACACCCACTCCTATCCCCAACTCCCCTCCCCCACTCACCTCCTCAACACCCCTACCGCAATCCACTCCCCCACTCCCCTCCCCACTCCAGTCCGCAACGCCCCTCCACCACTCCCCTCCCCCACCCCCATCCCCCACGCCACTCCCCAAGTTCCCTCAACAACTATGCGCCCCGACTCCCCCACACTGCCCTCCCCCATTCCTCTACCCCACTCCCCTCCCCCTCTCCCCACCGCAACACCCCGCAATCACTCCGCTCCCCCAATCCCAGCCTCATCTCCCCTCCCCCACTCCCCTCCCCCACTCCCTTCCCCAACTCCCCTCCCTCACTCCCCTACCCCACTCCCCTCCGAAACTCCCCTCCACAACTGCCCTACCGCACTCCACCCCCCAACTCCCCTCCCCAACTCCCCTCCCCATATCCCCTCCCACACTCCCCTGTCCCCCTCCCCTACCTCGCTCACCTCACCCCCTCCCCTACCTCGCTCTCCTCCCCCACTCCTCTCCACCATTCCCCTGCATCACCACCAATCCCCACTTCCCTCACCAACTCCCATACCCCACTCCCCTACTCCACTCCCCTACTCCACTCCACTCCCCCACTCCAGTCCCCAACTCCCCTCCCCCACTCCCCTCCCTCACTCCCCTCCCCCACTCCCCTCCCCCACTCCCCTCCCCACCCCAGTCCCCAACTCCCCTCCCCCACTCCCCTCCACCACTCCACTCCCCCACTCCCCTCCATACCTCCCCTCCCCAACGCTCCTCCCTTACTCCCCTCACAAACCCCCATACCACACTCCCTGCCCCAACTCCCCTCCCCAACTCCCCTCCCCAACTCCCCTCTGCAACTCCCCTCCCCCACTCCCCTCCCCAACACCCCCACCCCACTCCCCTGCATCATAACCAATCCCCACTCCACTACCCCACTCCCCACCCCCAATCCCCTCCACTACTACCCTCCCCAACTCCCATCCCCAACTCCCCTCCCCCACTCCCCAACCCACTCCTCTCCCCCTCCTCTCTGTAACTCCCCTCCCCCACTCCCCTACCCCATTACCCTCACTCACCCCCCTCCCTCACTCCCCTCCCCCACTCCGCTACCCCGCTCCCCTACCCCACTCCCCTCCCCCACACCCTCCCCAACTCCCCTCCCCCACTCCCCTACCCCATTCCCCTCCCTCACCCCCCGCCCTCACTCCCCTCCTCACTCCGCTACCCCACTCCCATACCCCACTCACCTGCCCCACTCCCCTACCCCACTACCCTCTCTCACTCCCCTCCCACACTCCCCTACATCACTCCCCTACCCCACACCCTCCCCACACCCCTCCCCCACTCCCTTTCACCACTTTGCTTCCCTGCACATCCTCACTGCCCTCCCATACAACACTCACGTCCCCCACTACCCTCCCCCACTCCCCTACCCCACTCACACTCTCAACTCCCCTCCCCTACTCCTCTACCCCACTTCCCTCCCATCTCCTATCCGCAACTCCCCTCCCCCACTCCTCTCCACCACTCCCTGCCTGAAATCCCCTCCCCAACGCTCCTCCCCCACTCCCCGCTCCAACTCCCATTCCCGACACCCCTCCCCCACTCCCCTACCCCACAATCCTCCCCAACTCCCCTCCCTCACTCCCCTACCCCACTCAACTCCCCAGCTCCCCTCCCCAACACCCCTACCGGACTCCCATTGTCACTCCACTCCCACACTCCCCTACCCCACTGCAGTCCCTAACTCCCCTCCCCCACACCCCTCCTCAGCTCCCTCCCTCACTCCCCCACCCCACTCCCCTACACCACTCCCCTACCCAACTCCCCTCCCCAACTCTCCTCACACACTCCCCTCACAAACTCCCATACCCCATACCACTCCCCAACTCCCCTCCGTAACTCCCATCCACAACTCCCCTCCCCAACTCCCCTCCCTCACTTCCCTACACCACTCCCCTCCTCAACTCCCCGCCCAAAGTCCCCTTCCTAACTCCCCTCCCCAACTCCCCTCCCCCACTGCACTCTCCAACTCCACGTCCCAACACCCCTACCGCACTCCACTCCCCAACTCCCCTCCCCCAATCCACTCCCCCACTCCCCTCCCCCACTCACCTCTAACAACTCCCCTCCCCAACACCCCTGCCCCCTCCCCTACCTCGATCCCCTCCCTCACTCCCCTACATCACAACCAATCCCCACTCCCTTACCCCACTCCCCACTCCAAATATCCTCCACCACTACCCTCCCCCACTCCCCTCCCCAACTCCCCTCCCCAACCCCCTCCCCACTCCCCAACCCACTCCCCGACCCCTCCTCTCTTTAACTCCCCTCCCCCACTCCCCTCCCTCACTCCCCTCCCCCACTCCCCTACCCCACTCGTCTACACCACTACCCTCCCTCACTCCCCTCCTCCACTCCCCGACCCCAGTCCCCTACCCCACCCCCTCCCCACTTTACTCCCCCACTCCCGTCCACCACTTTGCTTCCCTGCACCTCCTCACTACCCTCCCCAACTCCCCTCCCCAACACTCCTCCCCCACTTCCCTCACCAACTCCCATACCTCACTCACATACTCCACTCCCCTCACCCACTCCCCTCCCCCACTCCCCGCCCCCACTCCCCTCACCCACACCCCTCCTCAACTCCCCTCCCTGACTCCCATCCCCCGCTCACCTCCCCAACACCCCTCCCTCACTCCCCTACCACACTCCCCTCCCCCACTCCTGTCCCCAACTCCCCAACCCCACTCACCACCCCAACTCCCCTACCGCAATCCACTCCCCCACACCCCTCCCCACTCCAGTCCCCAACTACCCTCCCCCACTCCCCTCCCTCACCCCCATCCCCCACGCCCCACCCCAGGTCCCCTCCACAACTACGTTCCCCGACTACCCCACTTCCCTACCCCACTCCTCTACCCCACTCCCCATCCCCACTCCCATACCCCACGCCCCTCTCCAAGTCCCCTCCCCAACTCCGCTCCCACATTCCCCCCCACTACCCTTCCCCACTCCTGTACCCCACTCCCCTCCCCTCTCTTCTCCGCAACTCCCCACAACCATTCCGCTCCTCCAATCCCTGCCTCAACTCCCCTCCCCCACTCCCCTCCCCCACTCCCCTACCCCACTCCCCTACCCCACTACCCTCCCCAACTCCCCTCCCCAACTCCCCTCCAAAACTCCCCTCCCCCACTCCCCAACACACTCCTCTCCACCTCCTCTCTGTAACTCCCCTACCCCACTCCCCTACACCATTCCCCTACCACATTCCACTCCCTCACTCCCCTCCCTCACTCCCCTACCCCATTCCCCTCCCTCACTCCCCTCCCCCACTCCCCTACCCCACTCCCCTATCCCACCCCTCCCCACACCCCTCTCCCACTCCCGTCCACCACTTTGCTTCCCTGCACCTCCTCACTGCCCTCCCCAACAACACACCCGTCCCCCACTACCCTCCCCTACTCCCCTACCCCACTCACGCACTCAACTCCCCTCCCCCACTCCTCTACCCCACTTCTCTCTTCCTCTCCTCTCCGCAACCCCCCTCCCCCACTCCTCTCCGCCACTCCCTGCCTCAAATCCCCTCCCCAACGCTCCTCCCCCACTCCCCGCACAAACTCCCATACCCGACTCCCCTCCCCCACTCCCCTCCCCCACTCCCCTCACCCACTCCCCTACCCCACAATCCTCCACAACTCCCCTCCCTCACTCCCCTCCCCCACTCCCCTCCCCAGGTCCCCTCCCCAACTCCCCTACCGGACTCCCTTCCCCA
Organism: Heterodontus francisci; assembly: GCF_036365525.1. Taxonomy (NCBI): domain Eukaryota; kingdom Metazoa; phylum Chordata; class Chondrichthyes; order Heterodontiformes; family Heterodontidae; genus Heterodontus; species Heterodontus francisci. Next base: position 641,243 of record NW_027141031.1, read on the forward strand.
CTCCACTCCCACACACCCCTCCTCTACTCCCCTCCCTCACACCCCTACCCCACTCCCCGACCCCACTCCCCTCCCCAACGCACCTCACCCACTCCCATACCCCACACCATTCCCCAACTCCCCTCCGCAACTCCCATCCACAACTCCCCTTCCCAACTCCTCTCCCTCACTCCCCTACCCCACTCCCATCCCCAACCTCCCTCCCCAACACCCCAACCGAACTCCCCTCCCCAACTCGCCTCCTCAACTCCCCTCCCAAACTCCTTTCCCTCACTCCCCTAGACCACTCCCCTCCCCAACTCCACTCCCGAGCTCCTCTACCGCCCTCACCCCCACGGCCCACCCCCACTCCTGTACCCCACTCCCCTCCCCCTCTCCTCTCCGCAACTCCCCACAACCACTCCGCTCCTCCAATCCCTGCCTCACCTCCCCTCCCCCACTCCGCTCCCCCACTCCCCGACCCCACTCCCCTACCCCACTACCCTCCCCATCTCCCACTCCCCAACACTCTTCCCCCACTTCCCTCACCAAGTCCCATACCACACTCCCCCACTCCACTCCCCTCACCCACTCCCCTCCCTAACCCCATCCCGCACGCCCCTCCCCAAGTCCCCTCCCCAACTACATTTCCCGACTCCCCCCCACTGCCCTCCCCATTCCTCTACCCCACTCACCTCCCCCTCTCCTCTCCGCAACTCCCCTCAAACACTCCGCTCCCCCAATCCCTGCCTTAGCTCCCCTCCCCCACTCTCCTACCCCACTTACCTACCCCAATCCCCTCCCCAACTCCCCTCCCCAACACTCCTCCCCTACTTCCCTCTCCAACTCCCATACCCCACTTCCCTCCTCCACTCCGCTCAGCCCACTCCAGTCCCCAACTCCCCTCCCCCACTCCAGTGAATCACTCCCCTCCCCCACTCCCATCCCCCACTCCACTCCCCCACTCCACTCCCCCACTCCCCTCCCCAACTCTCCTCCCCCACCCCCCTCACAAACTCCCATACCTCACTCTCCTCCACAACTCCCCATCCCCAACTCCCCTCCCCAACTCCATTCTGCAACACGCCTCCCCCACTCCCCTCCCCAACTCCCCTCCCCCACTACCTTCCCTCACTCCCCTCCCGCACTCCACTCCCCAACTCCCCTCCCCAACTTCCCTCCCCTACTCCCCTACCCCACCCCCTCACCCACTCCCCACCCCCACTACCCTCCCCCACTCCACTCCCCCACTCCACTCCCCCACACCCTCCTCAACACCCCTCCCTAACTCCCCTCCCCAACTCTCCACCCTGACTCCCCTCACAAACTCCCATACCCCACTCCCCTACCCAACTCCCCTCCCCAACACCCCTCCCCCACATCCCATCACCAACTCCCCTCCCCAACTCCCCTCCCCCACTACCCTCCCTCACCCCACTGCAGCATCCCACTCCACAACCCCCCTCCCCATTCCCCTCCGCAACTCCCCGACCCCGCTCCCCTTCCCCTACTCCCCTACCCCACCCCCTCACACACTCCCCTCCCCCACTCCCGTCCACCACTCCGCATCCCTGCACCTCCTCACTGCCCTCCCCTACCACGCTCCCATCCCCCACTACCCTCCCCCACCCCACTCGCCTTCCGCACTCCCCGTTACCACACCCCTACACAACTCCGCTTCCCAACTCTCCTCCGCCACTCCCCCTCACAAACTCCCATACCACACTCACCTACACTGCTCCCCTAATCCGCTCCCCTCCCCCACACCCCTCCTCAACTCCCCTCCTGCACTCCCCTCCCCTGCTCCCCTCCCCAACTCCCCTCCCTCTCTCACCTACCCCGCTCCCCTCCACAGCTCCCCTCCACAGCTCCCCTCCACAACTCCCCTTCCCAACTCTCCTCCCCCACTCCTCTCACTAACTCCCATACCCCACTCCCCTACTCTGCTCCCCTACTCCGCTTCCCTCCCCCACACCTTTCCTCAACTCCCCTCCCCCACTCCCGTCCACCACTCCGCTACCCTGCACCTCCTCACTGCACTCCCCCACTACACTCCCATCCCCCACTACACTCCCCCACTCCACACCCCTACCGCACTCCACTCCACATATCCCATACCCCACTCCCCTACCCCACTCCCCGTTACCACACCCCTACACAACTCCCCTTCCCAACTCTCCTCCCACACTCCCCACACTAACTGCCATACCCCCTCCCTTAACTCTGCTCCCCTACTCCGCTCCCCTCCCCCACACCCCTCCTCAACTCCCTTCCTGCACTCCCCTCCCCTACTACCCTCACCAACTCCCCTCCCTCACTCACCTACCCCGCTCCCCTCCCTACCTCCCCTCCCCAACTCTCCTCCCTCACTCCCCTCACAAACTCCCATACCCCACTCCCCTCCCCAACTCCCCTCCCCAACTCCCCTCCCGCACCCCACTCCCCAACACCCCTCCCCATTCCCCTCCCCAACGCCCCCCTACCCCACTCCCCTCCCCCACTCCCCTCCCCCACTCCCCTCCCACACTCCCCTCCCCCACACCCTCCTCAACACCCCTCCCTCACTCCCCTCCCCCGCTCACATGCCCAACACATCTCCCTCACTCCCCTGCCCCAATCACTTCCCCCACTCCAGTCCCCAACTCCCCTCCCCCACTCACCTCCCCAACTCCCCTACCGCAATCCCCTCCCACACCCTCCTCCCCACTCCAGTCCCCAACACCCCTCCCCCATTCCTCTACACCACTCCGCTCCCCCTCTCCTCTCCGCAACTCCCCACAACACTCTGCTCCCCCAATCGCTGCCTCAACTCCCCTCCCCCACTCTCCTACCCCACTCCCCTACAGCACTCCCCTCATCCAACTCCCCTCCCCAAAACTCCTCACCCACTTCCCTCACCGACTCCCATACCCGACGCCCCTACTCCACTCCCCTCTCCCACTCCAGTCCCCAACTCCACTCCCCCACTCCCCTCCCTAACTCCCCTCCCCAACTCTCCTCCCTCACTCCCCTCACACACCCCTCCTCACCTCCCCTCCTGCACTCCCCTCCCATTCCCCTCCCCAACTCCCCTACCCCGCTCCCCTTCCCCCACTCCCCTACACCACCAATCCCCCACTCCCGTCGACCACTCCGCATCCCTGCACCTCCTCACTGCCCTCCCCTACCACACTCCCATCCCCCACTACCCTCCCCCTCCATTCCCCTGCCGCACACCCCTCCCCATATCCCCTACCCCACTCCCCTACCCCACTCCCCGTTACCACACCCCTACACAACTCCCCTTCCCAATTCTCCTCCCCCACTCCTCTCACTAACTCCCATACCCACTCCCCTACCCTGCTCCCCTACTCCGCTTCCCTCCCCCACACCTCTCCTCAACTCCCCTACCCCACTCCCCTTCCCCACTCCCCTAAACCGGTTCCCCACCCCAAATTCCCAACCACTCTTACCCCCAACTCCGCTCCCATACTCCCCCCAACTGCACTCCCCCTCTCCTGACCACCACTCCCATCCCCCTCTCATCTCCGCAACTCCCCACAACCACTCTGCTCCCCCAATCGCTGCCTCAAATCCCCTCCCCCACTCTCCTACCCCACTCCCCTAAACCACCCCCTCATCCAAATCCCCTCCCCAAAACTCCTCCCCCACTTCCCTCACCAAATCCCATACCGACGCCCCTACTCCACTCCCCACAACCACTCCGCTCCTCCAATCCCTGCCTCAACTCCCCTCCCCCACTCCCCTGCACCACTCCCCTACCCCATTACCATCGCCAACTCCCCTCCTCAACACACCTCCCCCACTTCCCTCACAAAATCCCATACCCCACTCCCCTACTCCACTCCCCTCCCCCACTCCCCTTACCCACTCCTCTCCACCACTCCCTCCTCAACTCCCCTCCCTCACTCCCCTCCCCCATGCCACTCCCCCACTCCACTCCCCCACTCCACTCCCCCACTCCACTCCCCAAACTCCCCTCCCCAACTCTCCTCCCCACTCCCCTCACATACTCCCATACCTCACTCCCCTCCACAACTCCCCATCCCCAACTCCCCTCCCCAACTCCATTCTGCAACACACCTCCCCCACTCCCCTCCCCAACTCCCCTACCCCACTACCCTCCCTCACTCCCCTCCCCGCACCTCCACTCCCATACCCCTCCCGATTCCCCTCCCCAACTCCCCAACCCCGCTCCCATCCCCTACTCCCCTACCCCACCCCCTCACCCACTCCCCACCCCCACTCCCATCACCAACTCCCCTCCCCCACTCCCCTCCCCCACTACCCTCCCTCACCCCCCTCACGCATCCCACTCCCCAACGCTCCTCCCCATTCCCCTCCGCAACTCGCCTACCCCGCTCCCCTTCCCCTACCCAATCCCCTCACACACTCCCCTCCCCACACCCCTCCTCAACTCCCCTCCACAGCTCCCCTCCCCTAATCCCGCCCCAACTCCCCTCCCTCACTCACCTACCCCGCTCCCCTCCACAGCTCCCCTCCACAGCTCCCATCCACAACTCCCCTCCCCAACTCCCCGACCACCCTTCCCTCCCCAACTCCCCTCCCGCACTACCCTCCCCATTCCCCTCCCCAACTCCCCTACCCCGCTCCCCTTCCCCCACTCCCCTGCACCACCCCTCCCCCACTCCCATCGACAACTCCGCATCCCTGCACCTCCTCACTGCCCTCCCCTACCACACTCCCATCCCCCACTACCCTCCCCCCTCCATTCCCCTGCCGCACACCCCTCCACATATCCCCTACCCCACTCCCCTACCCCACTCCCCGTTATCACACCCCTACACAACTCCCCTTCCCAACTCTCCTCCTCACTCCTCTCACTAACTCCCATACCCCACTCCCCTACCCTGCTCCCTACTCCGCTTCCCTCCACCACACCTCTCCTCAACTCCCCTACCCCACTCCCCTTCCCCACTCCTCTCGCCAGCTCCCCACCCCAACTCCCCAACCACTCTTCCCCCAACTCCGCTCCCATACTCCCCCAACTGCACTCCCCCTCTCCTGTCCACCACTCCCCTCCCCCTCTCATCCTCGCAACTCCCCACAACCACTCCGCTCCTCGAATCCCTGCCTCAACTCCCCTCCCCCACTCCCCTGCCCCAACCCCTACCCAATTACCCTCCCCAACTCCCCTCCTCAACACTCCTCCCCACTTCCCTCACCAAATCCCATACACCACATCCCTCCTCAACTCCCCTCCCTCACTCCCCTCCCCCGCTCACCTCTCCAACACCCCCTCCCTCACTCCCCTACCCCACTCCCCTCCCCCACTCCAGTCCCCAACTCCCCTCCCCCTCTCACCTCCCAACACCCCTACTGCAATCCCTCCCCCACTCCCCTCCTCAATCCAGTCCCCAACTCCCCTCCCCCACTCCCCTCCCCCACCCCATCCCCACGCCCCTCCCCAACTCCCCTCCCAACTCCCCTCCCCAACTCCATTCTGCAACACGCCTCTCCCACTCACCTCCCCAACTCCCCTACCCCACTCCCCACCCACTCCCCTCACATACTCCCCTCCCCATCTCCCCTCCCCATCTCCCCTCCCCCACTACCCTCCCTCACTCCCATCCCGCACACCACTCCCCATACACCTCCCGATTCCCCTCCCCAACTCCCCTACCCCCCCCTCACCCACTCCCCAACCCCACTCCCCTCCCCACTCCACACCCACACTCCACTCCCCCCACTCCACTCCCTAACTCCCCTCCCCAATACTCCACCCTGACTCCCCTCACAAACTCCCATACCCCACTCCCCTCCCCAACTCCCTCCCCAACTCCCCTACCCAACACCCCTCCCCAACTCCCCTACCCCACTCCCCCACCCACTCCCCTCACCAACTCCCCTCCCCAACTCCCCTCCCCCACTACCCTCCCTCACTCCCATCCCGCACACCACTCCCCATCCACCTCCCGATTCCCCTCCCCAACTCCCCTACCCCGCTCCCCATCCCCTACTCCCCTACCCCACCCCTCACCCACTCCCCAACCCCACTCCCCTCCCCCACTCCACACCCACACTCCACTCCCCACTCCACTCCTAACTCCCCTCCCCAACACTCCACCCTGACTCCCCTCACAAACTCCCATACCCCACTCCCCTCCCCAACTCCCTCCCCAACTCCCTACCCAACACCCCTCCCCAACACCCCTCCCCACTCCCCTCCCCCACTCCCCTCCCCCACTCCCATCACAAACTCCCCTCCCCCACTCCCCTCCCTCACCCCCTCCCGCATCCCACTCCCCAACCCTCATCCCCATTCCCCTCCACAACTCCCCTACCCCGCTCCCCTTCCCCTACCCCACCCCCTCACACACTCCCCTCCCCCACTCCCGTCCATTACTCCGCATCCCTGCACCTCCTCACTGCCCTCCCCTACCACGCTCCCATCCCCCACTACCCTCCCCCACTCCACTCACCTACCGCACTCCCCTCCACATAACCCCTACCCCACTCCCCTACCCCACTCCCCGTTACCACACCCCTACACAACTCCGCTTCCCAACTCTCCTCCGCCACTCCCCTCACAAACTCCCATTACCACACTCCCCTGCACTGCTCCCCTAATCCGCTCCCCTCCCCCACACCCCTCCTCAACTCCCCTCCACAGCTCCCCTCCCCTAATCCCCTCCCCAACTACCCTCCCTCACTCACCTACCCCGCTCCCCTCCACAGCTCCCCTCCACAGCTCCCCTCCACAACTCCCATCCCCAACTCCCCGACCACACTTCCCTCTCCAACTCCCCTCCCCCACGACCCTCCCCATTCCCCTCCCCAACTCCCCTACCCCGCTCCCCTTCCCCCACTCCCCTACACCACCCCTGCCCCACTCCCGTCGACCACTCCGCATCCCTGCACCTCCTCACTGCCCTCCCGTACCACACTCCCATCCCCCACTACCCTCCCCCCTCCATTCCCCTGCCGCACACCCCTCCACATATCCCCTACCCCACTCCCCTGACCCACTCCCCGTGATCACATCCCTACACAACTCCCCTTCCCAACTCTCCTCCCCCACTGCCTCTCACTAACTCCCATACTCCACTCCCATACTCTGCTCCCTACTCCGCTTCCCTCCCCCACCCCTCTCCTCAACTCCCCTACCCCACTCCCCTTCCCCACTCCCTACACCAACTCCCCAACCACACTTGCCCCCAACTCCGCTCCCATACTCCCCCCAACTGCACTTCCCTCTCCTGTCCACCACTCCGCTCCCCCTCTCATCTCCGCAACTCCCCACAATCACTCCGCTCCTCCAATCCCTGCCTCAACTCCCCTCCCAACTCCCCTGCCCCACTCCCCTACCCCATTACCCTCCCCAACTCCCCTCCTCAACACTCCTCCCCCACTTCCCTCATCAAATCCCATACACCACATCCCTCCTCAACTCCCCTCCCTCACTCCCCTCCCCACTCACCTCTCCAACACCCCTCCCTCACTCCCCTCCCCCACTCCCCTCCCCCACTCCAGTCCCGAACTCCCCTCCCCCACTCACCTCCCCAATTCCCCTACTGCAATCCCCTCCCCCACTCCCCTCCTCAATCCAGTCCCCAACTCCCTCCCCCACTCCCCTCCCCACCCCACCCCCCACGCCCCTCCCCAAGTCCCCTCCCAACTACATTCCCCGACTCCCCCCCACTGCCCTCCCCATTCCTCTACCCCACTCACCTCCCCCTCTCCTCTCCGCAACTCCCCTCAACCACTCCGCTCCCCCTATCCCTGCCTTAGCTCCCCTCCCCCACTCTCCTACCCCGCTTACCTACCCCAATCCCCTCCCCAACTCCCCTCCCCAACACTCCTCCCGTACTTCCCTCTCCAACTCCCATACCCCACTCCCCTCCTCCACTCCGCTCAGCCCACTCCAGTCTCCAACTCCCCTCCCCCACTCCAGTGAATCACTCCCCTCCCCCACTCCACACCCCCACTCCACTCCCCCACTCCACTCCCCAACTCTCCTCCCCCACGCCCCTCAGAAACTCCCATACCCCACTCCCCTCACCAACTCCCCTCCCCAACTCCCCTCCCCCACTACCCTCCCTCACTCCCTGCCCGCACTTCACTCCCCAACCCCCTCCCGATTCCCCTCCCCAACTTCCCTACCCCGCTCCCCATCCCCTAATCCCCTACCCCACCCCCTCACCCACTCCCCACCCCCACTCCCCTCCCCCACTCCACACCCCCACTCCACTCCCCCACTCCACTCGTTAACTCCCCTCCCCAACTCTCCACCCTGACTCCCCTCACTAACTCCCATACCCCACTCCCCTACCCAAGTCCCCTCCCCAACTCCCTCCCCAACACCCCTCCCACACTCCCCTCCCCCACTCCCCTCCCCCACTCCCGACATCACTCCCATCACCAACTCCCCTCCCCCACTCCCCTCCCCCACTACCTTCCCTCACCCCCTCCCGCATCCCACTCCCCAACCCTCCTCCCCATTCCCCTCGCAACTCGCCTACCCCGCTCCCCTTCCCCTACCCCACCCCCCTCACACACTCCCCTCCCCCACTCCCATCCACCACTCCGCATCCCTGCACCTCCTCACTGCCCTCCCCTACCACGCTCCCATCCCCCACTACCCTCCCCACTCCACTCGCCGACCGCACTCCACTCCACATATCCCATACCCCACTCCCCTACCCCACTCCCCGTTACCACACCCCTACACAACTCCCCTTCCCAACTCTCCTCCCACACTCCCCACACTAACTGCCTTACCCCACTCCCCTACTCTGCTCCCCTACTCCGCTCCCTCCCCCACACTCCTCCTCAACTCCCTTCCTGCACTCCCCTCCCCTACTCCCCTCACCAACTCCCCTCCCTCACTCACCTACCCGCTCCCTCCCTACCTCCCCTCCCCAACCCTCCTCCGTCACTCCCCTCCAAACTCCCATACCCCACTCCCCTCCCCAACTCCCCTCCCCAGCTCCCCTCCCCCACTACCCTCCCTCACCCCCCTCCCGCATCCACTCCCCATCCCTCCTCCCCATTCCCATCCTCAACTACCCTACCCCACTCCCCTACTCCACACCCCTATCCTACTCCCCTCCCGCACTCCACTCCCCAACACCCCTTCCCATTCCCCTCACCAACGCTCCCCTACTCCGCTCCCCTGCACCCACTCCCCTACCCCAACCCCTCCCCCACTCCCCTCCCCCACTCCCGTCCACCACTCCGCATCCCTGCACCTCCTCACTGCCCTTCCCTTCCACACTCCCCTACCCCACTCCCCTACCCCACTCCGCTACCCACTCCGCTACCCCACTCCCCAACACAACACACCTCCCCCACTCCCCTCCCCCACTCCCCTCCACTCCACCTCCTCACTGCCCTCCACTACCCAACTCTCCTACCCCAAACATGTCCCTCACTCCACTCCCCCACTCCCCTTCCGTCCACTCCCCTCCCCCACTCCACTCCTGTCTCCCCGCCCCCACTCAAATATGCCACTCCCCTACCCCACTCCCCTACTCCACACCCTGTCCCCCACTCCCCTCCCTCCCTCCCTACCCCACTCACTCACCCCACTCCTCTACCACACTCCTCTACCACACTCCTCTACCCCTCGCCTCTCCGCAACTCCCCTCCCCAACTCTCCTACCCCACTCCCCTCCCCAACTCCCATTCCAACTCCCCAACCGCACTCACCTCCCATTCCCCTCCCCCACTCTCCTCCCTCATTCACCACCCCAACTCCCCTCGCCCACTTCCCCTGCCCCACACCCCTCCCACACTCCCCTCCCACACTCCCCTCCCCCACTCTCTTACCCAACTCCCCGACCCCACTCCCCTACCCCACTCCACTACCCCACTCCCCTGCCCCACTCCCCTTCCCCACTCCTCTATCCCACTCCACTTTCCCAGTCCCCTACTCCACTCCCCTAAATCACCTCTCTCCCCCACTCCCCGACCCCACCCCCCTACCCCACTTCCCTCCCAAACTCCCCTCCCCCACTCCCCTTACCTCTACCTCCTTACTGCCCTCCACTACCCAACTCTCCTACCCCACACACGGCCCCCACTCACCTATCACACTCCACTTTCCCACTCCCCTACCCCACTCCCCTAACTCACTCCCCTCCCCCACTCCCCTTCCCAACTCACCTATCCCACTCCACTTCCCACTCCCCTATCCCACTCCCCTAACTCACTGCCCTACCCAACTCTCCTACCCCACACACCTCGCCCACTCCCCTACCCCACTCCCTCCCCGATTCCCCTACCTCACTCCCCTCCAAACTCCCCTACCCCACATCCATACCCCACTCCACTCACTAACTCCCATACCCCACTCCCTACTCTGCTCCCCGACTCAGCTCCTCACGCCCTCACCCCTCCTCAACTCCCCTCCTGCACTCCCTTCCCCTACTCCCCTCCCCTACTCCCCTCCGAAACTCCCTCCGCAACTCACCTACCCCGCTCCCCTCCCCAGCTCCCCTCCCCAACTCCCTCCCCAACTCCCCGATCACACTGCCCTCCCCAACTCCCCTCGCCCACTTCCCTCCCGCAATCCACTTTCAACCCCCTCCCCTATCCACTCCCCAATTCCCCTACACCGCTCCCCGTTACCACACCTAAACACAACACCCCTTCCAACTCTCCTCCCCCACTCCCCTCTCTAACTCACATCCCCCACGCCCCTACTCTGCTCTCCTGCTGCGCTCCCCTCCAACGCACCCCTGCTCAACTCCCCTCCTGCACTCCCCTTCCCTACTCCCATCCCCAACTCCCCTACCTCACTCACCTACCCCGCTCCCCTCCCCAGCTCCCTCCCCAGCTCCCCTCCCCAGCTCCCCTCCCCAACTCCCATCCCCAACTCCCCGACCACACTGCCCTCCCCAACTCCCCTCCCCCACTACCCACCCCCACTCCCCACACGCAATCCACTCCTCAACACCCCTCCCCATTTCCCTCCCCAACTCCCCTACCCCGCTCCCCTTCCCCCACTCCCCTACCCCACCCCCTCCCCCACTCCTGTAAACCACTCCGCATCCCTGCACCTCCTCACTGCCCTCCCTTACCACACTCTCATCTCCCCTTTCCTCTCCCACTCCATTCACCTATCCCACTCCCCTCCTCAACTCCCCTCCTGCACACCCCTCCCCTACACCCCTCCCTAACTCCCCTCCGTCACTCACCTACCATGCTCCACTCCCCAGCTCCCCACCCCGACTCCCCTCCCCAACTCCCCGACCACACTGCCCTCCCCAACTCCCCTCCCCCTCTACCCTCCCCCACTCCCCTCCCGCACTCCACTCCATAACCCCTCTCCCCATTCCCCTCCCCAACTCCCTGCCCGCTCCCCTTCCCCCACTCCTCTGCCCCACCCCCTCCCCCACTCCCGTCCACCACTCCGCATCCCTGCACCTCATCACTGCCCTCACCTACGACACTCCCATCCCCACTCCACTCCACTACCACACTCCCCTCCACATATCCTCTACCCCACTCCCCGTTACCACACCCCGATACGACTCCCCTTCCCAACTTTCCTCCCCCACTCCCCTCACTAACTCCCACACTACACTCCCCCACTCTGCTCACCTACCCCGCTCCCCTCCCCAGCTCCCCGCCCCAACTCCCCGACCACACTGCCCTCCCCAACTCCCCTCCCCACTACCCTCCCCCACTCCCCTCCCCCACTCCACTCCCCAACCCCTCTCCCCATTCCCCTCCCCCACTCACCTCCCCAACTCCCCTCCCCAACTCCCCTCCCCCACTCCACTCCCAAACTCCCCTGCCCCACTCCCCTGTCCCACTCCGCACACCCACTCCTCTCCCGAACTCCCCACCCCAACCCCCCTCCCCCACTCTCCTCCCACACTCCCCTCCCTCACTCCCCTCCACAACTCCCCTCCCCCGCTCCCCTCCCTCGCCCCCCTCCCACTCTAACCTCCCCCATAACGCTCTCGAACTCCTCTGCCCCACTCCTCTACCCAACTCCTCTGCCCCACACCCCTCCCCCACTCCCCTCCCCACACCTATCCTCCCCCAGTCCCGTTCCAACACTCCGCTTCCCTGCACCTCCTCACTGCCCTCCCGTACCACACTCCCATCCACCACTACTCTCCCCCACTCCCCTACCCCACTCCCCTACCCCACTCAGATCCCCACTCCGCTACCCCACTCCCCAACACAACACACCTCCCCCACTCCCCTCTCCCACTCCCCTTCACTCCACCTCCTCACTGCCCTCCACTACCCAACTCTCCTACCCCAAACACGTCCATCACTCCACTCCCCCACTCCCCTTCCGTCCACTCCCCTCCCCCACTCCACTCCTGTCTCCCCGCCCCCACTCAAATATGCCACTCCCCTAACCCACTCACCTACTCCACACCCTGTCCCCCACTCCCCTCCCTCCCTCCCCTACCCCACTCACTCACCCCACTCCTCTACCACACTCCTCTACCACACTCCTCTACCCCTCGCCTCTCCGCAACTCCCCTCCCCAACTCTCCTACCCCACTCCCCTCCCCAACTCCATTCCAACTCCCCAACCGCACTCACCTCCCCATTCCCTCCCCCACTCTCCTCCCTCATTCACCACCCCAACTCCCCTCGCCCACTTCCCCTGCCCCACACCCCTCCCACACTCCCCTCCCACACTCCCCCTCCCCACTCTCTTACCCAACTCCCCGACCCCACTCCCTACCCCACTCCACTACCCCACTCCCCTGCCCCACTCCCCTTCCCCACTCCTCTATCCCACTCCACTTTCCCAGTCCCCTACTCCACTCCCCTAAATCACCTCTCTCCCCCACTCCCCGACCCCACCCCCCTACCCCACTTCCCTCCCAAACTCCCCTCCCCCACTCCCCTTACCTCTACCTCCTTACTGCCCTCCACTACCCAACTCTCCTACCCCACACACGGCCCCCACTCACCTATCACACTCCACTTTCCCACTCCCCTACCCCACTCCCCTAACTCACTCCCCTCCCCCACTCCCCTTCCCAACTCACCTATCCCACTCCACTTTCCCACTCCCCTATCCCACTCACCGAACTCACTGCCCTACCCAACTCTCCTACCCCACACACCTCCCCCACTCCCCTACCCGACACCCCTACCCCACTCCCCTCCCCCACTCCCCTTCCCTCCACCTCCTCACTGCCCTCCTCTACCCAACTCTCTTACCCCAAATATGTCCCCAACTCCACTTCCCACTTCCCTTTCCCTCCTCTCCCCTCCCACACTCCACTCCACTCTCCCCGCCCCCACTCAAATACGCCACTCCCCTATCCCACACCCTGTCCCCCACTCCCCTGCCCCTCTCCACCCCGCCACTCCCTTCCCCAACTCTCCTCCCCTGCTACCCTCACCAACGCCCATACCCCACCCCCCGACTCCGATCCCCTCCCCCACTCCCCTTCCCAACTCCCCTACGATACTCCCCGACACCACACCCCTACCCCACACGCCTACTCCGCATCCCTACCCCACTCCCCGCCACCACACCCCTACCCCACTCCCCTACTCCGCTCCCCTCCCCCACTTCCCTCCCCCCACTCCCCTACCCCACTCCCTGTCCCCCACTCCCCTCCTTCACTCACCTACCCA